>NC_136314.1:9534003-9731503 GCF_964198595.1 Lampetra fluviatilis
ACCGACCGTGCCGAATTCTACTGCAGGGCGCGCACACGCACGGGCGAGTGGTCCGGCGCGAACGCCGACGATCAGCGGGCACGCGGACGCACGCTCTGACACTCGCTCACACGCACGCTCTGACACTCGCTCACACGCATGCTCTGACACTCGCTCACACGCACGCTCTGACACTCGCTCACACGCACGCTCTGACACTCGCTCACACGCACGCTCTGACACTCGCTCACACGCACGCTCTGACACTCGCTCACACGCACGCTCTGACACTCGCTCACACGCTCTGACACTCGCTCACACGCTCTGACACTCGCTCACACGCACGCTCTGACACTCGCTCACACGCACGCTATGACACTCGCTCTGACACACGCTCTGACACTCGCTCACACGCTCTGACACTCGCTCAGAGACTCGCTCAGACACTCGCACACATGCTCTGACACTCGCTCACTCGCTCTAACACTCGCTCAGACTCGCTCAGACACTCGCACACATGCTCTGACACTCGCTCAGAGACTCGCTCAGACACTCGCACAGAGACTCGCTCAGACACTCGCACACACGCTGACACTCGCTCTGACACTCGCTCACTCGCTCTGACACTCGCTCACTCGCTCTGACACTCGCTCACTCGCTCTGACACTCGCTCACTCACTCTGACACTCGCTCTGACACTCGCTCACTCGCTCTGACACTCGCTCTGACACTCGCTCACTCGCTCTGACACTCGCTCACTCGCTCTGACACTCGCTCACACACTCTGACACTCACTCGCTCTGACACTCGCTCATACACACACTCTCCACGCACGCCGGCCGAGACGATCGTCGCCGGTGTTGGTGGCCGTGGGCGGGAATGGAACTCGGGTCCGCCGGGTTCGTAGCGCAGCGCTAACCGCTGCGCCACCGCTCCCCACGCCGCTGCCTACAAACGTTTGTTCGCGTCACCTGTAAGCGCACTAACAGAACCGGTCATTAACCGGTTCGAAACGATTTACTGCAAGTACAAAAAACTTTCTGGAGCGGTAAACACGACGCGTGTTACCACGGTGGGGGTGCAGCGGTGAGCATAAACCGCTTCTGTTCCTCACTAGAACTCCACCGGAATGATTTACTGGTCCCTGACTTTATGAACAGGTAACCGGTTCTTTCGCACCGCTCGTAAACAACCGTCCTAAATCGGGAGGTGCGGGGGAAGGACAACAAACTAAAACACGAAAAGAAGTTGAAAAATAAATGAGTTTTCAATCTCGGTTTAAAAGCGCATCGCTCCGGTGGCTTCCCAATATGGGAAGAGCGTTCCAGACGGCCACAGAAGCGCATCTGCGAGCGCGCAATGTGGCATCCGTCTTTGTTCGATGGCCAGCCAAAAGGCGACGCAGCAGCGAGGATGACCGGAGTTCGATCGTCCCCACAGCACGGGGCTGTTGCCGCAAGGCGCGGGTGCCTTGAGCACCGACACGCGGCAGGCCGCAGCAGTTCCACAGCAGCGGCCTACGATGGTGGCCGTGCGATACCAAACAACTCATCTGCAGTGCAAATTCCCTGCCGACCGAGCAATCTTAAGAGCCGCGGCAGCAAAGATCCCCCGTATAGCCTCAACGGACTATTGGGGCAAGTGATGTTAGCGAGCACCTATGAAGGCCGGCAACGGCACACGAGGAGGTGGGTGGCCAACACCACGCCCGGCTGCCTTTGTCTCCCGAGTGGCGATGTTTACACACTGGGTACTCATTTGAGGCCGAGTCGACCTAGGGGAGGCTCAGGACCAGTTCAGATAATCGTCACCGACGTTGGCCGCGAGCGGGAATCGAACTAAGTGGCGGTGACGTCACCACGACGCTTGTGCCAGGCCAAGTGCACCTTGAGGCCACGTGAAGTGTCGAACGCCCGCTGGCAGGAGGTCACGGGGCAGACCCAGCAGGTGCCACGGGTCGACTGACCGAGATGACCGAGATGACTGGCAGATGCACCACCTGTGCCCCTTACTGTACCAACTTGCTGTGCTTTAGCCACCCGGCACTCCGCTCGTTGTTGTGAGCGTCGCTCCTCCGCCCTCCGTTGTTGTTGGAGGGCGACTGCCTCCAACTGCCCAGTAGCGTCCTTCACAAGCCTCCTCCACTGAGGCCGATCTTGACACCGCTGGTACCAGTCATCGGCAAGTCCACTCAGCTCCACGTCCTCCTGTACCACATCACTCCATCTCTTCTCTAGCCCGTGCCACGCCCATTTAGCCCCCTCGATCCGGCCGAACAAAAGCTGTTTAGGCATGCGGTGGCTGGGCATGCGGGCTACATGACCCAGCCAACGCAGTCTTGCCTGCCGGAGGAGCTCACCGATGGGACATTGCCCAGATCTTTCAAGGATTTGTGAGCTCCTCACACAATCCAGCCTGGTTAAACCCAGGATGGATCGTAGGCAGGCGAGCCTAAATGTTTCCAACCGGCGAAGATGCTCCATTAGGGGGGTCCACGTTTCGCAAGCGTAGAGAAGGGAGGGAATGACCGTGGCCGAGAAGACCTGAAGCTTCGTGCGGAGCGACAGACCAGGTAGCTTCCACACAGCGTTACGCAACCGATGAAAAGATATTGCCGCTCGACTGATTCGGAGTGAGACCTCTGCTGATAAACTGGAGCCGGTCATAAGCACACTGCCCAGGTATGGGAAACTCTCCACTCTCTCCACAACTGCCCGATCACCGATTGGGAGTTGTGGGAGTGGAGTGTCCGATGGTACAACATACCCAGGCAGGTGCTTCGTTTTGGTGGGGCTGATGGTAAGGCCCCACCTCTTAGTGGCACGCTCCAGTCTCAGCAGCAGCGTCTCCAACTCCTCTTCTGAATGAGCAGCTATTACCAGAGGTGTGGACTCGAGTCATGTGACTTGGACTCGAGTCAGACTCGAGTCATGAATTTGATGACTTGCGACTCGACTTGGACTTGCATAACAATGACTTTGTCCCACCTATGAGATGTGGACTCGAGTCATGTGACTTGGACTCGAGTCAGACTCGAGTCATGAATTTGATGACTTGCGACTCGACTTGGACTTGCATAACAATGACTTTGTCCCACCTCTGGCTATTACCAAATCATCGGCATACATAACGTGGTTGACCAATAGGGAGCCATCCCTTGATCGCACCCGGGCGTCGATCAGCCTCCCATTATATCTGTACCAAATAGAAAATCCCCCGGTACAGCTATTGAAGGCTTCACGAACTACGCAGTCGAAATAGATGTTAAATAATGTGGGAGCCAGAGGACATCCCTGTCACACCCCAAGGTGTACAGGGAAAGGCTCCGACTCCCGGCTACGTAGTTTTACCCACACACACAGTAACACACACACAGTAACACACACACAAACACACACAGTAACACACACAGTAACACACACACAGTAACACACGCACACACAGTAACACACGCGACCACAAAGGGCCGGCTCGCTTCTGAACAAAACCACGTGGGACTGATGAACTTGGACCGCCGTCCCGGCACCGACCGTTTTGACCGAACTGAAACGCGAGCGCCGCCGAACCGAGCGGCCGCCGCGACGCGTCCACGCCCACGGGTTGCCCGCACCAGCTGCACGTAGTTGACCTCTCCCTTGCTGAACCTTTGCAGCGCCTGCAGCGCCCGCTCCTGGATGGGAAAGGAGACGCCCTGCAGCGTCTGCTGTTTGCTGTCCACGCTGATGTCAGTCTTCACCTGCACGGGGAGGGTGGCGTTGGACGGGGAGGGGGAGGAGAGCCGGGCCGGGCCGGGCGGGGTGATCTCACTCACGCCGGCTCACGCTGCTCTCCCAGCAGGGCACCACTGTGCGTCTGCTGTGCGTGGATGTGCGTGCCTATCTGTGCGTGCGTGTCTTGTGCATGTCTGTGTGTCTGCTGTGCATATCTGTGCGTGAGTGGATGTGCGTGTGTGTCTGTGCGTGAGTGTTTGCTGTGCGTGTCTGTGTGCGTGTGTCTGTGTGCGTGTGTCTGCTGCGTGTGTGCGTCACTGGGGAGCGGTAGTGTTCAGGGTTTGGAGCTGCGCTACGAACCCGGCGACCCGACTTCGATTCCCGCTCATGGCCAACACCAGTGACGAATATCTGAACTGGTCCCGGGCCTCCTCTCCTAGGTCGACTCAGCCTGAAATGAGTACCTGGTGTGGTAAGTGTGTGTCTCAGGTACTGTGCCGGTCTTCATGGCTGCTTTCTAACAGCACTTGTCCCAAGGCTCTATTAAGGGTACCAGGGGGAGCTTTGTCTGCGTGTCGCTGTTCCTTCCAGTGCCTCCCCATGCCTCCGAGTGTCTGGCGGTGTCTCTGCTCCTCCCTCCCTGTTCTTCGCTGCCTCCGTGTCGCTCCCGGCATGCCCTCATTCCAACCGCGTCTCCCCGTTCCTCTCGGTGCCTCGGTGTGTCTCCCCGTGTGCCTCCCCGTGTGCCTCCCCGTGTGCCTCCCAGTGTGCCTCCCTGTGTGTCTCCCCGTTCCGCATTGTTCCTTCCTGTGTATGGCCGCATCTCCCATTTCCTTCCCCACGCTTCCCCCCATCTCCCCGCGCCTTCCCACTCCTCTGCACATCACCCCAGCGTCTTCCCACTCCTCCCCGCGTCTCCCTGCCCCTTCCCCACTCCTCCCTGCGTCTCACCGCACCTCCCTGAGTCTCCCCTGCTCCTCCCTGCGTGTCCCCCGAGTCTTCCCCACGTCTCCCCGCGTCTCCGCCACGTCTCCCCCTCGTCTCCCCAAGTCTCCCCGAGTCTCCGAGTCTGCCCCACGTCTCTCCCTAGTCTCCCCACGTCTCTCCCACGTCTCCCCACATCTCCCCACGTGTCCCCACGTCTCTCCCACGTCTCCCCACATCTCCCCACGTGTCCCCACGTCTCTCCCACGTCTCTCCCACGTCTCTCCCGTGTCTCTCCCACGTCTCCCCACGTCTCTCCCGCGTCTCTCCCGCGTCTCTTCCGTGTCTCCCCCACGACTCCCCCCCCCCGTGTGTCCCTGCGGCTGCTCTCTCACCTCGTTGAGCTTCAGCTTCTGTAGCTCGGCCTCGGCGGCCGTGAGGGGGTTGGGTGCGTTGCTCAGCTTGAGGTGCTTCTTGTACCCGGAGAGGCTCACCTCCTCCTGCAGGTGAGAGGCACCAGTTCGTCACACACCGCGTACAACACAATTACCATCATATACAACTACTATACTACTCATTCACCATTCTATACAACTACTATACTGCACAATTGCCAAACACACAGTGGGCCTGTATAATTGGAGTTTACGTGTCTCTCTCTCCCCGTGGTCACGTAGATTTTTCACCGGGCCTTCCGGTTTTTCCCTCATCCACATTTGGAATCAACGTCACGCGTTTAAAGTACACTGGTACCTTGGTACACGTCGTTAATTCGTTCCAGAAGGTAGGACTTATACCGAAAATGACGTAAACCAAACGAATTTTTCCCATAAGAAATAAAGGGAAAGGAAATAATCCGTTCCAGAGTATAAGAAATTATATTATATATGGCATATTATACATTAATGGGGTTGTATAAAATAACGTAGACACTACATATTACTAAAATGCATACATAAATTAAAATAAATGCGTAAATTAATTAAAATAAATTGAAATAAAATTAAACATCACTTTACCTTGCTGAGAGGAGTTGACAGCCTACGAGGATGGTGGTGAGGAAGGGGAGGAGTCGTGAACGGGGTCTACGTGGGTACGCGGTGACTCATCCCGACCCATACAAGTTCTAGCAAGCGCGTCGTATCCCAAGCAAGACGTCGTATCCCAAGACATTTTTTTCTCGTCAAAACACGACGTATACCAAACTCGACGTATTCCAAAGCGGTCGTATAGCGAGGTATGACTGTATTTGGCTGCTGTGAATGTCCACGCGGTGACGACACAAGCCACCACGTTGAGCTATCATTTGTGATCGCCGGGTGCACTTCTCAAAGAGAGCCACGTAGGCTCTTTGGGCCTTTACCTGGTAAAATAAAAAATAATAATAAATTGCCAATTAAAATAAAAGTCGCTGTAAAGAAACTGCCAGCGTAGGTCTCTGTGAGTCCGAGTGATTGTAGGAACCCAGCACCTCCGATTAGCACGGCTGGCTACGTACGGTGCATACATAGACTCGCACGAAGACCCATAGTCACACAGAGACCCATAGACTAACATAAACCCATTCTCACACAGACCCATAGACTCACACAGAGACCCATAGACTCACACAGAGAACCATAGACTCACACAGAGATCCATAGACTCACACACAGACCCATAGACTCACACACAGACCCATAGACTCACACACAGACCCATAGACTCACACACAGACCCATAGACTCACAAAGAGACCCATAGACTCGCGCAGAGTCCCATAGACTCACGCAGAGACCCATAGACTCACGCAGAGACCCATAGACTCACGCAGAGACCCATAGACTCACGCAGAGACCCATAGACTTACGCAGAGACCCATAGACTCACGCAGAGACCCATAGACTCACACAGAGACCCATAGACTCACGCAGAGACCCATAGACTCACGCAGAGACCCATAGACTCGACCGAGAACTGTCGCGGATTGCCTGTGCCCCTCTCCTGACGGTCGCCCCACCACAGCACGTTGCACCGGGCTCGCGTTTCCATTGCAGTAACAACATCATCATAACAAAACGTACAAAAAAATTGGTGTCTGAGTATACGGGGTCCTTATGCGAGTACAGGAGGCTCTCGATGATTCGGCGTTAATGACGGGGAGGACGGCCGCAAATAATTATAAATCGCGGATGATTTAAAAAAAACATCAATTTTCTGTGGATCTCTCTGCCAAAACGCACCAATATGGGTATAGATTACGTTTAAGGTAAGAACATTGAGTTTGCGCAAAAATTGCAGTAGGGAACACTTTCCTGCTCCCACGCAGAAGGCTGTAAGTGGATAGCAGAACCACGCCAATCAAACGCCACCCAATGTTGTAAAAAATATGCAAATACAGAGACTCCTCTACTTACGAACATTGGACTTACGAATAGACATGGTCCGCATGTCCAGTTGCCCGTTCGGACCGAGAGTCGTAAATTCAACCGCCGCACAATAGATAGCGGTGGTGGTATCTACATTTGCAGAACGTGAAGAACCAGTGGCATCTACATCACACAAGAGATGATGCAACTTTTAAAGCCATTCCCCGTGTTTAGTGTACACGCCGTACAACACGTTTGGAATCGACAGGAATAAAGTTGGAATTACGAACAAATCGACTTATGAACAGACCTCTGGAACCGAACTCGTTCAAAAGTAGAGGAGACACTGTACTGTACTGCAGAGGCAATCGATGGGTTTCAGATTAACCGGAGCACCCATATTTGTTCGGTTTTAAGAACGTGAGACTTGTAATACACAATTCCAAGAATAACGACGCGTAACCGTTTTTAGATTATTAATTTGGGCTTGAGGGGGAAATAATCCACGAGTTGTTCATTCGTGTCAACACCTCAGGTGCGCGCGGTTAAATCCGCCAATCGGATAAACTGCACGTGGACAAATCGGGAAGTCTACCGTCTATGATGCTTCATGCGAGTCTATGGGTCTCCTCTATGGCTCCCTGTGCGAGTGTAAAGGGGGGTCCCTCCCCACCCCCCCCCCTTGCTTGAGTTTAGGGGTCTCTCCTCCACTCCGCACATCGCTCTTTTGCCCAGTCTAGCCAAGACCCCCAAAAACTGTGGGTGCCATCGCCTTGCTCGGGAAAATGCTCGGAACTCTTTTTCTTTTTCTCGTTGCTTCAAAATTTGGCAGCAAAGGCAACAAGAAAAGCCGTGAAAGGCGAAAGTAATAATAATGTTAAATGGAAAGAGAATTACGTTCGCTCACGCCTCGCGTACGCACGGCTGGGAAGGTGACTCGTTGCAGTAAATCGATTCGAAATGTCCAAAAATTCACCGTTCGTGATGAACGAACACGGCAGCACGTGAGACGCACGATGCGAATGAGACGGTACAGACGGGACGGGCAATATAAATCAAGGGGTAAAAAACTGAGAATTGGCGACGAACCTTTACATTCCTGATACACACACGCATGCGCGAGCGTGCAAAGCCCTCGCGAAGACTTTTGTAACCCATCCCTTGCAACATCGACACACAAGAGAAAACGTTACCCTGGGTAGCCGACACAGACCGCTGGGGCGCGTGCTCTCAGAGAAACACCTATGAAGGCCGACTTGGGCGCATGAGGTCGATTGGATGTGGTCGGCACCATCGAACTCGGGAGATGGGTTTTCGCGGCACGGTGTGCTAACCGCAGCGCCGCCGCTGTTACCTAACATCAACTGTTACGTAACGTGTGCACAAGCACACACACATGAATTACACGATTTATGGGTTAGAGATGTTAACTCCCTCGTCGCCTGGTATGCAGGATGGTCGTGGGTCCGACCCCAACCCTGACGCCTGTGTATGTAGAGTTGGCATGTTCTCCCCGTGGTCGCCTGGATTCTTCTCTGGGTTTTCCGGTTTCCCCTCTACATTTAGAATCAACATGGGTTCAGAGTATTTGGCTGCTATAAATGTCCACGCGACGATAAGCCACTTCGTCGAGCTGCCGTTTGTGGCCAGGTCACTTCAGACAAAGGGATATGTAGCTCAGTGGGCCTTGCCTGGTAAATCAAAATACAGTTCGTTCTCCTATAGCGCGGTAGCTGCGTTCCTGAAGAACACCTTCTTATGGAAAAATCGAGTTATCATAAATAATACATAACTTAGGGTAAAGCACAGTCCGCGATAGCACGTGAGATGCGTACGCAGGCCGAACAAAGACTGAGGTGCGTGGGCAACATCTAGAAGCATCCAGCAGCATCCCAATGCTCTGTGGGGCGACGCTACGCTGAGGCAGCCATTACAGCGACCGTGGTTACGCTCACTCCATCGCCGTCGCAACCAATTTGGCATCCGCGTCACGGCAAAAATGTTGTCCACTATAATACATTGGCAGCGTTAACGTGCGCTGCTGTCACAGCCCTGCACAAAGTGCGCAGCAACCATCGACCCCCCCACAGGCCTTCAGGCCATGCTTCCACCCCCGCGTGAAAGCCGCCGTGTCACCCCATGATGATGCACCACCCCTACCAAGTCCTGCGCCCTTGACCCCCCCCCACCCAGTTGCCAGAACATTGCTCCCTGGACAGAAGCTCGCTTCTTCTCCTTCGCTGCTGTTCGGATAGGGAACCGCCTCTCTGATGAACACATTGTCGGGGAAATCACCGATTCTGGTGTTCAGGCCTTCGAATACCGAGCACACAGAGACATGGGGCATCTCCTAACTTCACCACACACCTGGTAGTGAACCAATGATGATGCCGATTAGATGAACTAATGTCCGATATGCCTGCTGTTCACAATTGCACACCAATGCAAGAAATCGATACGTCCAATTTCGCGCTTTTGAAAACAACACGCGTTACGGGAGAGATAGAATGCAGTCATCGTGTAGAGACGGAAAACAACAGACCACTTAACCGCCACGGTACGCGTGCAAACGGACAGTCAGGTGGTGTGTTAAAGGCCTCTGATTGGTGCAGAGAGGCCTCAAAGCGGATTGGTTAGGGCCGGAGAATTGAACCAATTGGTTGAGAAATTAAAACGTAAAAGGCGGAGGGGGGGGGGGAAACGAGGGCGGACTGCCGGGGAGACGTTTGACGATCGTTAGAGAGGAGGTGGACGAGGATTGGACGAGGGAAACGGGGGCGGGGAGGGGGTCGAGGGATATAAAAGGAGCAGGAGTGGAAGGGGCGGATGGAGAGAAGGTCTAGCATCGAGAAACGAAGAAGCCCGGGGCCTAGGAATAGCGTTTGTATCTGCAATGAAGGGCTCTTGGACAAGCAAGGACGTGCGTCGCCGTCACCGCAGTAGCACCAAGTCACATAAATACATTTACAGAGTGAAGCTGCAACCCAAACGAACTCACGCAGCTACACGCCCGGGCCGTCTGAAGCTGCGTCGATCGCAAACGCAGGGAAAGCTCGCGCACGCACACACACGTGTTCTGTGACGCTTTCCAACGCACGTGTTGTGTCCCCCCGGGGAAGGGGAGGGGCAGGGCATTTAATTAGCCGTGCTGGAAGCCGACGGGACGGGTGGCGGTGAGGGCAGGCGTGAGCTTGAACAGTCCCGGGCCGATCCGGCAAAAACCGCTCCACGGGCTGTAACCAGTCCGGCTATCGGCACCGTGTGTGTGCGTATGACAAAACAAAGCAGCTATGCTGGATTTCAGTGTTAATATTATATTATTATATTATTATTATTGAAGTACCGGTGAAGACGCTGGACACCCAGGTTGAGGCACACGTATATTTATTTTCAGCTTATCGGTACAGGACAACACTAGAGGGGGTAGCGGCCCCCTCACCCGGATAACTGGGGATACCCCCTAGCTAATCTCACCTATCCCCAAGTCCTCCTCTAACGAGCTAGTGGAGGCTAACTGGCCCGACACTGGTGAGTCGGGCTACGGTCTCCGGAGTCCCAGGGTCTAACCCTGGTTCACGGAACCACGCCTCTGGCTCGCTCCTCTGCAGCCCTGACAAGGGCGGCGTCGAGGGGAGTCCAGGGCTCTAGCTAGAGGATCTTCACTCTTCCTCCTTCGTTCCCAGACTGAGCCCCGAGCTCTCTTTGTCCTCCCCCTTTATACCCCCCAACAGGATCACAACCCCCCAGGCTGCCTGATGCGGACGTCGCTGCGGGCACCCCCCCCGTGTACTCCCGTAACTCCGCCCACTGTGTTTGTTACCCATTGGATCGTATGCACTTACAGCCCTCCCGTAACAGCCCTACATCACCCCCCCCATTACAGCTCGCAGCCGTCCCGGCTGCAACAATTCCAAATAAAGGAACAATTACCCCTCGACCCCGTGTGTGCCTCATTTTTTCAACAAAATGCAAATAGAAGAACAACAACAAGAACAACAACCATACCCCCGAAGGGAATGTCCGACGCACCCCCCCCCCCGCATAAATACGAAATCCGTAAGCACGTATGTACAACTAGCCAGGAACTCCCCCATCACACACAGCACACCCACGACACACAACGCACCCACAACACACACACCGCGCCCACACAACACAACACACTCAGTGTGCAAGGAGCACACCACCGACGCAGCATACAGTAACCATGACACGTGAAGGAAAATAAATTTTTTTTTCTTTTTCTTCCTGCTGTATATTATAAGAGTCTGCGCATTTTAGCGCGCGTCCTTGCCGCAGGCCCGTCACACGGGGCAACCCCGGACGGCGGACCATCCGGTGGCGGCTGTCCCATGCGAGGTGAGGTCGCGATTGAAGTCGCGCGACTGTCGGCATCACCTGTGGGGGTTCCAGGGCGTGAGCCCGTCATTCCCGGTGCACCTGTGGGTGGGACAGCCGGCAACACATCAGGCGAGAGCAGCGACGGACCCTCCGAGTCGGTCGACCCCCCACATGCTTGGCCTCGCGTGCGTGGCGTGGGCCCCCGCACCGCAACAAACGGCTTCAGCCTAGAGGGGTGTACAAACCACCGGCGCCTCCCCCATTGGATTCGAACGCACTGAGGCCTCAAAACCTCAATAACCTCGACGGGGCCCCGCCACGGGCGTACGAGTTTAGAGGAGGTCGCGAGTGGTACCTGGGGACAGTGCAGCCATGCCCTGTCCCCCGGCTTCCACTGCAGCACGTGCGCGCGAGCCAGTCTGAGGCGCTCGTTCGCCTTCTGACGCCTGTCAGAATTTAGCCTCGCCGCATCCCGCGCCTCAGTCAGTTTGTCAAGGTTAAATTTAACGTGATCGTCCAATTTAGATTTGCCCAGCGGCACGGGGATCTGCAACTGTGCCCGAACAGGTGGGTCGGGTTCGCGGCCATACATAAGAAAGAAAGGTGAAAACCCCGTCGCAGCATGGGGAGCCAATCTGTATGCCGCTAGAACCCCTTGAATTTGTAAGTCCCAATCAGCCTGTGAGTCCGAAACTTGCTGCGACAACATAGACGTGATGGTGCGATGCAGACGCTCGACCATCCCGTCCGTTTGCGGGTGATAGGGGGAGGTTCGAATTTTTTTCGTTCCCAGGAGATCACAGACTTGTTTTAGGAGTTTCCCCGAAAAATTTCTACCCTGGTCGGTCAACAACCGCTCCGGGGCACCTTTGTCCATGACATAACCTTGGACAAAGGCGTCGACGATGGCTGCTGCCGACTGATTCGCCAGGGGCCAGGCCATAGGCCAGCGCGTAAAATATTCGACCCCAGTAAGCAAATATTTATTTCCCCTGGAGGTGGCGGGGAATGGCCCCAGAATATCCAGTGCGACCAGTTCATTTATTCTGGAGACCTGGATGGATTGTAAGGGCGGGTTCGACTCCCGTGCCGGTGGTTTGCGCTGCGCACACTGAGGGCATGCCGCCAACAGATCAGCGACATCCCTTGTCATACCCGGCCAAAAAAAATTCAGCTGAAGCAAGGCGAGTGTTTTCTGGGTACCTAGGTGGAGGAGGCGCTCATGAGCAGCCCACACCACCTTACCTCGTAGGCCAGAAGGGACCACCAGCCGGTGACGCTGGGATTTCCCGTCCCAATGCATAAGCAAGCCCGCATGGGTTTCCCATGCGTCGGCATGACCCGTCACACGCCCCCTCTCCCCGGCGCGACGACGCAACGCGAGGAGGGAGGCATCCTCCAACTGGAGGCGCCCCCATTCATCAACGGGCAATCCAAGCAGGGAATCTCTCCCCTGTTCGGCGATATCAATGGGGACTACCGTTTCATCGTCGGCGGCCGCCGCCAGGACCGGAACCATCACGTCCCCCACTGGCTTGCAACGCCCCGACCCCAGGAGACATGCGCATTCGGAGGCGGTTGGCATCCGTGACAGAGCGTCAGCGTTGGTGTGGCGAACGCCCTTACGATAAGTGGTTTCAAAACTGAAATCCTGGAGGACCTCCAGCCATCGGGACAATTGTCCCGATGGCTGTTGAACCTTCAGGGCGTACTGCAGTGCCGCATGATCTGTGCGGACGGTGAAATGCCGACCGTACAGATATGGGCGATACTGTTGGATGAAATAGACAATTGCCAACAGTTCCCTACGGGTGACACAATATCTTTGCTCCGTTGGAGACAACACCCGACTGCCGTACGCGACCACCCGTTCCACGCCGTCAACCACCTGGGAAAGCACGCCTCCAATACCCGTGTTGCTCGCGTCGGTGTCGAGCAAAAACGGCCTCGAAAAATCTGGGTAAATCAAGGGAGGAGCCTTCACCAGCGCGTCCCGAAGGGAGCAGAAAGCAGCTTCCTCATCCTGACCCCAGTGGAACCGAACCCCTTTAGAAGTTAACGCGTGTAGGGGTTTGGCAATTGTTGCAAAATTAGCGACGAAGCGTCGGTAATATGATGCGAAGCCAATAAAACTCCTGACCTCTCCCACCGAGGTGGGAGTCGGCCAGGAGCTGACACACTGCGTTTTGGCGGGATCGGTAGCAATACCCGAGCGCCCTACGATGTGCCCTAAATAACGCACCGACTCGCGTAACAAATGGCATTTTTGGGGCTTAAATTTCAAATTAGCAGCCCGCATCTTTAGGAAAACCGCCCGCAACCTCTGGAGATGTTCATCAAAAGTTTTACCAAAGACAATAACGTCATCCAAATAAATCAGGCACGATTCCCATTGCAATCCAGCCAAAACCAATTCCATCAATCGCTGGAAAGTTGCCGGCGCTGAGTGTAAGCCCATCGGCAATCGGTTGAATTGGAACAGGCCGTGCGGTGTACGGAAAGCAGTTTTAGGTTTAGAATCATCGTCCAGAGGAAGCTGCCAGAATCCCGAAAGTAAATCTAGTGTGGAGAAGAATCGCGCTCCCGCCAAAGCGTCCAGCGATTCGTCCATCCGTGGGAGCGGGTATGCGTCGGCAACCGAAATTTTATTAAGGCGCCGAAAATCCACGCAAAACCGCAACGAGCCGTCCTGCTTTTTAACCAGGACGATCGGCGCTCCCCACGGGCTGGTGGAGGGAGAAATGATGTCGGCGGCTAACATGTCATCAACAGCCGATTTGACATGGTCCTTTTCGGCGGGACTTAACCGAAACGGATTTTGGCGAATTGGCGCGCTGTCACCCGTGTCAATATGGTGACGCAGCAGGTGAGTGCAACCCAAATCATATTTATCACGACTGAAAACGTCGGAAAATTCCCTCAGTAGCGTTCTAAGCTGTTGGCGCTCTGAATTTGTCAGGTCCGTCGATCCCGCACAAAGCGCGTCGATCCACCCTTCATCGCTGTCCGAATGTGGGAGCATCCGGGAAGCAGTGCCAACGTGGTTCGCGACAGGTTCCTCGCAGGGCACTGGCGTCGCGTGAGCGAGCACCGTCCCTTGAGGAACCACCACCGTCTGCGATCCCACATTTAGGACCGCGATGAAAGGGTCCCCGTCCCCTCTTACGACGGTCTGGGCCGGAATCAAATGAGGCCCATTAACCCCGGCCCTAGACGGTCCCAGCAAAACACCCTGATCCCCTATGCCCTTAGCGAAGGGCTTACGAAGTTTGAGAGGCACTAGCATTTGAGCTCCCGGCGGCACACGAACAGTTTCAACGACGAACGCCGGTACCGTCGCGAACGCCGACCGAGCCGCCGCAGGGGATGGCAGGAACGCCATGCGCCGCCCCGATGGAAGCTCAATGCATCCTTGGTCGATCAAAATACGAATGGGCATTTTACCTAAGAAATCCGTCCCCAGCAGGCACGGAACCGCCAGCGAGGAGGAAACGAAAATCGGCCCCGACAATTTGATGTCCCCAATAGAAATTTGCGCTCGAATCTGTCCCATGATGCCGAGAGAGCCCCCGTTAGCGGCATAGAATGGGACGTTAACCGGCAGTAAAGGCCGGCTTTGTACGGGCAGAATATTGTAAATTAATTCCGAAATGATTGTCGCCGATGCCCCCGTATCGACCAAGATGCGTACTTCTACCCCGTCAATGTGTCCGACTACGGCCGACGACCCTGACGACGCGGCTACCACGCGATGGGCCAACACGGACCACTGTTTGGGCTCGATTTGAGTCCCCGCAGTGATCCGCGTTGGCCCCACGCAACGCGACATCGGCCCCCCGTTTGTTGTGGTGCGAGAGCGTGCAACGGGTAGGTGCTTTGGCCAAACATGTGTGGTGCCGCGACTCGCCGGGTCATGTTGCTGGAGCTTGGGAGGAGGAGGCCCGGCGTCCCGTCGAGCCGTCGTCCCGCGCTGTCGAGGAGAGCGGCACCCCGAGGCGACGTGGCCCCGGACGCCGCAGTTGAAACACCGCGGGAGCCCCGGTGGAGACGACGGGCGGTTGAAACGGCTTGACCCGTCCCGGGCCGACCGTACTTCTTGCGCCTGTTGCCGTCGATGGTCGACGGCGAAGAGCTCCTCCGTCGGAAGGGTGGCTGCAGCCACCGCACGCCCTGCCGATGCCCTGCTGGCTTTCCGCCGCAGGGACAGAAGGTTGGCGTGAAGGAGGCGCGCCGCCTGAAGAGAGGTCATCTCGGCGTCCTCCTGTGCGACGACAGCGATGTCCAGGTCGTCTGCCAGGAGGAGTATTTTCTCCGTGACCATCGCGTCCACGCCATCGTCGTCCATACGGGGAAAAGCCGTCTTAGCCAGCGCTAGGAGGCTCGTCCTGTATGCCAGGGGCGACTCCTTCTCACCCCGCTTGCGCTCGTAGAACCGCTCTCTGCATTCCGCTGAAGGTCCATAGACCCCGGCCAGCAGCTGTAGTGCCTTCGGCAGAGTAGACCGCTTCTCTTTCGGCGCCGATGTGAGGGCGGCGAGCGCGTCTGCGTCGAGGAGCGCCGGCAGCGCGCAGAGGGCTTCATCGTCGGACCACCTTGCCATTTCTTGGTGGGCGATGAAGCGTCGCTGGAAGCCGCCCCAGTCGCCCTCTGCACCAACAAATTCTTTCAGCGGAGGCAGCCGTTGTTGTAGCGCAGCGTTCGCCTTGGACGTCTGTAGGCTGCTATCCCCGGGACTCGGCTGTGCGTCGGCGCGAATGGCAGATGGAATCGCCTGTCGCGGATGTGATGACGCTCCCTCCGCTGGAGATGACGCAGCTGTCCCAGCGAGAGCGGTGTCGGACCCAAGGTTGAGCCCGGCCACGCCCTCCGCAGCTGCCGTGACGATGGCGGGAAATTCAAAGTTTGAGTTTTCAGAAATGGCGGGAAGGCGCTCAGGTTGACGACTCCCCTCGCCCCGTGGTGGACCACCAGCCCCCAGCCGCGTGATGTTTTCCAGCGTGGCGGCAGCGGCGTACAGTAGCTCCGCCAGTCTCTCGTGAGCCAGCCGTAGCGCGTCTGGCTGCGGCCCCTCTTCATGCCGATGCCCCGGTAGGAAGGCGTCGGCCCCCGGCTGCGCCATGTCTTGGTGAGCCGCCTCGGGCTCAACGACTTCAGCAGTGTCCTCCTCCGGTACTCTGGCTCGAGCTGTCTGACGTGTTTCCATGTCCGTAGTACTTCTGACACCAGATGAAGTACCGGTGAAGACGCTGGACACCCAGGTTGAGGCACACGTATATTTATTTTCAGCTTATCGGTACAGGACAACACTAGAGGGGGTAGCGGCCCCCTCACCCGGATAACTGGGGATACCCCCTAGCTAATCTCACCTATCCCCAAGTCCTCCTCTAACGAGCTAGTGGAGGCTAACTGGCCCGACACTGGTGAGTCGGGCTACGGTCTCCGGAGTCCCAGGGTCTAACCCTGGTTCACGGAACCACGCCTCTGGCTCGCTCCTCTGCAGCCCTGACAAGGGCGGCGTCGAGGGGAGTCCAGGGCTCTAGCTAGAGGATCTTCACTCTTCCTCCTTCGTTCCCAGACTGAGCCCCGAGCTCTCTTTGTCCTCCCCCTTTATACCCCCCAACAGGATCACAACCCCCCAGGCTGCCTGATGCGGACGTCGCTGCGGGCACCCCCCCCGTGTACTCCCGTAACTCCGCCCACTGTGTTTGTTACCCATTGGATCGTATGCACTTACAGCCCTCCCGTAACAGCCCTACATATATACAGGACATTCTACAATACATACAACTAAAACAATGAAAATACTGCACGTGTATACATCATGCTGAGTATTCGAGATTGGTGGGAAGTACGGTGCAGCAAAAACAGAAACTTCTTAAAGTAGGATGTTTCAGCTCCTCTATTTATACAAATTTCATACAGTAAACAGATTTAAAACACTAAAAAACAAACAACACCTAACAACAATAATAGAGGTTTTTTGGTGAGATCGTGTAAATATAAATGTGTCGTTAAACCCGCCACCCCCACCCAAGACAGCCAATCAGTAAGGCTGTCACGCAAACAGAGCGTGCGACTTCAGGCTGTCGGCTGACGATGCGAGCTGTAATTACTGGCAAAACGTCGCACTGAAATTGTAAATCTTGCAGGTGTTACTCTCGAACACACCGCTAAGTGCTGTGCTAGCAATGAATTGGCACGTTATGTTTACATGACACAAACCTAATTGGCTGTGTCGAGGTGGTGGCGGTGGTGGTGGTTTAACGCCACATTTATATTTACGCCAGCTAACCCCAAAAAAGCCTCTATTGTGGGTTAGCTTGACCGTCTATAAATGGACGCGTTTGCCTGGCTCACGTCCCCCAGGTTGTAGGCAACGCTTCGATCGAAGTGGCCAGTGGAACAGCAGCAGCACGACCCCACACTGAGGTTTCGTTCCAGATTGGATCATCCTTACAGAGAGTTAAGCGTGTGACAACCCTCCACTCCCACCTCCTCCGCACCTCCGATGAGCACAGCTGGCTACATACGGTGGTGAACGTACGTACCTACGTACCCCCACCCCTGCTTACGGACAGGGACAAGGTATAAAAAGTCAAATGATGTAGCTTCTAACCCTGAGCTGTTCGCCTTTTGGCGTTGTTCCCTGGTCTGACACTGGCGAAACTAGGCCATAAAGACAGCTGTCTCTGGTCTAGGTCAGTTTCAAAGTCAATTCCATGTATTGTCAGAGCACGTTTGTTGATGTGAACCCGATCCCCCTTGCAAAAGGTTCATATTTGGTGTTTGAACATCTGAACACCTCCTGTTTTATTGCCAGAAAGGTTAAACACACATTCTTATTTTTCATAGACGGACGACAGCTGACGCATAAACGCTCTCAACAACTTGCGTTTGAAAGCGCCAAACGGAACATGCCGAGCCCCCGCGCACACCAGTTCCATCACGAGCTGCAGTGACTCACACGACCGCCAGTCAGCAGCAAGTAACCAATTACTAAAATCACCAATACAAACCCACCCGGACGCATTTTGCTTGTGCATTCCCAATCTCTGCTGCTCAACAATGTACGCATGTACGTTGAACTTCTTTCATACCGTACGTAGCCAACCGTGATAATGGTGTAGTGTACAGTAGTGTTTTAGTGTATAGAAGTGTAGTGTATAGGAGTGTAGTGTATAGTGTACTGTATAGTGTAGTGTATAGTAGTGTGTCGTAGTGTAGAGTATAGTAGTGTAGTGTATAGTGTAAAGTGTAGTATGTATATCTATGGGTCTATGTGAGTCTGTGGGTCTCTGTGTAAGTCTTTGTATGTACTGTATGTTGAACTTCTTTCACACCGTACATAGCCAACCTTGCTAATCGGAGGTGTGGGGGGGGGGGACAATGAATGTGTTCATAGCCTAAGTTACACGTGTGTGTGTGTGTCCGTGTGTGTCTGTGTGGGGAGGCAGTGGCGAAGCAGTTAGTGCGCTGCGCTATGAACCCAGCGACTCGAGTTCGATTCCCGCTGACGGCCAACACCAGTGAGGAATATCTCATTTGGTCCTGAGCCTCTCCTAGGTCGACTCAGCCTCAAATGTATACCTGATGTGTAAACGTCGCGACTGGGGAGACAAAAGGGGCCAACCGTGGTGTTGGCCACCCACCCCCTCGTGTGCCGTGCCGACCTTCATAGGTGCTCGCTAACAGCACTTGGACCGACAGTCTGTTAAAGGTTATATGGGGGAGCTTTGTCTTTGGGGAGGCAGTCACCCTCCAGCAACAGCGGAGGGCAGAGAAGCGACGCTCACAAGGAGCGGAGCGCTGAGCGGCTAATATGCAGCGAGTTGGCACAGTAGGGGGCACACAGGTGGTGCATTTGCCAGTCATCTCAGTCGGTCAACCCGTGGCACCTGCTAGGTCTGTCCAGTGACCTCCTGCCAGCGGAGCCTACGAAACTTCAAGTGGCCTCAAAGTGGAAGCAGCCTGGCACAAGCGCCTTGATAACTTCTAAGATATTTAGTGGCGAGCGGCAGTTGTTGTTGCGAGTGGGTGAGCGAGTGCGAATCAGCGAGTTGTCGTGACCCGCTGTGTGGCGGTGGTGGTGGCGGAGCGGTGTGGATGAGACGAGGCTGTCAGTGTCTGGTCACTCAGGAATCGGCGCGTGGCGACGTTCACGCGGAATAAGCAGCCACGGTAGCAGCAGCAATAGAAGAGCAATAAGGAGGCGGATCACCGTCGGGAGGCCCACGATAACCGTGGCGCGGTGATTTTTCCCACCTTCTCCGTGCCGTAGAGCTCCTCCTTGATGTGGCCTCCACCAAACTCCTTCTTCACCGTGGCCCGGGTCGCCGCGTACAGCATCTTCTGACGCACCTAGGAGGGGGCGGCACGCGGGGTGGGGGACAGTGCTGGGTGATACCTTTGTTCTTGTGTGTGTGTGTGTGTACACACGGTCGCGTTTGCATACCCGTGATTGTGTACTGATGTAAGGGCAATAGAGCCTGCATGCAGTGTGAGGGGACTAGTGCCCACGGGAGGTAATGACAGGGGAGTCAGCCTACAGTACGAGTGTACTAGTGGCCACGGCAGGTAATGACAGTGGTATCAGTTGTGAGTGCGAAGGGACCGGTGGTTACGGGAATGATTGAGAAGAGGAGCGTGGTCAGGTGACGGAAGAGGACGGTTGAGTCTGCCGGTGGAGCGAGAAGGGGGGCGTGGCCTCGTGTGGGAGATGCGCGGGAGACTACACACGATGCTATACACGACGCTAAACACTACACTATACACTACAATACACCGCAGTATACAGTACACTATACGCTCCACCTCCATACACTAAACACTACTATAAACTACACTATACACTGCACCATTAGCACGGTTGTCTATGTACGGTACCTACACTGTTTAGCAGCGTGTGTGTGTGTGTGCGTGCATGCGTGCACGTGTGTGTGCATGTGCGTGTGCGTGTGCATGCGCGTGTGTGTGTGCGTAACAAACCGGTGAGCTGTCGGGACACCAGGTGATGAAGAGCCACTCGTGTCCCTGCGGGTTCTGCGAGTCGAGGCGGTACAGCAGGTAGCATGGCTGCTCGGGCTCCAGCACCGACTGGACCAGCGCGTCATACTCCGCGTCCCACGCCTGCCCCGGCCGCCGCTCTTCGGCCAGCACCAGCGTCTCTGTGCCTGGCGAGCGGCGAGCGGCGCGTCGTTAGCGTGGCCGGCGGCCACCGAAACCAGCCCCGGACAAAGTCGGCAACGCTTTCCAAATCATTTTTATTTTTATCACCAGGTAAGGTCCCCAAGTGAGCTACATAGCTAGTTTTCACAAGCAGAATGTTTATCGATGCTGGAGGAGGAATCCGATGAGCTACGTAGCTCTTATTCGTGGATGTCCAATAGGGGGCAACGGGGTCGGAAAGTGACAACAACAACAAGCAGTGCAACGACGCGGGCAGCAGCGCAATGTATAGCAAAGGTAAGCAAATCACAAAAATAAATTGAAGCTACAACTATTTATATTTTACAAGGTAATGCCCCACCGAGCTATGTAGGCCTTTTGCAGAAGTGGCCGCGGGCACAAATGATGGCTCAACGAAGTAGGCTTATCATTCTATATTTAAAGTGTTCGTGACTGTAAGGATCCATACTCTTTGGTTCTTTCGGTAAAGTCACGTAGGTGAAAAAAACCCATACATAATATTTCAAGAATTTATTATTTCTTTTTATTTTTAATTCTTTTTTCACCTACGTGACTTTACTGAAAAAACCAAAGAGGCTTACCATCGTCACGTGGAATTGTCACGGCAGCCAAACACTTTAAACGCGTGACGTTGATTCTGAACGTGGAGGGAAAAACCGGAGGACCCGGAGAAAAATCCACGCGACCACGGGGAGAGAGACACCGCAAAATTCAAATATACTGCAGGCGTCAGGGTCAGGATCAAATTCCCGACCTCCTGCGTACCAGGCGAGGGAGTTAAAATCTCGCCACGGTGGTGAAGCTAAGATTGACGGCACTAAACGTTCTGTCTGCCTGCAACGGGGCGGGGGTGGTTGTCCAATATGAACGATTGCAGCGAACGAGGGGCGAGTCAGTGGAGCGGCTGGTGGCCAAGCTGTCGCTGCTGCACGTGGCCGTTGCCTGCGACCCAATGCCGCAGCAGAGGCGAGGGTTGATGGATCACGCACAGATGATGCGAAGCTCCCTTCTATCCCTGGGCATTGAGGAGGTGCCGTACTCTGGCTTGCCAGGAGAATGCGATGCAGCAAGGTGTTGACTGATACTGTCTGCTCCCCCTTCTGTACGGGGATAGGGCGTTGCCCCCTCGCATGGCGTGGGTTTTCTCCAGGTGCTCCGGTTGCCTCCCTCCCACATGGCCGAAAACATCTTAATACGTAGAGAACTGCAGAGCAATAGTTTTGCGGCGGCTCACCGCCTGGCAGCCCTCCAGCTCGTGCGTCTGTGGTTCTGACTCGGCGATTGTGAGAGGACATTTGCATGAACGACGCGATATGAAATTAATCAAACATTTACTTATTTTATGAGTGAATGGATGAAGTGATTGGGTGGATCAATTAATAAATGAACGAACGAATTCGGGTAATGAATGAGTAGGTGAATGAGTTGAGTAGATGAGTGAATGAGCAAGTGCGTAGGTCAGCGGTTCTCAACCTGGGGGTGCACGCCACCGCCTGGCGGTGCGAGAAATCGCCAGATTTTTTTTAGAAAGTAAATCGAAAACACAAATTAAGCACAGTTACAACTTACTTTGTTGTAACTTATTTTGTTGTATTTATTAACATTATAAATTGTTCTCAACAATTGAGAACCCAAGGGGGTGCAAGGCTGCAGTAAAGGTTTAAGAACCGCTGGTGTAGGTGAATGAATGAGTAGGTGGCCGATTCAACAACTGAGTGAGTGAGTGAATGGATCACTGCAGCAGCGATGAGTGCGTGCAGAAGCGGCAGCGAACCATCGTCGATGGCGATCTTGATCAACCGCACGTCCCCTCCGCGTGCTCGCCCCAAGAAGTCGCGCAGGTCCTGGGACGCTGGGGCACAAACAAAGACAAAGATCCCCCGTGCAGTTTTACAGACTGTTGGGGCAAGTGCTGTTCGCGAGCACCTATGAAGGCCGGCACGCCAAACGAGGGGGTGGGTGGCCAGCACCACGCCTGACTGCCTTTGTCTCCCCAATGGCGATGTTCACACATGGCACTGCATATTCATTTGAGGCCGAGTCGACCTACGGGAGGCCCAAGACCGGTTCAGATAATCGTCACTGGTCTTGGCCGTGAGCGGGAATCGAACGCGGGTCGTTGGGTTCGTAGCGCAGTGCGCTAAACGCGACACCACCGCTCCCCTTTGTTCATTAGACAGCCATCACAGATACGGGTGCACAACACACGTGTACAAGAACCGCCGCTCGCCACCAAGTGGCGGTGACGTCACCACGGCGCTTGTGCCAGGCCAGGTGCACCTTGAGGCCATCACGTGAAGTGTCAAAGGCTCGCTGGCAGGTCATGGAACAGACCCGGGTGCAATGGATTGACCGACTGAGATGACTGGCAGATGCACCAACTGTGCTCACCACTGTGACAACTTGCAGCATCTTTCAAATCCTGCAACACTAGTCCTGTGAACCAGCCGGTTGCAATGATGTACATACGGGGACAAAGATCCTTCAACAGTGTTGGGGCAAGCGGTTAGCGAGCACGTATGAAGGCCGGCATAGCACACGAGGGGGAGGATAGCAAAAACCACGCCCGTCCGCCTTTGTCTCCCCAGTGCTGATGCTGACACATCGCACAAAGATACTCGGTTTAAAAGGCTGAGTCGTCCAAGGGGAGGCCCAGGATCAGTTCAGATAATAATCGTCACTTGTGTTAGCTGCGAGTCAACGGGTTCGTAAGGCAGTGCGCTAACTACAGCGCCACCGCTCCCCAGCAACACACACAAACACACACTCGCACACAAACACACACTCGCACACAGACACACTCACTCGCCGCACGCAATGCGTATTTCTGGTCGGACCGTTTATCACAAGGTCAGGGTTATTTAGAGGTGAATGAAATGCGTCTGCATTGTTTTTTTTCCCACGTGTTGACACGCTATCAATTTTCACAATATCAGGATTCTTCGCCTGGTACCTTTCCCAAAATGTATTCTAATCGTATTTAGCGCCTCTGTGCAGCTCACTGCAGCTCGTTACTTTCATCTCCCTCTCTTCCCTCCTCTCTCATCATCAAGATGTTAACTACCTCGCCTGATATACAGGAAGTCGAGGGTTCGATCCCAACCCTGACGCTTCGATATTTGGAGTCTGCGTGTTCACCCCGTGGTCACGTGGATTTTTCTCCGGGTCCTCCGGTTTTCCCCTCCATATTTAGCGTCACACGTTTAGAGTATTTGGCCGCTATAAAGGTCCATATGATAAGCGACTTCGTTGAGCAATCATTTGTGGCCAAGTCGCTTCTAAAAAAGAGCTATATAGCAGCACAATGGGTCTTCCCTGGCGAAATAAAAAGTTTAGTTTAGTATCATCACCACCCCTCTCATCTCTGACATCTTGGCCTGGTCATCCCTTCCCCCCCCTCCTCCCCAGCTCTCCTTCTTTCTCCCTGACGCTCATCAACTTTTATTCCAGTCATCCTCCCAGCAGAAGCAGCAGCGGCTTTTGGCTGCTGGCCATCGAACAAAACGGTGGTCACCGCATCGCGTGGCGCTTTCAGGTGAGCTTCTGCGGCTGTCTGGAACGCTCTTCCCTTCCGATATTAGGAAGCCACAGGAGCTATGCACTTTAAATCTAGATTGAAAACTCTTTTGAGAACTGCTTTCTGTGTTTAGTTTGTTGACCTTCCACCTGCACCTCCGATTAACGCGAGTGGCTACGCACGGTGCGAAAGAAGTTCAACATATATACATACATTAGGACGTGAACACGGGCACAACATTTCATCATTGCAACTTTACCAATGCTAATGGTTTCAACGCAGCCGCTGTCAGCTACGCAAGAAGGCAGTCTCCGAATACTTCCCAGTCGTCTATCGGCTTACTCTCAGTTTTGATGCACGTCCGCATATTTACACCTCTAAATCATTGCGTTGGCTCTTTCGCAACGTACAGAGAAGCAAGACGAACTGAGATGCATTCTGCAAAACGGAGGACACGCCTATCGTGGGCCCTCCCCACCATCGTCATCCTCAGCCATTGTCTATCCACTGATGGATGAAGGCCCTCCCAGGCCATCGACGCCACCACCGGCCACGATCCAGTGCGTGGTTCATTCCGTTTTCACTCCCGCATGTAACCTTATCTCACCGCTCCATCTCCGCGGTGGTCGTACCTCCTGCTGCGGTTCCCGTCATCAGTCTCGGCCATCGCCCTCCGTCTAAGCAACTCCCGCCCTTGCCCATTTGGGCTCCGCGGTGGCGAGATGTTAACTCCCACGCCTGGTACGCAGGAGGTTGCGGGTTCGATTCCCGACCCTGACGCCTGCTGTATATTTGGAGCTTGCGCTTGTCTCTCCCCGTGGTGGTGTGGATTTGTCTCTGGGTCCTCCGGTTTTTCCCCCGCCAAATTTAGAATCAACATCACGCGTTTAGAGTCTTTGGCTGTTGTACATTTCCACGCGATGATGAGCCACTTCGATTAGCTATCATACGCGGTGGCCAGGTACGCTTCTGAAGAGGAGCTACACAGCTCTGTGGGCCTTGCCTGATGAGAAAAACATCGTTTAATCGTTTAAAATAAAATATACTGTTAGTTCTTTTGGTAAAGTCACGTAGGTAAAAAATGAAATTAAAAATAAAATAAAACAATAAAAATCACGACGTTTCGGAGGCAACAAAAGTCTCCGTCATCAGGTGGGACCATCACAGCCAGATTAGCTGCATCAAGTGATGCATCAAGTGATGCAGATAATCTGGCTGTGACGGTCCCACCTGATGACGGAGACTTGTGTTGCCTCCGAAACGTCGTGATTTTTATTCTTTTATTTTAATTTCATTTTTTACCTACGTGACTTTACCGAAAGAACTAAGAGTATGAATCTTTGCAGTCACGAAAGCTTCAAATCTAGAATTAAAATAAAATAGTTCAATAGTTTTCATCTACTTCCCTTAAATTCGCGGAACTTCCATCGCATGACGTGTCGTCGTGTTGCCGTATCACGGCCAAACTGCACATCCGTGAAAAAAAAGCTTTTTAGCTCATCAGATTCGCCCAGTATATATATTCAGATTGTAAATGTTGTGGCCTTGCTCTCCAACACACCGGTGTGCTGCACTAGTAACGAATTGGCCACGTTCTGTTCATGTGACAAACCTTACTAATTGGCCGTGTCAGGTGGTGGCGGGTTTAACGACACATTTATATGTTCACGTGATCTAACCCAAAACACCTTTATTATGGATATACGTAAAGACCGATGCTGAAAATATTGTGAAAGGCAGCTGCAACACTTCCGCAGGTCTGCACCAAAACAAGGAATTGAGGGACTTGTCTTGGAAAGCCACAGACGCTGAGAAAACAAAACCGGCCGAGGACTACGCCCACCAGACTTGGCACAACGTGATCGCCCGCCCAAGGCGCGCGGTAGGGCCCCGTTTTTTTACGACGTCTATCTCGGATCCCACGTCGCCCGCAGCGCCGGCGATTGGCAACCCACTCCCCGCGGGAACTAACAATGCGTGTTTTTATGATTATTACTATTCTCCACGCCACAACGCTCGGGGGGGAGGGAGAGGGTGGGGCGCAGCGAGCGGCGTTACGGAGAAAAATGTGGCGATCAGAAAATGTTGCGGTCCGCGATGGAACGCAGTCAAAAGCAAGGCCAATTTTGCCGGTGCGTTAACGATTCATCGATTAAATCCCGATTCTTAGGCTCACGGTAGAGGCGTGCTATCGTGTGAGTGCGAATAAAATATTATTTTGCATTCGCAACGAGTGGCAAAGAAAAACTCAAAACATTCGTCGGCGGCACCGCCTTAAGAGGAAATACACATAACAGGCGAAGTTCCAGTCAACGTCTCTCCTTCGTTGCTGTGCTATTATACGTCGCACATTCAATACTTTTCCTTTCGAGGCCACAGTGTCATTGACGTGTGTTCGTTCGTTTCTCAATCCGCCTGTCCTGGTGAGGGTCACGGCGCTAGTAGCGTGTTGAGTAGGGCGGTCCAGACCTCCCTTTCCCTGGCGACGGACTCCAGTACAACTACACTATACACTACACTTTACTATACATTATACACTACACTCGACTATACATTATACACACTATACTCGACTATACATTATACACTACTATACACTATTACACTATACACAACTATACACTATTACACTACTATACATTACAATACACTATATACTACACTACTACACTATACAGACTCCAGCTCTTCTGGGGGAATTCCCAGTCGTTTCCAAGCCAGCCGAGCGACATCGTCCCGCCAGCAGCGTGTCCTGGGCCGGCCCCAGGGTCTTCGCTCAGTGTATCGAGTTTTTAAAAAAAAAAGTCTGCTCATGCAGCGCCGTCAATGCAGCGTCGCCACGTAAATTGTCGATCCGTGGGCGTGGGTGTTGTACATTAGTTCACTCGAACCCGACAGCCACAGACCCACGATGGCAGAAACCAAACTCGATTAATGAATAGAATTGTGACCTCATTAGTCTTGACGACTGGCCATCATCCTAACGAGCCGTGACGTTCACTGCTCAAGCCCACTACTATACTTGTTGAAGTCTCATACTGATCCATTTGTTCCACCCCCTCTCCTGTTTCCCCTTGCCTGGTACACAGGAGGTTGTGGGGTTCAATCCTGACACTGACGATGCCTGTTATATATTCCGAGTTTGTCTCTCTCATCATCATCACGGTGGCTAGGAGATGTTAACTACCTCGCCTGACCATGAGGTCTGTATATTTGGAGTTTGCATTTCACCCCGCGTGCACGTGCATTTTTTTCTGGGTCCTCCGGTTTTCCCCTCAACATTTATAATGATCAACATCACGCGTTTAAACCATTTGGCTGCTAGAAATGCCCACACGATGATGAACCCATTAATTGAATCTTCATTTGTGGACAGGCCGCTTCTGAAAAATAGCTCTATAAGCTCAGTGGGGCCTTACCTGGTAAAATAAAAAATAGTTTAACAGTTTTAATAGTTTGGTCTGCAGCACGGCTAACGATGCACAGAAATGATGGCATGACAAGTGCAAAATGCCACTTCAGAAGCAAAGGTTGGCAGACCGCGCCAGACCGCGCAGACATCTGTGAAAGCTACAAACCCTCTAAGCTGCGAGGGGGCCAGTTCAGCAAGTTTATTCACGAACCCATACGTATGGATCCTTGAGAATTCCGAGTTGAAAAAAAATGTCCATCCATTGAATGCTGAAATGCCTCCAGAATATCACTGCGTCTTTCTTTACATGCCAATCCCAATCGTTACGATAGCCAAATATAGTTGTCGTTTGTCCCCACGCGTGTGTCTGAGATCTTATCTGAGTCCTCAGGTTTCCTCGTACACACAAAACACTCAGTCAAAAGGAATTTGCAAAACACATCCCAATGCAGGACTAATAGGACATCAAGTCTCAAGACTCGATGAGGCTCTTATGGATAAATTATCCAAATTATGCATTGATTGTGATGGCTGCCTTATGAATAATCAAGTTAGGACCCAGCACACGACCAATGACACAGGTTAAATAAACAGTTCGAAGCAGTAGCGTAGCTCACATGGGGGCAGGCAGGGGGTGCCTTGGCCTCCCCACCCGGTGGCCACAGCTATGAGTTGGGGGCCCCCATGACAACCACCATGACATTTATTCTCACCAACAGTGGCAAAGAACAACACACACTTGTTTAAAACGGAGCACCCCTACAGCGTTAAATGTTCGAGACCGTGAACTTGACGATGTGATTAGGGCAAGAGGAGCCCGCGATGTATAAGAATAGCCAAGGTGCGACCGTGTGAGACAAATTAAATATTGGGGACCCATCCTGACCGACTGCCGCGCCCACCTTAGCTGACAATGTCGTTACTACGCCACTGGTTCTAAGAATGACATTTATATCGCTGTGGGAACTTCCATTATTAGCAGACAACAGCCACGATATTTGCTAAACATTTCCTTCGCAGAGGCTGTATTTTGATTGACAACACGTCATGGCATTACACTGTATTTGCGATGAATTGTTGCTGTACATGATTTAGAATGTTCATGTAATAATGCACAGCTCCTCTGTCAGGCCACTGCTAGATGAAGACCTGTCCCACACAGAGTTGTGGGTTCTTTAACCATACTTCACCAGTTGGAGTTTGGTGAAAGGGGGATTTGTCCAGGACCAGTTCGGATATCACTCGCCACTGATGTCTGCCACGACGGGGATTCAAACTCAGGTCTCCGGATTCAGAGCGCAATGCACTAACAACGATCGGAGTTATGACCGGGCGGGAATTGAACGGCGGGAATTGAACTCAGGTGGCCGGGTTCATAGTACAGTGTGCTTTACCACCCAGCCCAGCACTACATCCCTTATACATGTAACAAACATCGAGAAATCATATTACTTAACCACCCGCCCGTTTTTCTTGCTCACATTAATGCCCAGGTCACACTTGTCACAAAATTAGACTATTCTGGAATCTCCAGTTGCCCATATCTGTCAACCCATCCGGTTTACCCGTGTTCTTGTACAGGGAAATCGAGATTTCAGGTCCATACGGCGTACAGCCGTTTCGATACGGGCAAAAAAAAATGTCCATTCGTTTGTGTTTCTCCCTTGTGATGGGACTTTGAAAGATGAACCTGAGATGTATAAGGGGCACGCGGTGACCAATGAGGTCTGAATTTGTCTGTAATAAGGTAGGCACTGATAAGGGGTTGACAGGTTTGCACTTGTCAAAAAATTACACTATTCTGGAATCTTCAGTTGTCCTCACTGGTGAAACAAATAAAGTCGTCGACTTCAACGTCTTGAACTGCAACATACAAGGAATGTGGCTCCTGCAATGGTACGATTTTTTATTATTATTTTAGTTTCTCCGTGCAAGCCATTGGTGATCGGACGGGAGGCCATAACAATTGCGACACCTGGTAATCCGGGTTCATCTCGGATGGGCGGCTGCCACCAACCACTCTTGCATCGTCTCTGTACCATTCGCCTTTTCGCGATGTTCTCCGGTCTGACATCGGTGGTGAGACAAGGCCAGATAAAGACGACTGTCTCTGGGTGTGTAGGCAAATCAGTTGCATAGGGGCCGTCCATAAATGTCGTCACGCGATTTTGGACGATTTTTGACCCCCCCCCCTCGTCACACGGCGTCACAAAAAGTCAGGCCCCCTTGAAATATGACGTCACAAAGCTCTGCCCCCACCCCCAAAAAAATAAAACACGCTTCAAATCGCTTTAAACTATTGTCATTGTAGTGCGTATTTAATGTGGCGCTGCACTCCGATGTTGTAGGAGAAAACATTTATTAAAAAGTATATTTAATTAAGTAGAACGTGTTGTCTATATTTATTTAAAGTTGCGCATTTTGACGTGACGTCACATTTGTCAAACCCCCCCCCTCATCACACATCGTCACAAATGTCTGACCCCCCCCCCCTAAGTGCGTGACGTCATTTATGGACGGCCCCATATATTATTATCAGAGCATGTTTGTTTTTGCACGTTTTGCCACAAGCACCTGTGGTGAATGCAGACTTGATTCATTGCAAAAGATGCCCATTTTGTGTTTGAACATCTTAACAGAATTTGTTTTATTGCCAGAAAGGGGTAAAACCCAGTCCCATTTTTACTACACGCTTTTTTTTTAATCTCACTCCGTCTGTTGTTGTATCCTCAAATCTTGTAACTCAATTTTAACCCACTTCCCAATGTGGTATCGACTGCAAACTTGGTATACTTATGTCATACTGATGACAATACTATATTCTATCATAAAAAAGTAAAAACATATATTTTAAAACATTATTTTTTATATCTTATGTTTCGGCTTGGGTGTAATTGTCCACGCGAAACTGACGTTGGCTGTAATTGCCCACGGTCCCTTACGTTATGGCAAGCATCGGGCCACTTCCTGGAGTCGTGGAGTTCTTCCATTAATAGTACGGTACATTTCATTAAAGCGTGTTTAAAAATAAGTATTTTTAAATATTACTTATTCACACTTTGATCAACCCCCGGATCTCAGGGGTGGTGCCGACGCAGCCTCAAAGAATCCCCTGCCACCTGCCTCCATTCATTAATTCCGCGGCGAATAAATCAACACGAGCCATGGTCAATCCACTGCTAGATTGAAGGCCCCCCACCCCCAAGTTTCCGCCAATCCCAAGACGTAATTTATCCACACGGATTGATGATTGTATCGATACGTCGTCTCCTGGGACGTATTTGAAGACGCATCCCCCGTCTCCTTGAAGCCTTCAAGAGGCGTCCTGCCCAAGCCAAGCTACTGGAGATGTGGACAAAGAGCTTTAGAGCTCATCGGATTCCACCAGTATCAATAAATATTCGGATTCAAGTTAAAATTTTCTCTGACATAGCGAGTGGCACCGTGCTTTTGAATTGTTTGTTTCTGTAACGTTCTTACCCGCCTTGACTGGACACATGTTGAAAAACTGCTTTAGAGCTCATCGGATTCCACCGGTAGAAACAAACATTCTGATTCAAGTTGAACTCTTCTTTGACACAGCGCCTGGCATCATTTGACACGAGCACGTGCTATATTGGGCCCACGGGTTCCATTCCTCTTCCTTGTGTCTCAAGGTGCAACATCCAAGCGGGTATCTCTTAGGAGGAGGGTTCTCAAGCAGCATTTTGTTTAACTTTTACCTCGGGAACCAGTCTGTTGAAAGAGATTTCTGACGAAACTTTGTACGCGAAACAACAGCAGGGAAAAAAACTAAAATCTACGACAGTTGAGAACTTAAATGCGGGTTCCAAAGCTTCAAAAGCCTTGGGCGTCTTTACACGCCAGAGGCTTGCCTGGTTGCCTCAGAGCCACGATGCCGATCGACGCAGTTCAATTGCACGGCTGACATCAGTGGCGAGTCGTTTCTGAAACGATGCCTGGGTCTTGCCCCCCCCCCTTCCCGCTCTGACCGGCGAGGTGAAGTATGGTAAAATGTCCCGTACGACTGCCAGTTTTTTTTGGGGGGGGGGGTCCTTCCATCCAAACAGCAGATTAACAAACGGTTGCATAGTAACATTTTATCCTGTATATATATACACGATTAAAAAAACACACACGGATTTCCCTCCCCACAGGAAGCCAATCAAAAAATGTAATTCACGGTCAAACTTCCCAAAGTGAGCAAAGGAGCGCTTCCTAAGAATAAAAATACACCCCGAGTCCCGGCAAGGCTCTCTCGGGCACAAAAAACCCCGCGGCATTTCACCGTTTTAAGTTCGCGGTGAACAAGCCTCAGACACCGGCGGACTAACAAACAATGCGATAACTACAACACAGGGAGGAGGGGGGAGGTCTGCATAGCTCAATAATTACTGCGCGGAACCGTGATTTTAAAGTGGTCTCATTCGTTGAACGAGACTGCAAATCCGAATCGGAGAGCTCCACCCGGACACGCCGCTTAGCTGCGAGACGAAAACACACAAGTGGCGCTGGGGAAAGATCCAGCAGTGGATTGAGCAAAGGTTGCTGATATGGTGGGAGCCGGGTGTGGTGGTGGGGAAACCCGAGCGGCGCGGCCTGCACAGCGCGGCCGAGTGAAGCCTGCGGGGCCAGTCAGGCGAGAGTGGTGGCGCCCGGGAAACGCCTTGAAGGGGAGATTGAAGCCGGGACGATTTAACGGAGGAAAATGAATGGGACCCGGGGGCCGGAGACAGAGGAGCAAGAGAAAGAAGCACAGCCAGGCGCCTTACCGACTATGCCGGTCTGGTGAGACATGGCTTGGATTATCGATGAGTTGAAGGGAAACCGGGGACTCGGGCGAGACCGGAGACGAGGCTGAGCCAGGCCACGCCTACCGACAGCCGGGACACGCCCACCGACACCGATGCCACGCCCATCAAGCCAGGCCACGCCTATTTGACCACTATTTTTTTTATTAAAATCAGAATATTTATTTCTGCTGCAGGAGAAATCCGATGAGCTATAAAGCTCTCTTTTTTTCCCCACAGATGTCCAGTAGGGGCACGGAGTAAGAACGTCATAAATAACAAACAATACAAACGGTAGTGGTGCAAAGTACAAGAAAGGTAAAAAAATAACCCAAACATTCAAATAAAACTAAACCATCCCCACACCCTACAAGACAAAGCCCCACTGAGGTCTATTAACTTATTGTTTAAAAGCGACCTGGCCACAAATGACAGCTCAACAAAGTGGCCCATCATTTGGACATTTATAGCAGCAAAATTATCTATATACTCTAAACGCGTGATGTTGTTTCGAAATGTGGAGGGAAAAACCGGAGGACCCGGAGAAAAAATCCACGCCACCACGGGGAGAGAGAGAGAGACACGCTAACTCCAAATATACAGCAGCAGGCGTCAGGGTCGGGATCGAATCCACGACCTCAATAGACCAGGCGAGGTAGTTAACATCTCACCACGGGGAGAGAGAGACACATAAATTCGAAATATACAGCAGGCGTCGTGATCGAACCCCCGACCTCCTGTACACAAGACGAGGTAGTTAACATCTCTTAAAACACCACATACACATGTACTTGTACCGGTCTCTCCTCATTAAATATTTAAAGTACGCCTTTACGCATTCCCATCAGCCACACATCCTCACAGCGCCGCATTGACTCAGGGAATGCTCTGCACCGGTTTCGACTTTGAGTGTGCCATCAGCAGTGCAGCGTGCTTTGAGTCAATGGTGGTGAACTGCCAGATGTCACAGGCAAGGATCTCTCTCTCTTTCTACACTATGAGGTCCGAGTTTGGCGCCAAATTAGATAGGAATACATAACTCGCAATAACCATTCGCGTCGTTGTGGATAATATTAATACATGGCAATAAATGTTTTTCCTTCAGGTGTCCGTACTTTTATTTTTCCGGGAGGAAGTACGTTAATGTGGAGAGAAACGGATGTGTGGAGGTGCGATATTGCTTATTTACATTTCTGTCAACCCCTTGTTGGTGCTAACCTTATTACAGGCCAATTCAGACCTTATTGGTCACCCCGTGCCCTTATAAATCTCAACGTCCATCCTACAAAGTCCAATTACAAGGGAGAAACACAAACAAAGACACACGTTTTTTTGCCCGTATTGAAATGGCTGTACGCCGTAAGGACCTAAAATCTCGATTTCCCTGTTCAGGAACACGGGTAAACCGGATGGGTTGACACGGTATGGACAACTGAAGATTCCAGAATAGTCTCATTTTGTGACGAGTGTGACCTGACCATTAATGTGAGCAAGAAAAGCTGGCGGGTGGTTAAGTAATGTTACGTCTTTGTGTTTGTTCACATGTGTAGTGTAATAGCGCCGGCTGGTGGACAGCAGCGGCAGCTGTGGTGGACAGACAGCGCACACGCCGGTGAGGGCGCGTTGGCAGTGCGGAGAAACTGGGGCAAGGGTCACGGGGGACTCCGTCTGGAGGCCCCTGGAACCTGCCGGCGGGTTCGAGAAGGGGGCGTGGTCAGGGCGGAGCCAGGGCCGCGCCGGGAGCATAAAAGGAGCAGAGAACGGGGCGCTCGGGGTTGCCGGTTCTGGGAGTGGTCTCGTCGTCGCTGTCGTCTCGTCGCCGTCATCACTAAACGTCTCCGCTAGATGTTGCGCTACGAAGGAGAGCAGTTGGCTATCTCAGTCAGCGCCGTCAGTGTTAGACGGCTCGTGTTGTGTGCAGGCTGAGCTCCTGTGTGTGGACGAGACCGTGAAAGTTAATAAAGAAATCTTGATTTGAAGTTTTCGTGACTGCAGGAACCCATACTCTTTGGTTCTTTCGGTAAAGTCACGTGGGTAGAAATAAAATAATCACGACGTTTCGATCGCAACACAAGCGGTCGTCCTCAGGCGGAAAAAATATAATCCAGCAGTGAAACTGCTGAACCAGTGAGAGAGCTGTTACAACAAGGCTATACATGTGGCAATGGGCAAGCAAGCGGGGTCTGAGCTGGAAAGGAATAATAAAGAAAGTGCCTCCTATAAACTCTGTCTGAATCGTTGACACGACCCATGTATAAGGGATGTAGTGGTGGGCTCAGTGGTAAAGCACACTGTACAAGAATATGGGTAAACCGTGTGGGTTGACAGCTATGTATTTATATTCTCCACAGTGATGCTCGTAACACGAACAGGCTCTTCCACAAGATGTCAGGGATCTCCAAGTCTGTTGGTATTTTAAAAATATGCGCCTTAGAACCTATTAGTACGCTTACGCTTATGAAAAGTTTTAGTTAATCTTCTAAATGGATTATACTGCTGCTAAGTCTTGTATAGCGCTTTGAGATCATTTATGAAAAGCGCTATTTAGATACTCCTCTGCTTACGAACGAGCTAGGTTCTAGAGGTAAATCGATTTGTCCGTGAGTCCAACTTGACTCCTGTGGATTCCAAGTATGTTGTACGGCATGTACACGAAGCACAGCGAATGGCTTTAAAAGTTGTAAAATCTCCTGTGTGATGAAGATGACACTGGTTCTTCACGTTCTGCAGATGTAGATTCCACCACCACAATCTATTGCGCGGTGGTTGAACTCATGACTCAAGGTCCGAGCAGGCAACTGGACATAACGGACATGTTAGTCCGTATCTCTGAACGTTCGTAAATTCTAAAGTTCGTAAGTAGAGGAGTCTCTGCAGAAATGGGAATTATTAATCACATAGGAGTCTCACATCATGGGACCTCTTTTGCCAGTACCAAAATATGAGAATCGGTTTTCCCATTTTTTCTGGCAACAAAACAGGTGTTGAAATGTTAAAACACCAAACTAAAACCTTTTACAAGGAATCATGTCTGCATTTACCACAATGCTTGTGGTCAGAATGCAAACATAAAAACATACTCTGATAATATATGCATTGTCTTTGAAACTGATTGGTACAGACCAGAGACAGTTTTCTTTGGAGCCTAGTCTCACGCCATAAGGTGTCCTCTGGTCTAATACCTTTTGAGACGAGGCTCCAAAGAAATCTGTTTCTGGTGTGGACCAATCAGTTAAAAAGACAATGCATATATTATCAGAGTATGTTTTTTTTTGCATTCTGACCACAAGTATTGTGGTTAATGCAGACATGATTCCTTGTAAAAGGTTTAAGTTTGGTGTTTTAACATCTTAACACCTGTTTTGTTGCCAGAAACAGGGGAAAACCAATTCTCATAGGAGTCAGTTAAATTCATAGGCCACGACCATGCTTACTACGACCACGCCCACAAATATCCTAACCACGCCCACAACTACTATAGCCCCGCCCACAACTACTATAGCCCCGCCCACCCCAACACAAAGCCCGCCGGCGTGGGCCCTGCCCACCACTAATGTGGCCACGCCCACTCTAACACTGGAGCCCCGCCTACCCCCCGGTGTCTCGTCCCCCCCACCACCAAACGCGCATGCGCAAACAACCACGTCGGGGGGGGGGGATGTCCCGTGCACCCTCCGCGAAAAAAGCGGGAAGTGGTCACGAGGACCCGCAAGGGCCACGTGGTCACGTGCCAGGGGCGCGGTCGCTGATTTATTTATTTTCCCTCCCCACCCCACCTCCGTGTCTGGTTATGACCATATAAGGCGCGAATCGATGTATGTCGTTAATCGATTACGTATTGTGATTAATCGATTCCAGCTCGCGATTAATCAAAGATTACAAGCGATTGCTATTACATTTAAATTGGTTAATAATTTATATCGATTCCACTTATGGGCAATAATTTCCAAATTAAATCCATTATATTCGATTCAAGCAACTAATAGTATTTTATTTAAATTAAGGACAAATGCGTGATTAATAGAAAAGCCCACAATGCACGATTAATTAAGAGTAATTCAACGATCTATGAGGCAATTACAGAGGAGTACAGTGCCAATGAGAGCGGAGAACAACCTGGCGCTGTTGTTAGAGACACTCAAATCAATAATCATGTCACCCCCCACCCACACTCCCAAAGGGCGGCTAAATCAAGTAACAGTTTGTGGGAAAAGTCAACAACTTGATCGTCTGCCAGAGTACCGGGTTGATCACGCCATGTGAATGTGGAATTTCCACCTCCAGGGCCCTAGACAGGGAGGCAGTCTAAGCCTCGCGACTATGACGATGGCGAATCATCTTGTCATCACAATGATCACTGAGGATCTACTTTCTGTAGCCAAAGCTTTAAACTGCGAGCTACAGACTGCCCTCCGCTGGAGTCTACTCTCGTCACATCTGGAGCGGAGCGCCCAGTCCCCTACACGCTCAGTGCTGCACCCACAGAACCCGCAGCGTGCCAGCAGCAGCGGTGAGGGTGATGGAGAGTCCAGCGCCCACGAGTTCATGCCGGTCATTCATTCGTGAACCCGCTCGCCCACCCATTCGTTCACCCACTCCCTCACTCAGGCACTCATTGGCCCACTCACACAGTCACTCATTCACCCACTCACACGCAATCACGAATTCACCCACTCAATCATTCCACCCGTAGTGAAGCACTCGAATCACTCACTCCCTCACCCACCACTCACCCAGCCAGTCACCCCCTCACCCACCCACTCACTCACCCAGCCAGCCACCCATTCACTCCCTCACCCACCCACTCACTCACTCACCCAGCCAGTCACTCACCCAGCCAGTCACCCACTCACTCACTCACTCAAACAGTCACCCACTCACTCACCCACTCCCTCACCCAGCCACCCACTCACTCACCCAGCCAGTCACCCACTCACCCCTCACCCACCCACTCACTCACCCAGCCAGTCACCCACTCACTCACCCACTCACTCACTCACTCACCCAGCCACTCACTCACTCACCCACTCACACCCTCACTCACTCACCCAGCCAGTCACCCACTCACTCACTCAAACAGTCACCCACTCACTCACCCACTCCCTCACCCAGCCAGTCACCCACTCACACCCTCACTCACCCACTCACTCACCCAACCAGTCACCCACTCACTCCCTCACTCACTCACCCACTCACTCACCCAGCCACTCACTCACCCAGCCACTCACTCACCCACTCACTCACTTAATCACTCACTCACCCACGCACTCACTCACGCACCCAGCCACTCTCTCATCCACTCACTCAATCACTCACCCAGCCACTCACCCACACAATCACTAGTTCACCCATCGAATTCAGAGTAAAGTCGTTGTGAGGGTGACTGATACTTCAGCCCTCAATGATTCACTCTAGTAACTCAATACTCACTGACCAATTTATTAATTCAATCGCTCTCCCATTCAACAATTCACTCATTCATTCTTACATTCACCCACTCACTCACCCATTCAGGCACCCACCCACTCAATCACCCATAGCATTTAGAGTGAAGCAGCAGTCAGCGTGTGATTGATGATCCAGCACTCACTGATACACTCCAGTTTTCCACTGCTTTACCCACTCACTCACTCACCCAGCCACTCACTCACCCAGCCACTCACTCACCCAGCTACTCACCAACCCAATCGCCAATTCACCCATCAAATACAGAAAAAAGTAGTTGTGAGGGTGATTGATAATTCAGCCCTCACTGATTCACCCCAGCTACTCACCACCCACTGACCCATTCATTCACTCACACAATCATTCATTCACCCACTCACTCATTCACCCATAGGAATTGAGAGTGACGCAGCAGGCAGGGTGGGTGATGGTCCAGCACCCGCTCGCCGGGGGTCAGCGTCTACTCGTCAATCTTCTACCGCTGCTACCACCCATGGTCGTCACCCTTCCCGTGATCTTCACTCGCAGACTCCTCCTCACCACCCGCGTTGAGGACTCGGGTCTCTACCGGACACGCGCCGTGTCGTCTCATCCACCACACGGGGCTCAACGCGGCGTGGCGGCGAGCTGCTGCCTCCCGCGCCTGGCATCAGTCTCGGTCATCGCCCTTCGTCTAAGCGCGGAGAGGTCCACCCTTGCCCATTTGGGACGCCGCGGTGGCTAGGAGATGTTAACTACCTCGCCTGGTATGAAGGAGGTTGTGGGTTCGAGCCCGACCCTGACGCCTGCTGCTGTATATTTAGAGTTTCCGTGTCTCTCTCTCTCCCCGTGGTGCCAGTGTCAAACTACAAATATACAGCATGCGTCAGGGTCGAGTTCGAACCTACCACCTCCTGTATACCAGGCGAGGTAGTTAACATCTCACCACGGAGAGAGAGAGACACGCAAACTCCAAATATACAGCAGGCGTCAGGGTTGGGTTCGAACCCACGACCTCCTGTATACCAGGCGAGGTAGTTAACATCTCACCACCGCGGCGTCTCAAATGGGTAAGGGTGGAACCCTTCTCGCTTAGACGAAGGGCGATGATCGAGACTGATGATGATAACATTTTATTTGACCTTTTTTCCAGTTTCAAAGTATGAAAACAATAAGAATTGGTTTTACCCTTTCAGGAAATAAAACAGGAGGTGTTAAGAAGTTCGTACACCAAATAGAAACCTTTTTGCAAGGAATTAAGTACTGCATTGACCACACACAGTACTTGTGGTGAGCATGCAAACAAAACATGCTCTGACACGTCGACTAAAAGAACACCAATATAAATATGAAATTATCTCAAACACAACTGTTGGCAGTGGCAGAACATGCTTGTCAACAAGGACACTCAATTGATTTTGATAACGTTGAAGTGTTGTGTAAAACTAATTATTACTGGCCAAGACTAATTAGAGAATCCATTGAAATTGAGAGAAATAGAAATAACTTTAATCGCTCTGACAGCTACAGGCTTAGTGTGGCCTGGAAGCGTATTATTAAATAAAATATATATTACAATTACAATTCCTTATAGGGGAACCAAATACTAATTAATAACAAATGAATGATTACCAATCTATTATATAATTACAATACCCTCTCCGCCTTAAATCACTGTACCAGATTGGGTTAAATGATGACGTCACCCTGCTGCTGCTCTAAGACCGGGAGCAAGTGGAGAGCCTCACTATTCTGGCAAATTGCCCGATGATGCTGGATGCAATTACCAGCGAAACGTCGTACTCAAAATTTTAAATGATGTAGATTCACTCTTCAACACACCGGCGTGCTAAAGTAGTGAACTATTTGTAAACGTGACACATTTTTTACTGTTTGGCCGTGTCGGGTGGTGGAGGGTTATGACACATTTATAAATAACGCGATCTAACCCAAAAACCTTTATTATGAAAAACATGCCCTGATAATCTATGGCGTTGTCTTTGAAACTGATTGGTCTAGACCAGAGACAGTCGTCTTCTTTAGGGCCTACACCAGTGTCAGAGCAGAGAACGCCTAAAGACGAACATTACAAAGGCAATGCACTCTCAGGGCATTTCTAGTTTGGGGTGAGCAGCTATGAAATGGGACCTTTTTGCCAGTATCAAAGTATGAAAAAATAAAAAATAAGCGTAAACCCTATTCTTATTTTTCATCAATTTTTACCTAAAACTTTCGTGATTGCAGCAATTCGTTTTCTTGGTTCTTTCGGTAAAGTCACGTGGATAGAAAAAAAATACAAAAATAAAATACTTTTCTCTCCGCCTGATGAAGACCACTTGTGTTGCGACCGAAACGTCGTGGGTTTTTTGCTTTTATTTTGATGAATTTTCAATTTTATTTTTATTTTCTATGCACGTAACTTTACCGAAAGAACCAAGAATATTTATTTTTCATACTTTGATACTGGCAGAAAAGGTCCCATTTTGTATTTGCCCACACAAATACAATGCCCATATATTATTAGATGATGTTTGTTTGCGATGTTCACCACAAGTATCGTGTGTGCTTAATGCAGACTTGATTCCAGATTTGATTCCTTGCAAAAGGTTTTTACTTGGCGTTTGAACATCTTAACACAACTGCTGTTTTATTACCAGAAAGGGTAAAACCGTAGTCTTATTTTTTCCAAACATACTTTGTGATAATATTGTTTCTGAAACTGATGGGTCTACACCAGAGACGATGGCCACCAGGTGGCAATGGAGAGCCGCGAGGGAGACGCGACACGAAGGGTTGCCAAAGCCACCTCGGGCAGCTAAAAGTGTTCTTTAGGGACGCTGTAGCAAAGATAAGTAACTCATACCTGTCAGTTCCTTATCAGTGCCCTACCTTATTACAGATCAATTCAGATCTTATTGGTCACCCCGTGCCCTTATACATATCAACGTTCATCCTACAAAGTCCCATCACAAGGGAAAAACACAAACAAATAGACATGTTTTTTGCCCGTATTGAAATGGCTGTACGCCGTATGGACCTGAAAACTCAATTTTCCTCTATAAGAATACGGGGTAAACCGTGATGGGTTGACGGCTGTGGTAACTCAGTAAACGAGACATGTCTAGCCGGTATGGGCTTAGGGGCCGTCCATAAATGACGTCACACACCTAGGGGGGGGGGGGTCAGACATTTGTGACGATGGGGGGAGGGGGGGGGGTTTGAGAAAGGGACGTCACATCAAAATGCGCAACTTTAAATAAATATAGACAACACGTTCTTTAACAAATGTTTTCTCCTACAACATCAGAGTGCAGTACCACATTAAGTATGCACTACAATAACAATAGTTTAAAGCGATTTGAAGCATGTTTTATTTTTGTGGGGGGGGGGGCAGAGCTTTGTGACGTCATATTTGAGGGGGGGTCTGACTTTTTGTGACGCCGTGTGACGATGGGGGGGGGGGTCAAAATCGTCCAAAATCGCGTGACGTCATTTATGGACGGCCCCTTAATGTAAATTAACCACAAGTATAATTACGAATGAAAGTATTAATGACCATGGATTGGGCCCATAGGGTCACGTGAGTGCACAGTAGACCACGCCCACCAGTAGAGTAGTCAATGCAGGGTACAGGGCACCTATTCAAATTCGGGGGGACGCTGAACAGGGGTTGAGCAGTGAGGTGGTGTGAATTGGGGCTGATTGCTGTGCATCTGGTCATAATTACAGATGAACACAATCCTCTGGTGTCCCTTGGTGGTGGAGTCATCCGATTCTCAGAAGGAGGGCAGAACACAACGCAGAGTATCCACTCATCGCCTCCGAACTCACTATTGTTTTTTTGTACTCATTAACCGGGCTGTCCCCTCGTAACGAACACGGGAGGAGAGGGATTGGGCGGGCGGGTCACACTTGGTGCCGTGGCTCTTTTCTTGAGTCAGCCATTGTCATTTGGCTGCCGAGGTTGTGTTGCAGGTGGGTGGGTATCTGACCACAGATACAATTTGGTATTTCCCCTGTTTAAATCCATTAACGTACAGAAACGTCTTCAGGGTGGAAAAATAACTTTTACTTTGTTTCTATTCATTATTTTTGCACGCATTGCATTGACGCAGTTATTTTTGTTGTGAACATTTTTTCTCTTCAATTTCCTCTATCTTTATTTTGGATTTCTTTCAATTTGGGAAGGTGTGACTGTCATTATTTTCTTGTTTCTGATTTTGTTGTTGTCAGGTATCATTGAACCATTGCAATTATTGTTACAGTTGTGTGGGTTCGATGGAAGGAGAGGTACCCGTATCACCGATAGGGTTCACAGGCACGCGGCCGCCTAGCATTGTGGACTCGAGGGCAGGTCTAAAGTCACCAGTGAGGGTGTAACTTTGGCATGCCAGTTTGATGACAGACCAAAAACTTCAGATGTTTCAGGCGCAGGTGCTGCAAGTACTCCAAGGACAGGACAGGAGATAGGGTCAAGCAGAGAGGGTCAGGTTGGTGGTGAGCTCAGTGACCTAATTACCCAGTTGGCACGCGAAATTGGCCAATCAGTGACCTTGCAACTGCAGTCAAGCAGCAAGACTAACGATGCCAGTATGCGGGGTGACCATAGTAATTCAGCCTTCAATTCAAAGCTCATCCGGGATTCGGTTAGTTGTGCAGTCTGATGCCAAGGAGCCTCCATTCTTTCGGGGTGATGGTTTGAATGAGTACACAATCCAGGAATGGCAGGAACTCAGGGAGACCTACCTTAGGAAGTGTACATGCCCGGCAAACAAATATTCAGAAGAGATAGCCTGCAAATTAATGGGAATAGCCCGGGATATTGTGAAAATAAAATTGCGTGGGAATCCGAAACTGTCCCCAGAAAATAACCCCAATTTTTTTTTTGACATTCTAAAACAACATTTTAGTGAGCTGACCTACTCCACAATGCCTCTTGCAGACTTTTATAACACATTTCCAATTTCAGGGGAAGGGTAATGGATTATTGGGTGCGACTTCACAAGGCTGTTGAAGTACTGTAGCAACAGAGTGCGCACAGAGGCGGGGTCGCAGTATTGAGGACCCTGGTCAAGAGGTGGCGATGATGTTCATGAAACACTGTCCAGACCCGACACTTGCTGGAATCTTCTGGTTAAAGGCAGCAGAAAAGTGGACTGTCGAGGAAGTCCAGGAAAGAGGAGCACTTGCGTGATAGTAGACAACGAACATTGAATGGACCACAGAAATTGCCAAGAACAAGACATGCTGTTGCTAATGTTCAAATGAGTGAGCCGACACCTGGATGCCCAGAGAACCCTGGAGGAAACCTTCAACATGACTCATAAACTCGGGGACCCATGGGAGGTCAGGAGATCACCGACACGTTGCACACGAGGAGGCTGATCAATAGGCTGGACAGGGTCTTGGAGCAGCAACTACAACTGTCTGGGATGGGACAACATCCGATGAGAGGAAACCAGAGGTGTGGACTCGAGTCATGTGACTTGGACTCGAGTCAGACTCGAGTCATGAATTTGATGACTTGCGACTCGACTTGGACTTGCATAACAATGACTTTGTCCCACCTCTGGAGGAAACCCATTGCGAATACGCAAGACATGTGGTGTGTGCAATGAAGAAGACCCCACAGCACTACTGCAATGCAGAAGGGCCAACTTGTGTTTGTTGTGCTTTGCAGCTGGCCACTGGAAACGGGATTGCCCCCTGTGGAATGGACGGGCAGCAGAGGGACCAGGCAATCAAAGGTCTTCAACAGCGCAGTGCAGTGAACGTGGGCCAGGCAGCAGCTTCGTCGTTTGCAGAGCGCGCTGGGTGTCATCGTCCCCCCCAGTGATGGGCTTCGTTGGCGGACACGCAAAGTCTTCAACAATAAGGAGAAATTCCACATTCCTACGGCATGAACCAGGACATCCACAGGACAAGCACTGGCGACTTCTGCAATGCGGTGTTCACGGATCCTCCACCAGATGTTATTAATTTTCCTGACCCCAGAAGGACGACGACGATGATAATGAATTCGGGTGTCCTTATAGAACAAGGGCTGGAAGGGAAGTGCGGCCAATAACCCGACTAATTTAAACTTTGCTACATAGACCCATTCTGGGTAACATGGGCGTATGGCGTAGGAGGTCACAATCAATACTAAATATGGGCAGCCATTATGAGATTTGTTGAGAATTTAACGAAGTTTTTTTTCATTTATTACCCGCATTTTTTTCTTTTAATTTGTTCCTTCCTTATTGCCTGTCAAGAGGGGTAGGCTATTTTTGCGAACCAAAAAGTGTCGGGAGGTTCAGGCAGAAGAGTGACCAAGTCCAGTGAGGTGTATAAGGCGCCACATTCAACTAAGGAGACACCGTGGACTGATCATCCTCGATGTTCTCCTTACTCTTAAAGCGAGTAGCTTTAAGCGAGTAGCTACGAAGCTTTGATAAGGAGACCAAGTCCTCGAGGTATATTTGGGTTCATATGCTGGGTCGTCTCGTTTCAGTGTTGTACCGGAGGGGTCGAGTGGTCTCTGTCGTGAGAGATGCTGATAGGGTCCTATAAATATATATTTTTTGGAAAACAGGAGTGCAACAATTATAGTGTGGTTCAGGAGGGGTGAATGTAGCCGATATGGGCTTAATGTAAATGAACCACGAGTATAGTTGTGAATGAAAGTGTAATAAGAGCGCCATCTCCTGTATTATTGTGGGGCGTGCATCGTTTATACAGTTACGGTTTATCTATAGTAGGGATTATATCTCTAGTAGGGATTATATCTGGGGTAAAGGTGATGGGGCGGATCCACCAGGGAAGCCTCTGGAACGTGCCCGAAGGTTCCAGGAGGGGCGTGGCCAGAGGCGGGGCTTAGTCACCGGGGAGCGAATATAAGCAGGGGCCGCAGCAAGGTGCGGGGTCGGTGTGTGAAGATCAAGAGGAGCTCCCCGTCGCTGCAGCCGCCCGAGCGGTTCAACATCCATAGAGAGAGAACCGAAGCTGTACCGAAGATTTATTAATAAACAACGTAAAGTTCTTACCGTGTCGGAGCCACTCATTACGAAAGTAATAATGATTATGGATTGGGCCCATAGGGTCACGTGAGTGCACAGTAGGCCACGCCCACCAGTAGAGTAATCAATGCAGGGTACAGGGCACCAATTCAGATTCGGGTGGACACTGTACAGGGGTTGAGCAGTGAGGTGGTGTGAATTGGGGCCGATTTCTGTGCATCTGATCATAATTATAGATGCGCGAATGCTCCTCAGAAGAACACTTTGATATAAAGAGTTACAGTCACACAATCCTCTGGCGTCCCTTGGTGGTGGAGTCACCCGATTCTCAGGAGGGCAGAACACAACGCAGAGTATCCACTCATCGCCTCCGAACTCATCTACTATTATTATTGTTGTTTTTTGTACTTATTAACCGGCCTGTCCCCTCGTAACGAACACGGGAGGAGAGGGATAGGGCGGGCCGGGTACACATGCATAAATACATCCATCATGTATCTGTCGCGCCACATAAATACAATGAGGTTGGAAACATTGCGTCGAGCTAGCATCGATATCGTTTCGAGAGATGAGACCTTGTCCCAGGAAACATCTGGCGGTTGGCCAGCATCAGTTGCAGCAGAGCCTGGCTCTGCTGCTGAAGAGACAGTCAATGTGGAAACCGGTCTTTGTCTACAAACATCTGGCAGGTCGCCAGCATTAGTTGAAGCGAGCCTGACTGATGATGATGATGGAACCCTGAATGTGGACATCAATTCTGAGTTTGGCTTGTGTTGAACCAATACTGCTGAAGTGTTCACTCCCAGAAGGGAGCCGGGTGCCTGATGGGATGTGTGCTTATCCTGAAGAAATCCGGCATGGGGCAGATATGTGAAGGAATTGCATAGTCCGCTTGTATACATTTGGGAATATAAAGTGGATGTCTCGCAATCACCGCGAGACCTTTTGTTAAACGCTAATTACGAGAAGTGATTTGATTTGAAGCTTGTACACGCTTGGAGGGGAAACCTGTCCGAATCAAAGAACAATAATATGTTATCAACCAATCACAGCCGTCTCGTTCACCTTCACGGGATTTATATCACGCCTCAACCAATGCGCTTGACGGAGAATTAGCAAGGGGTGCAACGAGGCGTGCAATGTAATGGGTGGAGGGAGATGCGGTGAATGGAATAGACGAGAGGAAGCGATGGGGGGGGGGGGCGAATGTGCGATGGCGTGAATTCGGCAGAAGCGAAATGTAACACGCGGTTGATTTTCGCGACCAATATTATTCATAATGAAGGTTTTTGGGTGAGATCGCGTGAAGTATAAATGTCGTGTCGTAACCCTCCACCACCCGACACGGCCAGTAAGGTTTGTCACGTAAACAACGCGCCAATTAGTTACTACTTCAGCCCACCGGTGTGTTGGAGAGCAAATCTGCAACGTGACAAACCTTCCTGGCTGTGTCGGGTGGTGGAGGGTTACGACACAACATTTATACTTCACGTGCTGTAACCCAAAAACCTCTATTATGAAAGCAAAATGGACGGCAGTAAATTAGGACGATGAACGGATTGCATGATTGATGATTGAATGATGAATGAATGATGAATGTATGGGGGAATTTAATGAGTAAAAGTCATACGGTGAGGATGTGACGAGGAAACGGTGGTGGTGGTGGTTTTGAGGGGGGAAATTGAGGGGGTTGTGGGGTGAGAGTTGCGAGTGAGGAGCGGAGACTTAGTGAGCGAAGGTCACCGCTTTAATGTGGAGGAGGGGGGGGGGGGAGTTTGTTCCAGTTAAGGGAGAGAGAGAAAACGAACGCGTGGACCAGCAGGAGGAGGAGGGAACAGAGAGAGAGAGAGACAGCGAAGATTGCCAGTGTAGGCTCAGGGGTCGTCACTCATTGTCAGTGTGTGAGGGCCCTGCCACAACATTTCAAATCATTGGGGTTTGACAGCAGCAGCAGCAGCACGATGATGATGACGATGGGGGGTGTTGCCACTCTTTGTGTATTGTCGGTGGGGGCCGCGCGTCAGGGGCCGCACTAAAAGGCCCCTCCAGGAGCCCTTCAGGGACGGGCCAGTGGCCCGCGGCGGGGCCTTGCAGTGGAGAAGACGGCGGTGCAGTGGCCCCTGGGGCAGCAGCAGCAGCAGCAGCGCGGCCCCACACGCAAAACGGTACTGGCCAAAGGACTGAATTTCGCTGTCACCCCTAAACATATACCAGTAGAGGATGTGATTTCTACATAGCAGGCGTGACCAAAAAGATCTCAAAAATTCCAAACAAACATAATATTTTTTATTTTTTACCTACGTGATTTTACCGAAAAAACCTAAGAGTCTTGCAGTCACGAAAGCTTCAAATCTAGAAAGAAAAAAAAGACTCACACCGGTTATTCACCTTATTTGGACATCGGCTGGGCACGCAATGTTTGTCAGATTTAAAAATTACACCAGACACTCCTTTTCGACACGCGCTAGCCGCGGGCGGAGGGAGGGAGACGGGGGGGGGGTGGAGGTAGTGGTGGTGGGGGTGGTGGTGGTGGGGTTGGTGGTGGTGGTGGGGGTGGTGGTGGTGGGGTTGGTGGTGGTGGTGGGGGTGGTTCGGGTGGTGGTGGTGGGGTTGGTGGTGGTGGTGGGGGTGGTGGTGGTGGGGTTGGTGGTGGTGGTTCGGGTGGTGGTGGTGGGGTTGGTGGTGGTGGGGTTGGTGGTGGTGGTGGGGGTGGTGGTGGTGGGGTCGGTGGTGATGGGGGCGGTGGTGGTGGTGGGGGTGGTGGTAGGTCCGCGTTGAATCGCGGCCATTGTGCTTGCACGGCGCCTTTGAAGGGACGGATGCCCGGCGTTGACCTCTTGACCTGGCGGCGAGCGCTCGACTATTACCGCGATCACCAGCAGGGGCCGGGCACTGACCGCCTGGGGTGAGTGTGGCGGAGGGAGCCCAATCCCTCCATCTTACCTGGCGAGATGTTAACTACCTCGCTTAGTATACAGGAGGTCGTGGTTCGATCCTGACCCTGACGCCTGCTGCTGTATATTTGGAGTTTGCGTCTATCTCCCTTTCCCCATCGTCAGTTGAATTTTTCTCCGGGCCCTCCAGTTTCGCCCCTCCACATTTAGAAAAAAACGTTACCGCTTTCAACGTATTTGGCTGCCTCTATAAATTTCCACACGATGCCGGTGATACGCCCACTTCACTGAGCTATAATTTTTTTATGGCAAGGGCCTCTTCTGAAAAATAACTACATAGCTCAATGGGGCCTTATCTGGTAAAATAACAAAAACGTGTTTATAGTTTAGTTAATCTACAATGCTGTCCTAACACCTTCAATTCTCAACCTCCAAGTTGCTTACCCTATCCTCTTCCCTCCTGCACGCGTGTCCCACTCATCACTACGTCTGCTCGTCGAACAGTCCAAATCTTTCCTGGCACATTCGAAACGACGATGCCGTTCGTTCATTCGTCCAAGCAGAAAAATAAATAAAAACCCTCAATCAAGTCTTAACAGATCACTTGCAACTTCATTTTCACGCGGTGATATTGTTCGCGTTCTCTCTCTCTCTCTCCCACGTGGGAGACGGGCCGTGGCGCCTCGAGGATCCCCGAGCGAGATGTTTGCGCTCATTGCACGTGCGGAGTGATCCTTGCCACAAATCGAGCACCTTCACCTTTGCAGATCTCGCCAAGGAGCACGGGGACCATCATCACGTGACCCCCCCCCCCCCCGGTCATCCACGCAGCGAATTTTGGCCGCTGGTCATCGAGCAAAGACGGCGGTCAGTGCAGCGTCGTCGCGCGGCGCTTTCAGACGCGCTGCTTCTGCGGCCGTCTGGAACGCTCGTCCCTTCCGACACTCGTGTAATGACGAGTTGACACACTTCTCTTGAGATGGCACTTTATTGAAGACCCGTTCACTTGAAGTCAGGCGGAGACCCCCACTGCAACAGCCCCGAGTCTCCCGCGCATCTCCCCCTTTTATACCAACACGAGGCCACGCCCCCCTTCACGAAGCTTCTCGCTGGCTCTGGACGCTCGCTCCACCGGCAGACTCCACCGCCCTCTTCTGTCACGTGACCACGTCTCACGCCAAAAGGCGTCCTCTGGTCCAATACCTTTTAAGACTAGGCTCCAAAGAAGCTGTCTCTGGTGTGGGCCAATCAGTTTCAAGGACAATGAATATATTATTAAAATTACGAAAGCTTCAAATCAAGAATGCATATATTATCAGAGTGTGTTTTTTGTTTGCATGCAAGTATTGTGGTTAATGGAGACATGATTCCTTGTAAAAGATTTCAGTTTGGTGTTTTAACATCTTAACACAGCTGTTTTGTTGCCAGAAAAAAGGGGAAAACCCATTTTCATATTTTGGTACTGGCAAAGGAGGTCCCATGATGAAGATATAAACGAGTTTTTATTTTTATCTACATGCTCTCTGTTAACTCACTTTCTGTTGTTGTCGTTGTTGTATCTTCAAATCTTGTAACTTTAACCCACTTCCCAATATGGTATCGACTGGAAACTTGGTATACTTATGTCATACTGATGACAATACTATATTCTATCATAAAAAAATCATTTTCTTAATTTTTTTTTAAAAATATGTTATGTTTATCCCACGGTCTCTTACGTTATGGCAAGCTTTGGGGCCCCTTCCTGGAGTCATGGAGTTCTGCCCTTAGTAGTACATTTCATAAAAGCGTGTTTTTAATTAAAACAAAAATATTACTTATATCTTACCAGGTAAGGCCCCACTGAGCTGGCTATCACAAATGACAGCCCAACGAAGTGGCTTATCATCATCATCATCATCGTGTGGACATTTCTAGCAGCCGAATTCTCTAAACGCGTGACGTTGATTCCAAATGTTGAGGGAAATAACCGGAGGACCCGGATAAAAATCCACGCGACCACGGGGGAAGAGAGAGAGAGAGACGCACACTCCAAATATACAACAGCAGGCGTCGTCAGGGTCGAGATGGAACCCACGCCCTCCTGTAGACCAGGCGAGGGAGTTAACATCTCCTAGCTACCGTGATGATGATGAGAGACGCGCAAACTCCAAATATACAGCAGCAGGCGTCGTCAGGGTCGAGATGGAACCCACGCCCTCCTGTAGACCAGGCGAGGTAGTTAACATCTCCTAGCTACCGTGATGATGATGAGAGACACGCAAACTCCAAATATACAGCAGCAGGCGTCGTCAGGGTCGAGATGGAACCCACGCCCTCCTGTAGACCAGGCGAGGTAGTTAAACATCTCCTAGTCACCGTGATGATGATGAGAGACAGAGAGAGACGCAGACTCCAAATATACAGCAGCAGGCGTCGTCAGGGTCGAGATGGAACCCACGACCTCCTGTAGACCAGGCGAGGTAGTTAACATCTCCTAACCACCGTGATGATGATGAGAGACAGAGAGAGATGCAGACTCCAAATATACAGCAGCAGGCGTCATCAGGGTCAAGATGAAACCCACGACCTCCTGTAGACCACGCGAGGTTGTTAACATCTCCTAACCACCGTGATGATGATGAGAGACAGAGAGAGACGCAGACTCCAAATATACAGCAGCAGGCGTCGTCAGGGTCGAGATGGAACCCACGCCCTCCTGTAGACCAGGCGAGGTAGTTAACATCTCCTAGCCACCGTGATGATGATGAGAGACACGCAAACTCCAAATATACAGCAGCAGGCGTCGTCAGGGTCGAGATGGAACCCACGCCCTCCTGTAGACCAGGCGAGGTTGTTAACATCTCCTAGTCACCGTGATGATGATGAGAGACACGCAAACTCCAAATATACAGCAGCAGGCGTCGTCAGGGTCGAGATGGAACCCACGACCTCCTGTAGACCAGGCGAGGTTGTCAACATCTCCTAGCCACCTGTTGGCGCAGGACTGCTCGTGAGCTCTTCCCGCAGCCACCTCGGATGAGGTTGGCTACGTACGGCGCGAAAGAAGTCCAACGCCATGGCGCGGCTCGCACCAGCCTTGCACGTGCGCCCTGTGAATCCCACACCCCCAACAACAACAACAACCACCAACTCACAACAATAACAACAACAACAGCAGCAGCTTGTTACCATGCACCAACAGGAGGAGGGAGGAGGCGGACGAAGAGACAACGACCTAACGACCGCGACGCTATCCCGGCGGTAATTGATTAGAGCATGGAACAACAAACACGCTCACGCATCTAAGTGGCGATGTCTCTGGACGGCGCCAGCAGCAGCAGCCGCAGCAGCAGCAGCAGCTGAGAACGCTGCCAACCCGATCCCGTCCACCCCCACGCGAATGGACATTCATCCTCCGGGCCGTTATTTCTCCTCCCTCCCCCTCCCCGAGACAAACAGACAGCAATAAACAAAACTGCGCCACGATTTATAGACCTGAGCACCCCCCCCCCCCACACTCTTTCCCTGACTCCCCTCGTTTAATTTAATTTCAGCCAAGAGGCGGAGGAGGTGGCGGTGATGATGATGGTAGAGCGGTGGTGCAGCGGTTAGAGCCTCCTCCCCACCCCCCAACACGCTGAGCTTCCCCTACTTGGGCAGTGTGCTCATGAGCGGCTCCGGTTTGATAGCAGAAGTCTCACTCCGAATCAGTCGAGTGGCATTATCTTTTCATCGGTTGCGTAACGTTGCTGTGTGGAAGACCCTTGTCTGTCGCTCCGCACGAAGCTTCAGGTCTTCTCGGCCACGGTCATTCCCTCCCTTCTCTATGTTTGCGAAACGTGGACCCCCCTAATGGAGCATCTTCGTTGGTTGGAAACATTTAGGCTGGCCTGCCTACGATCCATCCTGGGTTTAACCAGACTGGATTGTGTGAGGAGCTCACAAATCCTCGAAAGATCTGGGCAAAGTCCCATCGGTGAGCTCTGGCAGGCAAGGCTGCGTTGGCTGGGCCATGTAGCCCGCATGCCCAGCCACCGCATGCCCAAACAGCTTTTTTTCTGCTGGATCGAGGGGGCTAAACGGGCGCGGCACGAACTAAAGAAGAGATGGAGTGATGTGGTACAGGAGGATGTGCAGCTGAGTGGACTTGCCGATGATTAGTACCAGCGGCGTCAAGATCGGCCTCTGTGGAGGAGGCTCGTGAAGGACGCTACTGGGCAGTTGGAGGAAGTCGCCCTCCAACAACAACGGAGGGCGGAGGACCGACGCTCACAACAACGAGTGGAGCGCCGGATGGCTAAAGCAGAGCAAGTTGGCACAGTAGGGGGCACAGGTGGTGCATCAGCCAGTCATCTCAGTCATCTCAATCAGTCGACCCGTGGCACCTGCTGGGTCTGCGCCGTGACCTCCTGCCAGCGGGCTTTCGACACTTCACGTGGCCTCAAGGTGCACCTGGCCTGGCACAAGCGTCGTGGTGACGTCCCCGTCACGTGACGAATGGCGGTTGTTGTTGTTGGTAATGGTGGCAGTAGTGGTCGTCGTGCTGGTGGTGGTGGTAGTGTTGGTGGTTGTAGTGGTAGTGGTGGTGGTGCTGGTGGTGGTGGTCGTGCGGCCGGGCGTGGTGCTGGCCACCCACTGCCTCGCGTGTCCGCTTCTGCGTCTCTCCATTCGTGACTGGCTGTGTGTCCCTGTCTGTCTGTCTACTATAATGTCCGTCTACCTGTCCGCACAAGCATCCACGTGTCCATCTGCGTGGCTAATCGTCCTTATGTCTGTCCGCCCAGCTCTCCCTCTCTCGGGCACACATTCGCCCACTGAGTGCTGTCCGTGTGGAATGTCAAAGTAATAATAAGAATAAATTAAATGAAATTAAATTACCAAACCTCCTCCTCCTCCCCACCCAACACGCGAGCACACAAAGGGAAAGTTCAAATTCCCAAAGGTCAACCTGTGGCCTGAGCAGCCACCCACATCCGATCGCCCCCACCGCTAGCCCCTCCCCCTGCACCCCCCGCCCCCCAGCCTCTCCCCTCCCCCTGCAACCCCCCAGCCCCTCCCCTCTCCCGAACAATGCTGGAACGTGGACTCCCACCGAGAGACAACGCAATTGCAGCCGGCCACTTACATAATTTCAGGATGATTTCAACTGGGGAGATGTTGACTACCTCGCTTTGCATACAGGAGGTCGTGAGTTAGATTCCGACCCTGACGCCTGCTGCTGTATATTTGGAGTTTGCGGTGTCTCTCTCTCTCCGGGTCCTCCGGTTTTCCCCTCCACATTTAGAAACAACATCACCACGCGTTCAGAGTATTTGGCTGCTACAAATGTCCACGTGATGATGATGATGATAAGCGCACTTCGTTGAGCTATCATTTGTGATGGCCGCGTCGCAACTGAAATGGAAGCGATGTAGCTCAGTGGGCCTGCAAACTTCCGGCAGTCCGCCAGCATTGGTTAAAGCGAGCCTGACTTCTGCTGATGAGACGATGGGTGTCAAAACCGGTTCAAATTTTTGCTCCTGTTGAACATATTCTGCTGGGGAACCCCCCCCCCCCGACGTATACCCTCCCAAAAGGCCACGTGGCTGATGGGATGTGTTAAACAAAATTACATTCTTGCATTTTCTAATGTGTAGGGACAATTAATTATCACAATTGTCCGGTGTTCATCATTGAGCGAAGGTTACGCTCGGTGCGAGGGTTGTAAACAACGTTCTAAACCCATACAACTAAACTATTTGTGTTTTTATTTTAACAGGTAAGGCCCACTGGGGAGCTGGTGTAGCTGGTTGTTTTTTTAGAAGCGAGCTGGACCATCACAGATGATAGAACTACATATCTGCCTTATTGACCTGGTCAAGGCTTATGTTACCATCAGTAGGCCTGGGCTCTGGGTTATTCTGTTCACCTTGGGGTGCGACAGGGATGTCCTCTGGCTCTCACATCATTTAACATCTATTTCGACCACGTCATTTGTGAAGCCTTTGATAGCTGTAATGGAATAATTTTCATCTGGTACAGATATGAGAGGATATTCGATGCCCGGGTGCAGTCAAGGGATGGCTCCCTATTGGTCAACCATGCTGTGTATGCCGATGATCTGGTGATTGCTGCTCGCTCAGATGAGAAGTTGGAGGCGCTGCTGCTGAACATTGAGCATGCCACTAAGAGGTGGGGCCTTACCATCAGCCCCATCAAAACTAAGCACATGCCTATGTATTTTGTACCATCGGACACTCCACCAATCGGTGATGGGGCAGTTGTGGAGAGTTTCCCATACCGGGGTAGTGTGCTCATGACCGGCTCCTGTTTGACAGCAGGGGTCTCACTCCTAATCAATCGAGCGGCATTATATTTTCATCGGTTTCGTAACGCTGTGGAAGCTACCTGGTCTGTCACTCTACACGAAGCTTCAGGTCTTCTCGGCCACAGTCATGCCCTCCCTTCTCTACGATTGCCAAACGTGGACTCCTCTAATGGAACATCGTCGCCGGTTAGAAACATTTAGGCTGGCCTGCCTACGATCCATCCTGCGTTTAACCAGGCTGTATTGTGTGAGAAGCTCAAAAATCCTTGAAAGATCTGTACAAAGTCCCATCGGTGACCTCCTCTGGCAGGCAAGGGTCATGTAGCCCGCATGCCCAGTCACCACATGCCTAAACAGCTTTTGTTCGGCCGGATAGAGGCTAAACGGGCATGGCACGGGCTAGAGAAGAGATAGAGTGATGTGGTACAGGAGGATGTGGAGCTGAGTGGACTTGTCGATGACTGGTACCAGCGGTGTCAAGATAGGGCCTCTGTGGAGGAGGCTCGTGAAGGACGCTACTGGGCAGTTGGAGGCAGTCGCCCTCCAACCACAACGGAGGGCGGGGGAGCGACGCTCACAACAACGAGCGGATCGCCGGGTGGCCAAAGCACAGCAAGTTGGCACAGTAGGGGGCACAGGTGGTGCATCAGCCAGTCGTCTCAGTTGGTCGATCCGTGGCACCTACTGAGTCTGCCCCGTGACCTCCTACCAGCGGGCGTTCGACACTTCACGTGGCCTCAAGGTGCACCTAGCCTGGCACAAGCGCCGTGCTGACGTCCCCGCCGGTTGTTGTTGTTGGTGGTGGTGGGGGGTGGTGGGGTGATGGTGATGGTGGTGGGGGTGGTGGTGGTGGTGGTGGGGGTGATGGTGGTAGTGGGGGTCGTGGTGGTGGGGGTTGTGGGGGATCTGTTATCAGATTTCCGCGTCGCATTCCATACGCGTGGCCTCCCCCCCGCGTGGTATTTAATCAAAATCGAGTTTCACTCCGGTGTGTCTCGTTACGCGCCTTGCAAGCTGTCCAACTACGGTGTTACCTCTGTCCGGTCGCCTGTCTGTCTGTCCACATGTGCCGTCCATCTGTGCGTCTCGTTGCTGCTGCTGCGTGTGTCTGCCTGTGTTTGTCCGTGTGTGTGTGTGTTGGGGGAGCGGTGGTGCTGCGGTTAGCGCGCTGTGCTACGTTTGTTGTATGCACGTTGAACTTCTTCCGCACCGTACGTAGCCAACCGTGCGTTATGCACAAAGCGCTCCTCTAAACCACGTGTTCCTCTGTCTCTCAGTGCAATTACCATCACCATGGTCGATCGACTGCTGGATGGAGATTATTGCGATGATGGTGATGTCTCTAGCCTGCCGTATGTCCTCCGATCCACGTGTTCCTCTGTCTCTCAGTGTAGTCACTGCCACCACGCTCGATCCACCGCTGGATGATGAATATCCACGCGATGACGGTGCCTCTACAGTCCGTGCGTCTGCGCCCAGTCACGCTCTCCCTCCCCCCGCTGTTACTTCTCCCACGACCCGTTAGCCCGACATGCATCTCCGCCTCGAACCGGCGAGGCCCCTTAATGATTTAACAAGCCCCCCCCCCCCCATTATTAAGAGTGCCGCATTTAAAGGGGAGGGATCGAGAGAGAGAGAAGATGCGTGAAACGCATTAACCTCCACCACCCCCCCCGGCAAATCGGCCACGGATAACCGCGGGTGAATGACGAGACCGCGACCCCCCCCCCCGCCCGCGACCCACGTCACCCCGCGCCACGATCCCTATCGGACGTCTGCCACGCCGCTCGTTAACATTCATCAGCGAGCAGGGAGCCTGGTGGGGGGGGGGGCAATTACACAAAATAAAAACCCCATTTTGTATTTGATGTTATCAGCTGCAAGGCCCCACTGAGCGGTGTGGCTCAGAAGCGACCTCGCTGCAATCACAAACGATAGCTCCAGCAGGAGGCTGATATCATCATCATGGTCGTCATCGTCATCACGTGGAAATGTATCAGCAGCCAAATTACTCTCTGAACGCGTGACGCTGATGCTCAATGTGGGGGGGGGGGAAACCCGGACGACCACGGAGCACAAATCCACGACCACGGGCAGAGAGACACGCAAACTCCACATACACAGCAGCAGCAGCAGGCGTCAGGGTCGGGATCGTACCCACGACCTCCTGTAGACCAGGCGATGTGGTTAACATCTCACCAGCGTGTTACCCCTTTGCCCATCACCACCACCATGAGTGGTGGGGGTGGCGGTGGGGTAAAGTGTGGGCGTCGTCCGTCAAAGCGCCCCAGCAGCCGCAGCAGCAGCAGCAGCCGCAGCAGCAGCAGCCGCAGCAGCAGCAGCAGCCGCAGCAGCAGCAGCAGCAGCAGCAGCCGCAGCAGCAGCAGCCGCAGCAGCAGCAGCAGCAGCCGCAGCAGCAGCCGCAGCAGCAGCAGCCGCAGCAGCAGCAGCAGCAGCAGCCGCAGCAGCAGCAGCAGCAGCAGCCGCAGCAGCAGCAGCAGCAGCCGCAGCAGCAGCAGCCGCAGCAGCAGCAGCAGCAGCAGCCGCAGCAGCAGCAGCAGCAGCAGCAGCCGCAGCAGCAGCAGCAGCAGCAGCAGCCGCAGCAGCAGCCGCAGCAGCAGCAGCAGCAGCCGCAGCAGCAGCAGCCGCAGCAGCAGCAGCAGCAGCAGCCGCAGCAGCAGCAGCCGCAGCAGCCGCAGCAGCCGCAGCAGCAGCAGCAGCAGCCGCAGCAGCAGCAGCCGCAGCAGCCGCAGCAGCAGCCGCAGCAGCCGCAGCAGCCGCAGCAGCAGCAGCCGCAGCAGCCGCAGCAGCAGCAGCAGCAGCCGCAGCAGCAGCAGCCGCAGCAGCAGCAGCCGCAGCAGCAGCAGCCGCAGCAGCCGCAGCAGCAGCAGCAGCAGCCGCAGCAGCAGCAGCAGCCGCAGCAGCAGCAGCCGCAGCAGCAGCCGCAGCAGCCGCAGCAGCCGCAGCAGCAGCAGCCGCAGCAGCCGCAGCAGCCGCAGCAGCAGCAGCAGCAGCCGCAGCAGCAGCAGCCGCAGCAGCCGCAGCAGCAGGCGTCCCGCGCGGCGCTTCGGCGGCAAGCCGGAGACGCCGCGCGGCGGCTCTTGAAGGACTGCAGATGGCGGCTCTTGAAATTGCAATTAAATAACGTGGCTCCCTTTGTTGTTTTACCATGCGAGTCCAGTTTACCATGTAAGTCCAGTTCACCATGGGAGTCCAGTTTACCATGGGAGTCCAGTTTACCATGGGAGTCCAGTTTACCAAGGAAGTCCAGTTCACCATGGGAGTCCAGTTTACCATGGGAGTCCAGTTTACCAATGAAGTCCAGTTCACCATGGGAGTCCAGTTTACCATGGGAGTCCAGTTTATCATGGGAGTCCAGTTTACCAAGGAAGTCCAGTTCACCATGGGAGTCCAGTTTACCATGGGAGTCCAGTTTACCATGGGAGTCCAGTTTACCAAGGAAGTCCAGTTCACCATGGGAGTCCAGTTTACCAAGGTAGTCCAGTTTACCATGGGAGTCCAGTTTACCAAGGAAGTCCAGTTCACCATGGGAGTCCAGTTTACCAAGGAAGTCCAGTTCACCATGGGAGTCCAGTTTACCGTGGGAGTCCAGTTTACCACGGGAGTCCAGTTTACCGTGGAGTGCAGTTTACCAGTCCAGTCGTCCGTCAAGCCAAGCACAGGGTTTGACAAGGGCAGGACAATCGGGGCCTCATCAGCAGCAGTCAGGCTCGCCTGAACCAACGCTGACGGACTGGTAGATGTTGGTGGCGAGTTCAAATGCAAGGTTTGGGCAAGTTGACTCATCAACATCATCATCATCATCGCTCGCTCGGGGAGTGGATAAAATATGAAACCAATTTGTGAGTGGGGGAAGCTCAGCAGTGGTTGTCCTTTGATGAGACTCGCCCCCCTACCCTGCCACAGGAATGTGGAATGTCCACCACTGTCTCTGCAGCGCTGTGCCCGGGACAGAAGCGACACGTGAGTGGCAGGAGCTCACTCTCACGTCGGCATATTTCGTGTATGCCGGATGAATCCGATGAGCAATGAAGCTCTTCTTTTTCACAGCTGTCCAGTAGGGGCGGTCAGAATGTCTTTAAAGGGCCAGCAAACGTACAGCTCATAGGTCACATGACCCATGACCTCACCCCACACCCAGTATACTTCCCCGTGACCTCTTCACGTCTTGGCCCGGTCTGAAACGTCGGCAACAGAGAGACAACCCCACAGCATCTCGCTCGGTCGGGGACAAGCCCACGTTTATCTGATCGTCCCACTTTCCGACACGCCCGCGCTACATTCACGAACGCGTGTACGGCACGCGCGCTCACATCTTAAATACCATCACCAAACGCCGTTAAGTTTCAGTACAATTATTTACAACCATTGACGTCAATCCACCGCTGGACGAATGCCTCTTTGGGGGGGTGGGGGGGTGGGCCGGGGTAGCCACGGTGACTCGGAGATGTTAACTACCTCGCCTGGTGTACAGGAGGTCGTGGGCTCGATCCCGACCCTCACGCCTGCTGCTGTATATTTGGAGTTTTGCGGTGTCTCTCTCTCGCCGTGGTCGCGAGGATTTTTCTCCAGGTCCTCCGGTTTTTTCGCTCCACATTTAGAATCACCGTCACTCGTTTCGAGTAATCTGGCTACGTATAAATGTCCATGTGATGAAGGTGATCATAAGCCACTTAGTGTAGCTATCATTTGTGACAGCCAGGATCGCCTTTGAGAAATAGCTACAACATAGCAGTTCAGTGGGGCCCTTTAGCCGGTAGAATAAAAATAGTTTAGTTTCAGTTTGACCATACTTCACCGCGCAGGTGCACTGCCGTTTGGTTAAGGACACGGAGGAGACGCTCACGGAGACCCCACTCGAGCCGCACCGCTCGCCCGCTGGCGTTAGCCGTCGACTGGGAAATCCAACTCGGGCTGGCCGTGCATTCGCGGCGGTAACCGCTGCACCACGGCTCCCCCCCCCACCCCGATCACGATACCCCCACCACCACCACCGCATTCCCTCCACCGCGACGGAGCACGGCCATCCAGCGGAGGTCGCGGACGCGCTCCGGGCGACCTCGAAAACCCATTGCAGCGGGGCGGAGTGACCGGCGGAGACTTTCTCTTAAAAAACAAAAATCACCGCGAAGGACTCGAGGCTAGCAATATGTACACGCGGTCCGAGTGTGTGTCTACACGCAGTAGTGCGCGTCGCGTCGTTGACAACGAAAGCGCAGCTTCTATACACATTATTATATTAATAAACCGCGGTAGCTCCGCACGAAGGTTGCCGGTGGCAAGTTTTTTGCACCAACGCGGACGCCGGAGTTATTTTTCGTCACTGTACAAGGGCAAGCTTGCTGGGCAAGAGGTCACGTAAAGGGGGGGGGGCTGTGTGGGGGGTAGAGGGGGGGCTGCCCAACCCCCCCCCTTCTCGCCTCTGCTCACTTTAAACAGAATTAGAATATTGTATTTAAACGGGAAGAAAGCCGATGAGCTATAAAGCTCTCTGGTGTCCTACGAGGATGGTTACCTGTGGCCAGCACCACGCCCGGCCGCCTTTGCATCCCTCAGTTCTAACGTGTGGCTAGGAGATGTTAACTACCTCGCCTGGTCTACAGGAGGTCGTGGGTTCGATCCCGACCACCACGCCTGCTGCTGTATATTTGGGGTTTGCTGGGGGTTCGTGGTGCAGTGCGCTAACCGTTCTGCCACCGCTCGTGGTGTTCCCTTGTTGGGGCTACTACTTCTACACATGCACACACATACACATGCAGGTCAAATCGTCTTGTGTGTAAGCAGCCAGATTAACTGGAACTACTCACCAGATATCACTACCAGATCTTCTCACCAGATCTCACTACCGGATGTACTCAGCAGATCTCCCTACCGGATGGCCCCTCCCACCGGATCCCTGCACCGTAGGTTTGTTGAACTTCTTTCGCACCGTACGTAGCCAACCATGCTAATCGGAGGTGCGGAAAACCCCTATCCCCCCTGCCCCCCGCCACCAGACACCCCCCCAGACTGACCCCACCCCCCCTCCCATGAGGGCACGGTGCATCTCACCGCCCCGGTGGCGGCACCGCGGCGCGTCTCGGCGTGCGGTTGCCCTTGCCGCGGCCTCGCCGCCCGTCGTGCGGAGGCCCCCTCCAGCGCGTCGCGCCGCCTCCACCTCCGCCGCCCGCGCCGCCCGCGCCGGGGAGCGCCATCGGCACGGGGGAAGAGGACGAGGAGCCGGCGGCGGCGCGCGCGGCCTGCTGCCTGCGCCGCGCCCGCTCCGCGCACCACACCCGCTCGCAGTACTCGTCGGCCCTCTGCACCCCGACGTGGCCCAGCAGCTGCGCGACCCCCTTGTGCCAGGCGCGGTGCCCGTGACCCCGGCCCGCCGGCCCCGCCGAGGCGCCGGCGACGCCGCCGGCGCAGGCGTCGTCGTCGGCGTCGGCTCCCGCCGGTTCGGCGTCGCCGTCGGATTCGCCGGCGCCGTCCTCGCCGTCGTGGCGCTCACGGCGGTGGTGGTGGTGGCGGCGGTGGGGTTGGCGGGGCGCCACGAGAGCGCGCACGCGCTCGTCCGCGATCACGTGCAGGCGCAGGCGGCGCAGGCTCTGCGTGAAGCCGCGCTCCGCCGAGCGGCAGCGGTAGACGCCGGCGTCGAGGCGGTGCAGCGCACGGAAGAGCAGGCCGTGGGGGGTGCGCGCCACGCGCTCGTCCGTCTTCACCTGCGGGGCGGCGGGGGGGGGGGCAGGGGGAGGGGGGGCAGGAGGGGGATAGCGCAGCGGCGGGGTCAAGTTTACTGACTGTCAGATTGAATTGCTTGTCAGCTCGTAGAGTAATTGATTGATGGATGGGATCGTTGGCACACTTAATAATTCAGCGATTGACTCATAGAATAATTGATTGATGGATGGCCTGACTGACCAATGTCATAATTTATTGAATGGCTCGTGGAGTAATTGATCGATTCAATTGAATGACCAATTTACGGAGTCAAAGTGCAGTGCATCACGGTGCATCGCCACATGTGTGCGGTGCGTTGGTGCGTCACGGTGTCACGGTGCATCGCCACATGTGTGCGGTGCGTTGGTGCGACACGGTGTCACGGTGCGTCGCCGCACCTCCTGGGTGAGGCCGCTGTGTGCGTGCTGCACGTGCCACGTGATGGTGGCGCGGAGCGAGCGGGGCACGCACTCCAGGAAGGTGCTGTTCCTCTCCACGCCAAACACCACACGCTCCTCCTCCTGCTCCTCCTGCTGCTGCTGCTGCTGCTCATCCTGCACCGCCAGCGCTCCTGCAACGCCCGCCCCCTGCTCTGCTGAGAACCACACAGCAGCACCACCACCACCACCGTCAGTACCACCACCACCGTTCCTGACGGCCAATTCCGTGAGTCGCGAGAGTTCGGCTGCGCATGGGAGACACCGGGAGAGGTCGGAGTGGAGGGGGCCGACACTCAGAGCCGGCTGCCACCTCCTGGCCACCCCGCACCACAGCCCCGCGCCTACAGCACCTGCCAAGCCCCGGCGCTGGTGGTGGCGGTGGTGGTTAGCGCGCTGCGCGACCCGAGTTCGATACCCGTTCACGGCTAACACCGGTGACGATTATTTGAACCGGTCTGGGGACTCTTCCCCTAGGTCGACTCAGCCTCAAATGAAGACCTGGTGCGGTGTGTAAACATCGCCACTAGGGAGACAAAGGCGGCCGGGCGTGGTGTTGGCCACCCACCCCCTCGTGTGCCGTGACGGCCTTTATAGGTGCTCGCTAACAGCACTTGCCCCTACAGTCTATTAAAGCTATACGGGGGATCTTTGTCTTTGTGTCTATGTGTGGATGTGTCTATGTGTGGGTGTGCGTGTGTCTATGTGTGGGTGTGTCTATGTGTCCGGCAAAACAACCCCCTACCTCCTTGTGGTGCCGGACGGGCAACGCTGTCGTGGGCAGTGCCGTGGGGGGAGGGCCAATTCCGATTGGCCTTTCCCTTTATGGAGTCTCTGGCCACCACAGTGTCTAAATGGGGGCTCTGGATGGGTGTGAGGGGCTGGTAACTCCTCCACCTTCAATTAATTACCACTAAACCACGACCACAAAATGTAATAAATAAGCTTGTGCCGGAGGCCCCGGGGGGACAGGCGTCTATGACATCTCCTGGCCAAACCCCATTTGGCAGAGCCAGGAGACTGAATCCTTACCCTCGGGGCTCCTCTAGAAACAACAAAAAACCACTACGTGTGGCCACGTGGAATGTTCGAATGCTCACTGCGGAGGAGAGGCTGCCACTCCTCTGTCGGGAGCTGGACCGGTACCGCCTGGATCCTTGTGGCATTCAGGAGGTCCGGTGGACCGGCTCTGGCTCCTGCCACCATGAGGGGTGGAGAGTCCTCTACTCAGGGCAAGAGACTGCCAAACAACAGGGTGTCGCTCTTCTTCTGAATAAAATAATGAAGGGGGCGTGGGAGCGTGGTGGTGAGGTGTGGGAAGCTGTAAGCCCCAGGCTACTTTGGGCTCGCCTTCCCATCAAACCAAAGGCGAGGAGTGGTGGTCATGGTTACTTATGCCCCCACTGAAGACGAGAATCCGTGGAGGGATGCAAGGCAAGGCCAATGAGTCAGATGCCTTCTATGACCTTCTGTCACAGGTGCTCGCTAAAGTGTCCCCTCGGGATAGAGTCATCTTGTTGGGTGAGTTCAATGCCCGAGTTGGTCAAGATGCTGGCACCTGGTCTAGAGTAATTGGAAGGCATGGGCCAGATCAGCTCAATAACAAGGGCAGGAGGCTGCTAGATTTTTGTGCAGCCCATGGGCTTGTAATTACCAACATGTTGTTCCGGCATCGGCGCATCCACACAACAACATGGATGCATCCCGGGTCCAAGCAAGAACATCTGCTGGACTACATAAGGACGGAACAGCGGATGCGGGCCCATGTCCTTGACACCAGGACCTACCGTGGAACTGATCTGCCCTCTGACCAACGACTAGTCATCTGTAAGATGCGCCTGCCATTCTTCCACTCCGGTGGTGGGTGTACACCCAAGACCGCTTTCCAACCTCAGGTGGCTTGGTCTCAGTTAGCTGATGAAAGTTGCAAGCGAGAAATTCATCATCGCTTGCAGCTGGGGTTGGCATCGTCCCCCACTCCTCCTGATGTTGAGGGTAAATGGGCGAGGTTTAGGACTGTGACGCATGCAGCTGCAATGGCTGCTTTGGGTACGAGGTCCAGACCTCCCCAGAGACCCTGGCTGACAGAGGAGGTGTTCAGATTAGTTGAGAAAAAGCGACAGACCCACTCTAATCGTCTACAGCATCCCACGTCAGAGAATGAGGATGCTTACCGCAGCCTTCGCTAGGAGGTTTGGAGAGCTGTGAGGCGCTGCAAGGATGGGTGGTGGTCGCGGGTTGCTGAGGAGATGGAGTCTGCCTCAGTGGCCCACGATCACAAATCCCTATTTAACTCCATCAAAAAAGTAACCTGCAGCACCACACCTATTACCATCATTAGGGGAAAAAACGGTGATCCAATCTCCGACCCCCAGGAACAGGTTTGTAGATTTGCTGAGCATTTCTGTGAGGTCCTGGGGAGGGGAAATCCCTCAGCCAGGAAAACATCGTGGCACAAAGTGGGGATGACCCTGCTGAGGCTGCGGTGCCTCAAATATTGGAAGAATTCACCCCCTGTGAGTGGCTGGCTGAGATGCCATCTGTTGAGGAAGAACTGAAGGCGATCCAGAGTCTGAGACCAGGAAAGGCACCGGGCGGAGATGATCTCCCAAGCGAAATGCTGAGGGAGGGTGGCGTTTGTGCACAGACTGCCCTACATGACATCATAACAACAGTCTGGACCACTGGACGGGTTCCACAGGATTGGAAGGATACCCTGGTGGTCCCCCTCTTTAAGAAGGGGGACCACACAGACTGTAACAACTACAAGGGCATCTCACTCCTCAGTGTGCTGGGAAAAGTCCTGGCAAGGATTATTCAACATCACCTTGCCAGGCATACTGAGAAGAGGCTTGCAGAGCCCCAATGTGGCTTCATGAAAGGGCGGTCCTACAGAGTAGAGGTGTAGGGAATTCAAACAGGACCTACATCGTTGCTTTATTGACCTGGTCAAGGCCTATGATACCATCAGTAGGCCTGGGCTGTGGGTTGTTCTTCGTGCTTTCGGAGTCCCTGACCCTCTGCTCATGATCATTAAGAACCTTCATGATGGTGAGCGGGCCTGGGTAAAACTACGTGGCCGGGAGTCAGAGCTATTCCATGTACAACTTGGGGTGCGACAGGGATGTCCTCTGGCTCCCACATTATTTAACATATATTTTGACCACGTAGTTTGTGAAGTCTTCAATATCTGTACCAGGGAAATTTCCATTTGGTACAGATATAATGGAAGGCTAATCGATGCCCGGGTGCGGTCAAGGGATGGCTCCCTATTGGTCAACGACGTTATGTTTGCCGATGATTTGGTAATTGCTGCTCATTCAGAGGAGGAGTTAGAGACGCTTCTGCTGAAACTGGAATGTGCCACTAAGAGGTGAGGCCTTACCATCAGCCCCACCCAAACTAAGCACCTGCCTGGGTATTTTGTACCATCGGAAACTCCACCCCCACAACTCCCAATCGGTGATGGGGCAGTTGTGGAGAGAGTGGAGAGTTTACCATACCTGGGCAGTGTGCTTATGACCGGCTCCAGTTTAACAGCAGAAGTCTCACTCCGAATCAGTCGAGCGACAATATCTTTTCATCGGTTGCGTAACGCTGTGTGGAAGCTACCTGGTCTATCACTCCTCACGAAGCTTCAGGTCTTCTCGGCCACGGTCATTCCCTCCCTTCTCTACGCTTGCGAAACGTGGACTCCCCTAATGGAGCATCTTCGCCGGTTGGAAACATTTAGGCTGGCCTGCCTACGATCCATCCTTGGTTTAACCAGGCTGGATTGTGTGAGGAGCTCACAAATCCTTGAAAGATCTGGGCAAAGTCCCATCGGTGAGCTCCTTCGGCAGGCAAGGCTGCGTTGGCTGGGTCATGTAGCCCGCATGCCCAGCCACCGCATGCCCAAACAGCTTTTGTTCGGCCGGATCGAGGGGGCTAAACGGGCGCGGCTCGGGCTGGAGAAGAGATGGAGTGATGTGGTACAGGAGGACGTGGAGCTGAGTGGACTTGCCGATGACTGGTACCAGCGGTGTCAAGATCGGCCTCAGTGGAGGAGGCTCGTGAAGGACGCTACTGGGCAGTTGGAGGCAGTCGCCCTCCAACAACAACGGAGGGCGGAGGAGCGACGCTCACAACAACGAGCGGACCGCCGGGTGGCTAAAGCACAGCAAGTTGGTACAGTAGGGGGCACAGGTGGTGCATCAGCCACTCATCTCGGTCATCTCGGTCAGTCGACCCGTGGCACCTGCTGGGTCTGCCCCGTGACCTCCTGTCAGCGGGCGTTCGACACTTCACGTGGCCTCAAGGTGCACTTGGCCTGGCACAAGCGTCGTGGTGACGTCACCGCCACTTAGTGGTGAATGGCGGTTGTTGTTGTTGTCTATGTGTGTGTGTGTCTATGTGTGTGTGTGTCTATGTGTGAGTGTCTATGCGTGCGTGTGTCTATGTGCATGAGTCGTGTGCCACAGTGCCGGCTTTCATAGGTTGCTGCTGCTCACAAACAGCACTTGCCCCAACAACCCTTTAATGCTACACGGGGGATCTTTATCTTTGTGTCACTTTGTCTTACCCCTCCGCCCCCTACAAAACCACACCGCGTCCCCCCCCTCCCACACTACCCCCCCCCCCAGCCACCCCGAGGGAGTCCACTCCTTGATAATAAACAGCCCCCAAAACAAACAAAACTAAAATAATCTTCACTCCCCCAGGACTTCATTCCCAACCGGCAAAAAATATTCCCGTTTCACTCCCCCCCCCCCACCCGCGGCACCACGCCACGATATAGCGGCGGCCCCACGCCACTGGCACCACCGCCGCAGTGCCACCGACAGGGCAAGGCACCACCGCTGGCACCACCGCTGGCACCACCGCTGGCACCACCGCTGGTACCACCGCTGGCACCACCGCTGGCACCACCGCACGTCGCCAACCGCGCTAGGACTGAGGTGCGCGGGGTTGGCGGGGCAGGGGGACAACAAACTGGACTCTAAAGGAATTGAGCTTTCCATCTCGACGACGACTTTAAAATGTCATAGCTACCGGTGGCTTTCCTCAAACTCTCCGCACGTCGCGGCCCCCGTGGCCGCGGCACTCGGCACTCAGCACGCGGCACTCGCCACTCGGCACGCGGCACTCGGCACTCAGCACGCGGCACTCAGCACGCGGCACTCGGCAAGCCTTCGCCGGTCGCCCGTCGGAATGCCGGATTCTAAAATCCAAACTCGGCTATTTTTTATTTTATTTTACCAGGAGGTAAGGCCCCGCTGAGATGCTACGTAGCTCTCTTTCAGAAGCGGCCTGGCTATCAACAACGATAGCTGGACAAAGTGGCGGCCCATCATCATCACGTGGAAATGTAGAGCAGTAGCGTAATGTTGATTCTCAATTCATAATCAACGTTTTTGGGTTTAGATCGCGTTATTTATAAATGTGTCGTAACCCTCCACCACCCGACAGGGCCAATCAGTACAAAAGTGTCACGTTGACAAAAGACAAATAGTTCACTGCTTTAGCCCACCGGTGTGTTGAAGCGTGAAACCACAACATTTACAATTTGAGTACGACGTTTCGCTGGTAATTGCATCCAGCATCATCGGGCAATTCGCCAGAATGGTGAGGCTCTGCTGTGTCTCCCGTTCTTATATAGGCGAGGTAGTTAACATCTCGCCACGTTCCAAAGTGATTACAAACAGGCGTCAGGGTCGGGATGGAACCCGCGACCCATTGTAGACCAGGCGAGGGAGTTAACTGTGGCGTCCCCAAGGCGAAGGTTCTCCGTCGAGAGGCGACGCGACAGAAGGCGAGCAGGGGTAGCCACCAGCGCACGGTGCCTACCGATGTTGGTCTGGTCCAGGCACTGCATGAAGGGGTCGCCGTTGAGGATGTTCTGCCTCCGGATCCTGCGGCTGCATCGACGACGACGACAAACACCACGGCACGCATCAGCGGGACGCGCGCCTGCCGCTCACATGTAACGATGAATGCGTGTGAGCACACGTGTGTGTGCGTGTGTGTGGTGTGTGCGTGTGTGTGGTGTGTGCGTGTGTGGTGTGCGTGTGTGTGTTGTGTGTGTGCGTGTGTGTGGTGTGCGCGTGTGTGGTGTGTGTGTGTGGTGTGTATGCGTGTGTGGTGTGTATGCGTGTGTGTGTGTGCATGTGTGTGTGCGCGTGTGTGTGTGCGTGTGTGTGTGCGCGTGTGTGGTGTGTGTATGCGTGTGTGTGTGGGTGTGTGTGCGTGTGCGCGTGTGTGGTGTGCGTGTGGGTGCGCGTGTGTGTGTGCGCGTGTGTGGTGTGTGTGCACGTGTGTGCGTGTGTAGTGTGTGTGCACGTGTGTGCGTGTGTGTGCGTGTGTGCTGTGCCGGCCTTCACAGGCGCGACTCGCTAACTGTACTTGCCCCCACGGTCTGTGAAGGCTACCGGGCGGTGTCACTAGGCAGCGTGTATCTGCGGTGTCACTAGGCAGCGTGTATCTGCGGGTTACCTGCGCGCGGCGTGATGGTACTTGGAGCAGGAGAGACCGTCCCAGGCGCAGTAGGGGTCGCGCGCCAGGCAGCACTCGGCGCACACGCTGCCATACGACGCGCACTGCTGCAAGCGCAGCGCCACCACTCCCGCCGCAGAGCCCACGAACAACCGCTGCTGCTCACGCACGAGGGGAGGGGGAGTAGGGGGGAGAAGAGGGGAGCAGAGGGAGGATGTCAGTCATGGGCCCAGGTAGAGGGACACACAACTTAACGTGTGCTGGTGGTGCTGGTGGTGGTGGTGCTGGTGGTGGTGGTGCTGGTGGTGGTGCTGGTGGTGCCAGTGGTGGTGCTGGTGGTGCTGCTGGTGGTGCTGGTGGTGCTGGTGGTGCTGGTGCCGGTGGTGGTGCCGGTGCCGGTGGTGGTGGTGCCGGTGGTGGTGGTGCCGGTGGTGGTGGGGCTGGTGGTGCCGGTGCCGGTGGTGGTGGTGCCGGTGGTGGTGGTGCCGGTGGTGGTGGTGCTGGTGCTGGTGGTGGTGCTGGTGGTGCTGGTGCTGGTGGTGCTGGTGCTGGTGGTGGTGGTGGTGCTGGTGGTGGTGGTGCTGGTGGTGGTGCTGTTGCTGGTGGTGCTGTTGCTGGTGGTGGTGCTGGTGGTGCTGTTGCTGGTGGTGGTGCTGGTGGTGGTGCTGCTGGTGGTGCTGGTGGTGCTGTTACTGGTGGTGGTGCTGGTGGTGCTGTTGCTGGTTCTGGTGGTGCTGGTGGTGGTGCTGTTGCTGGTGGTGCTGTTGCTGGTGGTGGTGCTGGTGGTGGTGCTGTTGCTGGTGGTGGTGCTGGTGGTGCTGTTGCTGGTGGTGGTGGTGCTGGTGGTGGTGCTGTTGCTGGTGGTGGTGCTGGTGGTGCTGTTGCTGGTGGTGGTGCTGGTGGTGCTGTTGCTGGTGGTGGTGCTGGTGGTGCTGTTGCTGGTGCTGGTGGTGGTGGTGCTGTTGCTGGTGGGGGGGCTGGTGGTGGTGCTGTTGCTGGTGGTGCTGTTGCTGGTGGTGGTACTGGTGGAGCTGGTGCTGTTGCTGTTGGTGGTGCTGGTGGTGGTGGCTACGCTGCTGCTGCCTGTGATCCCCTAGTGCGAGGGTTGGTGGATCACGCACAGATGGGCTGTGAAACTCTCATGGGTGTTGGGGAGGAGCCGTGCCCCAGGCTCTGGCAGGAGAAGGCGGTGCAGCAAAGTGTGGACTCGATGTGTCCCATCTGTACGGGGATAGAGTGTTGCCCCCTCGCACGGCGTGCTCTCATTATTCGTCCGATTTTTTCTTTACGTGTACAGGGTGCTTCACAAAAAATGTTAACACTTACATGGGACTCGCGTTTTTAATGGGAGAAAAACAGTTAATACTACTCTGTAACGTGATAACAAATGTAATGTGAATAGCTTCAAAGAGTCTCCACGTGTTCACCATCATTGTCAACGCACACGTGTTCACCATAAATGTAGGTGGTCTACAGATTCCCGGAGGAGGCACTACACTTCTCGTGGCGTTGTTGCAAATTCTCAGAAGTGTTCACTTTTATTTGTTGAAGCACCCCTGTACATGGAGGACCGCAGAGCTTGGGCAACTGTGGGGTAGCCGCGGGCTCCTCGTCTGAGGTTCCTCTTCCTGGCGCCCACTGAGTCACCCCCCCCCCGCCTCTCTCTCTACGCCAGGGGTGGGGAACGTCCGGCCCGTGGGCCGTATGAGGCCCGCGAAATCATTTGGGTCTGGCCCTGCCAAGGCAACCGCAGGCGGGACTCGAAATTCAATAAATCTAGGAGCAAACCTGGAAAAGCAGTTGCGAGTTGCAACATCATCAATACCAGCTAACATCATCACATGCCTCGCCAAACAGAAGCAGTTCCAGCCATCGCATTAGGGGCGAGTTCATTGAATGTTTGACCAAAAATAACGGGCTATTTTTAAATTGATGATTTTGTATGGCCCGCGAATGATGTTATACATATCCAAATGGCCCTTGGCAGAAAAAAGAGGCAGTGGTTGTGATGGTTGTTGTTGTTGTTGTCGTTATTAGGATTGTAGCGTGGACGAGGCAGTGGTTGTGATGGTTGTTGTTGTCGTTATTAGGATTGTAGCGTGGACGTCTGTGCGGTGAACAAGCAATGGGGGAGTGATTGGGGGAGTGGTGGGGGAGTGGTGGGGGGAGTGATTGGGGGAGTGGTGGAGGGAGTGGTGGGGGAGTGGTGGGGGAATGGTGGGGGGAGTGATTGTGGGGAGTGATTGGGGGGAGTGATTGGGGGGAGTGATTGAGGGAGTGATTGGGGGAGTGGTGGAGGGAGTGGTGGGGGAATGGTGGGGGAGTGGTAGGGGGAGTGATTGGGGGAGTGATTGGGAGAGTGATTGGGGGAGTGGTGGAGGAAGTGGTGGGGGAATGGTGGGGGAGTGGTAGGGGGAGTGATTGTGGGGAGTGATTGGGGGAGTGATTGGGGGAGTGGTGGAGGGAGTGGTGGGGGAATGGTGGGGGAGTGGTAGGGGGAGTGATTGTGGGGAGTGATTTGGGAGAGTGATTGGGGGAGTGATTGGGGGGAGTGATTGGGGGAGTGGTGGGGGAGTGGTGGGGGGAGTGGTGGGGGAGTGGTAGGGGGGAGTGATTGTGGGGAGTGATTGGGGGGAGTGATTGGGGGAGTGATTGGGAGAGTGATTGGGGGAGTGGTGGAGGGAGTGGTGGGGGAATGGTGGGGGAGTGGTAGGGAGAGTGATTGTGGGGAGTGATTGGGGGAGTGATTGGGAGAGTGGTGGGGGAATGGTGGGGGAGTGGTAGGGGGAGTGATTGTGGGGAGTGGTGGGGGGAGTGGCAGGGGAGTGATTGGGGGCAGTGGTGGGGGAGTGGTGGGGGGAGTGATTGGGGGGAGTGGTGGGGGAGTGGTGGGGGGAGTGATTGGGGGGGGTGGTGGGGGAGTGGTGGGGGGAGTGATTGGGGGGAGTGATTGGGGGAGTGATTGGGGGAGTGGTGGAGGGAGTGGTGGAGGAGTGGTGGGGGAATGGTGTGGGGAGTGATTGTGGGGAGTGATTTGGGGGAGTGATTGGGGGGAGTGATTGGGGGAGTGATTGGGGGAGTGGTGGAGGGAGTGGTGGGGGAATGGTGGGGGAGTGGTAGGGGGAGTGATTGGGGGGAGTGATTGGGGGAGTGATTGGGAGAGTGATTGGGGGAGTGGTGGAGGGAGTGGTGGAGGAATGGTGGGGGAGTGGTAGGGGGAGTGATTGTGGGGAGTGATTGGGGGGAGTGGTGGGGGGAGTGGTGGGGGGAGTGGTGGGGGAGTGGTGGGGGGAGTGGTGGGGGAGTGGTAGGGGGAGTGATTGTGGGGAGTGATTGGGGGAGTGATTGGGAGAGTGGTGGAGGGAGTGGTGGGGGAATGGTGGGGGAGTGGTAGGGGGAGTGATTGTGGGGAGTGATTGGGGGAGTGATTGGGGGAGTGGTGGGGGAATGGTGGGGGAGTGGTAGGGGGAGTGATTGTGGGGAGTGATTGGGGGAGTGATTGGGGGGAGTGATTGGGGGAGTGATTGGGGGAGTGGTGGGGGAGTGGTGGGGGGAGTGGTGGGGGAGTGGTGGGGGGAGTGGTGGGGGAGTGGTGGGGGGAGTGATTGGGGGGAGTGATTGGGGGAGTGATTGGGGGAGTGGTGGGGGAATGGTGGGGGAGTGGTAGGGGGAGTGATTGTGGGGAGTGATTGGGGGAGTGATTGGGGGGAGTGATTGGGGGAGTGATTGGGGGAGTGGTGGGGGAGTGGTGGGGGGAGTGGTGGGGGAGTGGTGGGGGGAGTGGTGGGGGAGTGGTGGGAGGAGTGATTGTGGGGGTGGTGGGGGAGTGGTGGAGGGAGTGGTGGGGGGAGTGGTGGGGGGAGTGGTGGGGGGAGTGGTGGGGGAGTGGTGGGGGGAGTGATTGGGGGAGTGGTGGGGGGAGTGATTGGGGGAGTGGTGGGGGGAGTGATTGGGGGGAGTGGTGTGGGGAGTGGTGGGGGGAGTGATTGTGGGGAGTGGTGGGGGGAGTGGTGGGGGGAGTGGTGGGGGGAGTGATTGGGGGGAGTGATTGGGGGAGTGGTTGGGGGAGTGATTGGGGGGAGTGGTGGGGGAGTGGTGGGGGGAGTGATTGGGGGGAGTGATTGGGGGAGTGGTGAGGGGAGTGGTGGGGGGAGTGGTGGAGGAATGGTGGGGGAGTGGTTGGGGGAGTGATTGTGGGGAGTGATTGGGGAGTGATTGGGGAGTGGTGGAGGGAGTGGTGGGGGAATGGTGGGGGAGTGGTAGGGGGAGTGATTGTGGGGAGTGATTTGGGAGAGTGATTGGGGGAGTGATTGGGGGGAGTGGTGGGGGGAGTGGTGGGGGAGTGGTGGGGGGAGTGGTGGGGGAGTGGTAGGGGGAGTGATTGTGGGGAGTGATTGGGGGGAGTGATTGGGGGAGTGATTGGGAGAGTGATTGGGGGAGTGGTGGAGGGGGTGGTGGGGGAATGGTGGGGAAGTGGTAGGGGGAGTGATTGTGGGGAGTGATTGGGGGAGTGATTGGGGGAGTGGTGGGGGAATGGTGGGGGAGTGGTAGGGGGAGTGATTGTGGGGAGTGATTGGGGTAGTGATTGGGGGGAGTGATTGGGGGAGTGATTGGGGGAGTGGTGGGGGAGTGGTGGGGGGAGTGGTGGGGGAGTGGTGGGGGGGGTGGTGGGGGAGTGGTGGGGGGAGTGATTGGGGGGAGTGATTGGGGGAGTGGTGGGAGGAGTGATTGTGGGGAGTGGTGGGGGAGTGGTGGAGGGAGTGGTGGGGGAGTGGTGGGGGGAGTGGTGGGGGGAGTGGTGGGGGAGTGGTGGGGGAAGTGATTGGGGGGAGTGATTGGGGGAGTGGTGGGGGGAGTGATTGGGGGAGTGGTGGGGGGAGTGATTGGGGGAGTGGTGGGTGGAGTAATTGGGGGGAGTGGTGTGGGGAGTGGTGGGGGGAGTGATTGTGGGGAGTGGTGGGGGGAGTGATGGGGGGAGTGGTGGGGGGAGTGATTGGGGGGAGTGATTGGGGGAGTGGTGGGTGGAGTGATTGGGGGGAGTGGTGGGGGAGTGGTGGGGGGAGTGATTGGGGGGAGTGATTGGGGGAGTGGTGGGGGGAGTGGTGGGGGGAGTGATTGGGGGAGTGGTGGGGGGAGTGGTGGGGGGAGTGGTGGGGGGAGTGGTGGGGGGAGTGATTGGGGGAGTGGTGGGGGGAGTGGTGGGGGAGTGATTGGGGGCAGTGGTGGGGGAGTGGTGGGGGAGTGATTGGGGGCAGTGGTGGGGGAGTGGTGGGGGGAGTGATTGGGGGGAGTGGTGGGGGAGTGGTGGGGGGAGTGATTGGGGGGAGTGGTGGGGGAGTTGTGGGGGGATTGATTGGGGGGAGTGATTGGGGGAGTGGTGGGGGGAGTGATTGGGGGGAGTGGTGGGGGAGTGGTGGGGGAGTGGTGGGGGGAGTGGTGGGGGGAGTGATTGGGGGGAGTGATTGGGGGAGTTATTGTACCCGCTTGACGGAGATGGCCATGGCGGTGATCGCGGTGGGCACCTGGTGGGGGGGGGGGTGGGGCGGCACAGACGTCACTGAGTGGCACCACCACCACCGTCATCATCACCACCACCGTCAGTAACAAAAAAGACAAAGATCCCCCATATAGCCTTAACAGACTGTAGGGGCAAGTGCTGTTAGCGAGCACCTATGAAGGCCGGAACGGTACACGAGGGGGTGGGTGGCCAGCACCACGCCCGACCGCCTTTGTCTCCCTAGTGGCAATGTTTACACACCGCACCAGGTACTCATTTGAGGCTGAGTCGACCTAGGGGAGGCCCGGGACCGGTTCAGATAAGCGTCACTGGTGTTGGCCGTGAGCGGGAATCGAACCCGTGTCGCCGGGTTCATAGCGCAGCGCGCTAACCGCTACACTACCGCTCCCCACCGTCAGTAACATACACACATACACACACACTAACACACACACACACACACAGTAACACACACACAGTAACACACACACACACACAGTAACACACACACACACACACAGTAACACACACACAGTAACACACACAGTAACACACACACACAGTAACACACACAGTAACACACACACAGTAACACACACACACAGTAACACACACACAGTAACACACACACACAGTAACACACACACACAGTAACACACAGTAACACAACAACAACAACAACAACCGCCATTCGCCACTAAGTGGCGGTGACGTCACCACGACGCTTGTGCCAGGCCATGTGCACCTTGAGGCCACGTGAAGTGTCGAACGCCCGCTGGCAGGAGGTCACGGGGCAGACCCAGGTGCCACGGGTCGACTGACCGAGATGACCGAGATGACTGGCTGATGCACCACCTGTGCCCCCTACTGTACCAACTTGCTGTGCTTTAGCCACCCGGCGCTCCGCTCGTTGTTGTGAGCGTCGCTCCTCCGCCCTCCGTTGTTGTTGGAGGGCGACTGCCTCCAACTGCCCAGTAGCGTCCTTCACGAGCCTCCTCCACTGAGGCCGATCTTGACACCGCTGGTACCAGTCATCGGCAAGTCCACTCAGCTCCACGTCCTCCTGTACCACATCACTCCATCTCTTCTCTAGCCCGTGCCGCGCCCGTTTAGCCCCCTCGATCCGGCCGAACAAAAGCTGTTTAGGCATGCGGTGGCTGGGCATGCGGGCTACATGACCCAGCCAACGCAGCCTTGCCTGCCGGAGGAGCTCACTGATGGGACTTTGCCCAGATCTTTCAAGGACTTGTGAGCTCCTCACACAATCCAGCCTGGTTAAACCCAGGATGGATCGTAGGCAGGCCAGCCTAAATGTTTCCAACCGGCGAAGATGCTCCACTAGGGGGGTCCACGTTTCGCAAGCGTAGAGAAGGGAGGGAATGACCGTGGCCGAGAAGACCTGAAGCTTCGTGCGGAGCGACAGACCAGGTAGCTTCCACACAGCGTTACGCAACCGATGAAAAGATATTGCCGCTCGACTGATTCGGAGTGAGACCTCTGCTGATAAACTGGAGCCGGTCATAAGCACACTGCCCAGGTATGGGAAACTCTCCACTCTCTCCACAACTGCCCCATCACCAATTGGGAGTTGTGGGGGTGGAGTGTCCGATGGTACAAAATACCCAGGCAGGTGCTTAGTTTTGGTGGGGCTGATGGTAAGGCCCCACCTCTTAGTGGCACGCTCCAGTCTCAGCAGCAGCGTCTCCAACTCCTCTTCTGAATGAGCAGCTATTACCAAATCATCGGCATACATAACGTTGTTGACCATTAGGGAGCCATCCCTTGATCGCACCCGGGCGTCGATCAGCCTCCCATTATATCTGTACCAAATGGAAATTCCCCCGGTACAGCTATTGAAGGCTTCACGAACTACGCAGTCGAAATAGATGTTAAATAATGTGGGAGCCAAAGGACATCCCTGTCGCACCCCAAGGTGTACAGGGAAAGGCTCCGACTCCCGGCCACGTAGTTTTACCCGGGCCCGCTCACCATCATGAAGGTCCTTAATGATCGTGAGCAGAGGGTCAGGGACTCCGAAAGCACGAAGAACAACCCAGAGCCCAGTCCTACTGATGGTATCATAGGCCTTGACCAGGTCAATAAAGCAGAGATGTAGGTCTTTTTGGAATTCCCTACACCTCTGCTGTAGCAGACGGACAGAAAATATGGCATCTGTGCAGGACCGCCCTTTCCTGAAACCGCATTGGGGCTCCGCAAGCCTCTCCTCAGCGTGCCTAGCAAGGCGATGTTGAATAATCCTTGCCAGGACCTTACCCGGCACACTGAGGAGTGAGATGCCCCTGTAGTTGTTACAGTCGGTACGGTCCCCCTTCTTAAAGAGGGGGACCACCAGGGCATCCTTCCAGTCCTGCGGAACCCGTCCAGTGGTCTAGACTGTTGTTATGATGTCATATAGGGCAGTCTGTGCACAAACGCCACCCTCCCTCAGCATTTCGCTTGGGAGATCATCTCTGCCCGGTGCCTTCCCTGGTCTCAGACTCCGGATCGCCCTCAGTACTTCCTCAACAGCTGGCACCTCAGCCAGCCACTCACAGGGGGTGACCTCTTCCAATATTTGAGTCACCGCAGCCTCAGCAGGGTTATCCCCACTTTGTGCCATGATGTTTTCCTGGCTGAGAGATTTTCCCTCCCCCAGGACCTCACAGAAATGCTCAGCAAATCTGCAAACCTGTTCCTGGGGGTCGGAGATTGGATCACCGTTTTTTCCTCTAAGGATAGTAATAGGTGTGGCGCTGCAGGTTACTTTTTTGATGGAGTTAAATAGTGATTTGTGATCGCGGGCCACTGAGGCAGACTCCATCTCCTCAGCAACCCGCGACCACCACCCATCCTTACAGCGCCTTACGGCTCTCCGAACCTCCGAGCGAAGGCTGCGGTAAACCTCCTCATTCTCTGACGTGGGATGCTGTAGGCGATGAGAGTGGGCCTGTCGCTTTTTCTCAATTAACCTGAACACCTCCTCCGTCAGCCAGGGTTTCTGGGGAGGTCTGGACCGCGTACCCAAAGCAGCCATTGCGGCTGCATGAGTCACAGTCTTAAACCTCGCCCATTTACCCTCGACATCAGGTGGAGTGGGGGACGATGCCAACCCCAGCTGCAAGCGATGATGAAATTCTCACTTGCAACTTTCATCAGCTAACTGAGACCAGGCCACTTTTGGTTGGAATGTGTTCCTGGGTGTACACCCACCACCGGAGTGGAAGAATGGCAGGCGCATCTTACAGATGACTAGTCGATGGTCAGAGGGCAGATCAGCTCCACGGTAGGTCCTGGTGTCAAGGACATGGGCTCGCATCCGCTGGTCCGTCACTATGTAGTCCAGCAGATGTTCTTGCTTGGACCCGGCATGTATCCATGATGTTGTGTGGATGCGCCGATGCCGGAAGAGCGTGTTGGTAATTACAAGCCCATGGGCTGCACAAAAATCTAGCAGCCTCCTACCGTTATTATTGAGCTGATCTGGCCCATGCCTTCCAATCACTCCAGACCAGGTGTCAGCATCATGACCAACTCGGGCATTGAAGTCACCCAACAAGATGACTCTGTCCCGAGTGGCCACTTTAGCCAGCACCTGTGACAGGAGGTCATAGAAAGCGTCTGACTCATCGGCTTTGCCTGCATCCCTCCACGGATGTTCGTCTTCGGTGGGGGCATAAGTAACCACGACCACCATTCCTCGCCTCTGATTGATGGGAAGGCGAGCCCAAAGTATCCTGGGGCTTACAGCTTCCCACACCTCACCGCCACGCTCCCACGCCCCCTTCATTTTTTTGTTCAGAAGAAGAGCCACACCCTGTTGTTTGGCAGTCTCCTGCCCCGAGTAGAGGACTGTCCACCCCTCATGGTGGCAGGATCCAGAACCAGTCCACCGGACCTCCTGAATGCCACAGAGATCCAGACGGTACCGGTCCAGCTCCCGACAGAGGAGTGGCAGCCTCTCCTCCGCAGTGAGCGTTCGAACATTCCACGTGGCCATCCGCAATGGTTTTTCGTTGTTTCTGGAGGAGCCCCGAGGGTGAAAATTCAATCTCCTGGCTCCGCCAAATGGGGTTTGGCCAGGAGACGTCATAAAAGCCTGACCCCCCGGGGCCTCCGGCACAAGCTTATTAGTTACAGGTCTATGTTTACTTCGTAGTTTAGTGGTGGTTAATTGAAGGTGGAGGGGTTACCAGCCCCTGGCACCCGTCCAGAGCCCCCGTTTAGCCACTGTGGTGGCCACAGACGCCATGAGGGGAGAGGCCAATGGGCATTGGCCCTCCCCCCACAGCACTGCCCACGACAGTGTTGCCCGTCCGGCACCGCGAGGAGGTAGGAGGTTGTTTTGCCGGACTACACAGTAACACACACACAGTAACACACACACACACAGTAACACACACACACAGTAACACACACACAGTAACACACACACAGTAACACATACACAAACAGTAACACACACAGTAACACACACACACAGTAACACACACAGTAACACACACACACAGTAACACACACAGTAACACACACACAGTAACACACACACACAGTAACACACACACAGTAACACACACACAGTAACACATACACAAACAGTAACACACACAGTAACACACACACACAGTAACACACACAGTAACACACACACACAGTAACACACACAGTAACACACACACAGTAACACACACACACAGTAACACACACAGTAACACAACAACAACAACCGCCATTCGCCACTAAGTGGCGGTGACGTCACCACGACGCTTGTGCCAGGCCATGTGCACCCTGAGGCCACGTGAAGTGTCGAACGCCCGCTGGCAGGTCACGGGGCAGACCCAGCAGGTGCCACGGGTCGACTGACCGAGATGACCGAGATGACTGGCTGATGCACCACCTGTGCCCCCTACTGTGCCAACTTGCTGTGCTTTAGCCACCCGGCGCTCCGCTCGTTGTTGTGAGCGTCGCTCCTCCGCCCTCCGTTGTTGTTGGAGGGCGACTGCCTCCAACTGCCCAGTAGCGTCCTTCACGAGCCTCCTCCACTGAGGCCGATCTTGACACCGCTGGTACCAGTCATCGGCAAGTCCACTCAGCTCCACGTCCTCCTGTACCACATCACTCCATCTCTTCTCTAGCCCGTGCCGCGCCCGTTTAGCCCCCTCGATCCGGCCGAACAAAAGCTGTTTAGGCATGCGGTGGCTGGGCATGCGGGCTACATGACCCAGCCAACGCAGCCTTGCCTGCCGGAGGAGCTCACTGATGGGACTTTGCCCAGATCTTTCAAGGACTTGTGAGCTCCTCACACAATCCAGCCTGGTTAAACCCAGGATGGATCGTAGGCAGGCCAGCCTAAATGTTTCCAACCGGCGAAGATGCTCCACTAGGGGGGTCCATGTTTCGCAAGCGTAGAGAAGGGAGGGAATGACCGTGGCCGAGAAGACCTGAAGCTTCGTGCGGAGCGACAGACCAGGTAGCTTCCACACAGCGTTACGCAACCGATGAAAAGATATTGCCGCTCGACTGATTCGGAGTGAGACCTCTGCTGATAAACTGGAGCCGGTCATAAGCACACTGCCCAGGTATGGGAAACTCTCCACTCTCTCCACAACTGCCCCATCACCGATTGGGAGTTGTGGGGGTGGAGTGCCCGATGGTACAAAATACCCAGGCAGGTGCTTAGTTTTGGTGGGGCTGATGGTAAGGCCCCACCTCTTAGTGGCACGCTCCAGTCTCAGCAGCAGCGTCTCCAACTCCTCTTCTGAATGAGCAGCTATTACCAAATCATCGGCATACATAACGTGGTTGACCAATAGGGAGCCATCCCTTGATCGCACCCGGGCGTCGATTAGCCTCCCATTATATCTGTACCAAATGGTAATTCCCCCGGTACAGCTATTGAAGGCTTCACGAACTACGCAGTCGAAATAGATGTTAAATAATGTGGGAGCCAGAGGACATCCCTGTCGCACCCCAAGGTGTACAGGGAAAGGCTCCGACTCCCGGCCACGTAGTTTTACCCGGGCCCGCTCACCATCATGAAGGTCCTTAATGATCGTGAGCAGAGGGTCAGGGACTCCGAAAGCACGAAGAACAACCCAGAGCCCAGTCCTACTGATGGTATCATAGGCCTTGACCAGGTCAATAAAGCAGAGATGTAGGTCTTTTTGGAATTCCCTACACCTCTGCTGGAGCAGACGGACAGAAAATATGGCATCTGTGCAGGACCGCCCTTTCCTGAAACCGCATTGGGGCTCCGCAAGCCTCTCCTCAGCGTGCCTAGCAAGGCGATGTTGAATAATCCTTGCCAGGTCCTGTCCCGGCAGTAACACACACACAGTAACACACACACACACAGTAACACACACAGTAACACACACACAGTAACACACACACACAGTAACACACACAGTAACACACACACACACAGTAACACACACAGTAACACATGCACACAGTAACACACACAGTAACACACACACACAGTAACACACACAGTAACACATGCACACACAGTAACACACACAGTAACACACACACACAGTAACACACACACACAGTAACACACACAGTAACACATGCACACACAGTAACACACACAGTAACACACGCACACAGTAACACACACACACAGTAACACACACAGTAACACACACACACAGTAACACACACAGTAACACACACACACACACACAGTAACACACACAGTAACACACACACACAGTAACACACACACACAGTAACACACACAGTAACACACACACACAGTAACACACACAGTAACACATGCACACACAGTACCACACGCACACACAGTAACACACACAGTAACACACGCACACACACTAGCACACACACAGTAACACACACACACAGTAACACTCCCTCCCCGATGCCCGCACGTCGTTGGGCACGAAGTCCGACGTTCCGCTACCGCGTCCCGGGGGGCCCCTTCCAGAGAGCGGCACTTTTTGGGAAGGAAGATCCTCCCCGAGGAGGCCGTGCGTGGAACGTCGGACGTCGTCGCGCCGAGCGGCAGGGAGCGTGGGGGGGGGGGCTCTGGCGGTCACCTTGAAGGCCTGCAGCTCCTCCAGGATGACCTCCTCGGGGGCGCTGACGCCCTCCCGCTCGATGGAGATCACTTTGAGAACCAGGCCAGCGTCTGGTGGGGGACACGCGGGGAGGGGGAGGGGTGGGGGTTAGACACCCACCTGCTTCACTCACTCACCCACCCACTCACCTGCTTGACTCACTCACCCACCCACTCACCCACTCACTCACCCACTCACCCACTCACTCAATCATCCACCCACTCACCCACCCACCCACCCACCCACTCACTCACCCACCCACCCACCCATCCACCCACTCACCCACTCACCCACTCACCTACCTACTCACCCACCCAGCCACTCACTCACCCACCCACTCACCCACTAACCCATCCATCCACTCACCCACCCATTCACTCACCCACCCACCCACCAGGGACGTGCGGTCAGGGGAGGCAGAGTCTCACCTGTCATACTCCAATGAAATGAGCTGTTACGAAAAGTTAAAATAAAATAAAAAATAAAATGAAATAAATATTAAGATTTTTCCACTGATCTGTGTTATAAATGTCATTTCTGTACGATTCCAATCATTTTTATAGTCAAAATCGCCAAATTTGTGGAGCTCCGCTGCAAATACAGGAAGAGACGAGAGGTGAGGCAGCGACGAGCTCAGCCTCCCCTCTGATTGCGCAACCCCTCAGTAACTGGATGGAGCGCGGGCAATAAGCGCGTGCCTGTTACTATCTCTCTGTGTGTCACAAATGTAATGTTTGTAGACCCCTTCATTTCATGTCCTCACCTTCCATACTCCAGGCAACTTATTCCACGTGTGTGTATAAAGATATTTAGGCTCGCTGGTCTCGTCATGAAACTGCAATGAAAAAGCACCAGGGGAGGCAGCTGTCACATCTGCCTCACTGAGGGGGACGTGTCTAACACGCCCCCCTCAGTGAGGACACGCCCCCTCAGTGTGTGAACCTGGCTCTGACACGAGCCAGTGCGTCCCCAGCCATTAACCTCACCACACGTCACTGCCACCCACCCACCCACGCCACCCACCCGTGCCCACCCTCACCGGTGGCGAGGAAGAGGACGTCGTAGGGGCCGTCCTCCGCCTGCACGCGGTCCACCACGACGCGCGTCAGACGCTGCCCCGACCCTCGGCCGCCGCCGCCGCCGCCGGTGCTGACGAAGAGGGGGCGGCCGTGCGCGGGCCCCACGGGGCGCGCCATGAGCGGGTGCGAGCGGGCAAAGTGGAGCACCTCCTCGGGGTAGTCGCGCGTGCTGCGCAGCGGCGAGTCCGGCGGGCTCGTCAGCTTGCTCGGGCACTGGGGGCCGAAACGACGGACACCGACGGGCCGGTAACGCGACTTTTCTCATCCGGTACCGCCCGCCCGCTTGCTCCCTCGCTCGCCCCGCAGGGCGAATCAATAAAATTCGCCGCGATCGGCAAGGCCACGAGCGGGCGCGTGTGGCGGGGCAAAGTGCGGCTGCCTGGCCGGCGCGGAAGAGTAGGCCAAACGCAGGACCCTCGCGAGCGGCCTTCTCGCTCTCTGGAGGTCACCGCTCTCGTGGACGACGACGACAATGACGAGGAGGAGGATGACGAGGAGGAGGAGGATGACGAGGAGGAGGAGGATGACGAGGAGGAGGATGACGAGGAGGAGGAGGATGAGGAGGAGGAGGATGACGAGGAGGAGGAGGATGAGGGCCCTTCCATGGGCAGTGGCACGAGCAAGAGCGATTTGGCACGGACGCGCGTTCATAATTTCGGCACGCGGCACGGAACGCGGCCCAAATCCGGCGGCGCCGATCGGTTAGGCGGAGCGCGGCACGGATTACACCGGGAGCCCCCACGGCACGGATTACACCGGGAGCCCCCACGGCACGGATTACACCTTGCCGTGGGAAATCGCGTCCATCTGTGCGGAGTGGCCAGATCGGTGTCACGGCGAGACGGGAGAAGCGCCGCCTTCATCCTCCCCGCACCGGGAGCGGCCGCCGTGACCCGCAGGTGTTCACTCTATCCGGCCCCGCGCCTCGTAGAGCCGTGCGCTCCCAATCGCTCTCCCTCCCTCCCTCTCCCTCCCTCCCTCCCTCCCTCCCTCCCTCCCTCCCTCCCTCCCTCCCTCCCTCCCTCTCCCTCTACCTCCTCTGCCGTGAGTTAACAGAATCAGAGTATTTATTCTGGAGGAATCCGATGAGCTGTGAAGCTTTTTTCACAGATGTTCACAGCGGCAGCGCACTAACCGGTGCACCACCGCTCGCTCCACCCCCCGCACACCATCCCCCCCCCCCCCCCCGCGGGGTATTGGTCGTCATCGTCGTCATCATCGTTATTATCGTCATCATCATCGTCACCGTGATCATCATATCATCGTTATCATCGTCGTCGTCGTCATCATCGTCATTATCATCGACGTCATTGTCATCGTCGTCATCATCATTGTCGTCATCATCGTTATCATTGTCATCATCATAATCATCATCATAATCATCATCATCGTCATGATCATCATCGCCGTCATCATCTTGATCGTTGTCGTCACCATCAGCCGTGGCCAATCCACTGCTGGATGGAGGCTTCCCCCGCAAGCCGTGGCGACGGTCCCCACCGCTGGAGAGTTTGTGATTGACAATGCATGCGTGATCATTTGTGGATGCACGTCTGTGCGCTGGACTTCTTTCGCACCGTACGTAGCCAAGTGTGCTAACCGGAGGTGCATGGGGTAGTGACAGTGGTGGTGGTGGTGATCGTAGGGCCCTGTTTATAAGGCTCGGAATTTTGGGGCTGTCCCCTGTGGCCCCCCCCGCCCACTCCCCCTCCGTGTGAATCTTCTAAAGCGGCCTCTGGCGCGACCGCTCAAATCCTACGGAGCCGCCGATTTCAACGCTCCATCTCCGCGCCCGCCCGCCCGCCCACCCCCGTGGTATTTACGGAATCGGAGGCACCAAAGAGAAAGTGGAACAGCGCCACAGCCTCCTCGCTCCCTCGCTCCGTCCGGGAGGCAGGGAGGGAGGGAGGCCTCGTAATCGATTCTCCCACGGCACGGAGACACCACGTGTGGCGCATTAGCCGTGGAATCCCGCTTCGGGATTTACAACTCGCTCGCTCCCTCTCCCTCCTGCTCTCTCTCTCACCCCATCCCTCCGTCTCACACTATATCTCTCTCTCTTTCTATCTCTCTCCCTCCCACTCTCTATCGCCCTTTCTACCTCCATCTCTCTCTGTCTCTTTCCTTCTCTCTCTTTTTTTACGATCAGAGGAGACAAGAAGATGCTCGGTGTAGTCGGCACTTTGCTTCGTTCATCATTTCGGTTTTTTGTTTTTCAATGCTGTCTCCTCCTCTACCTCCATCTCTCTCCATCTTTCTCTATTCCTCCATCTCTCTCTCTGCTTCTATCTCCCTCCCTATCTATCTCCCTCCCTATCTCTCTCCCTCCCAACTCTCTCTCTCTTTCTCACGACAACATCACCGAGGCGGCGGAGCGATTGCATCTTCACAAATGTTTCATGGATTCACAGCAAAAGTGAAGGCTGTGTAAAGAATTTACATCTGGGGCACTGTGGGGGCCCTCTAACGTACGTGCGTGTGCGCGTGTTGAGCTACTTTAGCACCGTACGTAGCCAACCGCGCTAATAGGAGACGCGGGGAAAGGACAACACAACACTAAACACACAAGAAGCAGTTCCAAAGACTTGAGCTTGCCAATCTAGACGACGACGACGATGATGATGATGTAAAAGTGCAGCTCAGCTCCCAGCAGCTTCCTAACATCGGAAGGGAAGAGCGTTCCAGACGGCCAAAAACGCCGCGCGACGACGCGGCGACCGCCGCCTTTGTCCGACGGCAGCAGCCCGAAGCCGCTGCCGCCGCAGCGACGGTGACGGGAGGGAGGCGGCGTGATGGTGGCTTGTTGCTCCTTGACGGGATCAGCGACGTGTCGCCCTCCATTCGTGACGAGCGCTTCGTGCGCGACGAGCGCCGATCTTCTGACGATGTGAGTCGTCCGGCACACCGGGGAGCCGGTGCAGCTCGGCGAGCACCGGAACCGACAGGGCGGACTTTTGTCGCACCGTACGTAGCCCACCGCGCTAACGGAGGGCACGGTGGGGGGCCCTGCTGTGCGTGCGTGCGGTGCGAGGGGGAGCGTACTCACAAATCCCGGGCGGGGGTACGGCACGCGGCCCTCGAACGCCGCCCACTGGAACTGGGGGCCCTCCTTGTGGGCGTAGGCCCCGTTGAAGGCGTCGCGCACGTCCGACATGCGGTACGCGCACACCGCGTCGCCCTGGAACACGTGGCTGGGCGCGCGCACACGGCACGCACACGTGACACGCACACGACACACACACGCACACGTGACACGCACACGACACGCACACGACACGCACGAGCACACGACACGCACACGTGACATGCACACGACACGCACACGTGACACGCACACGCACACGACGGGCACGTGTGGGCACGCACGCACGTACAGAAGGGAGGGAGCCGGTGTTACTCCCATCATCACCACCGCCATGACATCCACTGCCATCATCACCACCACCGCCATCATCATCACCACCACCATCGACAACCACTATCACTGCTACAACCGCCACCGCCGCCTCTAGGCTGCGACCGCCCCACCAGAGGCCCAGAGTGTGGCTGCCTGCGGCGAGTCGAAACGAGCGGAGCGCGAGCGGATTGGCGTGGACTGCGGTGATCTGCTCGCGTTGCTGGAGACCTCCACGGGGGAGCGGTGTGGGATTGGGGGGGGGAGGGGTAAATGGGGTGCCCCCCGCGCCAAATATTCCAGAACTCGGCGTGCTCGCGTGAGTTGGAGCTGGAGGCGTGGGGGGGGGGGGCAGGGGGGGACGGCTCAAATCGCAATCCACAGCCTCGAGGAGGATTCTCCGTCACGCGGTGTGATCCACATCGCGGGGGGGCGGGGGGGGGGGGGTGAACGAAGTGGAAGAAGTTTTTCTCACAAATTTTTTTTACTAAGAGAAAAATCGTCAACAAGTCAAATATATATGTCGGTGTGTTTTCTTTAAAAACGTAAACATAGATATTTTTTAAAATCACATTTTTTGACAAATCATATAAAACGATGTTGTTTATGAACCACATTTGTTTTTTTTATGTCGGGAGTTGGGATTGAGGCGCTAGGCGGAATCCTGGGGGGAAGCGGTGAAGAGGAGGAGGAGGAGTGAGGAGGGGTGAGGAGGAGGAGGAGGGGTGAGGAGGAGGAGGTGGAGGAGGAGGAGGAGGTGAGGAGGAGGAGGAGGTGTGAGGAGGAGAAGGTGGAGGAGGAGGTGAGGAGGAGGAGGTGGAGGAGGAGGCGCCTCTCACCTCGCCGTGCGGAAGACGCCGTAGATGAGGGGGTCGCTCTCCTCCTTTGTGGGCAGCAGGAAGACGTCGACTGCACGCCGAGCGGGGGCACAGGGCTCAGTGTCGCCACCACTCCACTCGTCACAGCCACAGCCGTCAGGAGTGAAGGAGCTCCTTGTTTCATACAAACGATGAAAACTACGAAACCAACGTTTCGTATTTCCCCAGCTAAAGGCCCCACTGAGGCATGAAGCCACCCTGTCCATCACAGATGACAGCTCAACGGAGCGGCTGCTCGTCATCATCACGTGGACATGTCATCATCACGTGGACATGTCATCATCACGTGGACATGTCATCATCACGTGGACATGTCATCATCCCGTGGACATGTCATCATCACGTGGACATGTCATCATCACGTGGACATGTCTAGCAGGAGCAGTTCGTAGCAGCCCGGTGCTCACATGAGGCACGCAAACTCCAAATATACAGCAGCAGGCGTCATCAGGGTGGGGATCGAAGCCTCGACCTCCTGTATACCAGGCGAGATGGTTAACATCACCTAGCCACAGTGGCATCCAATTATTAGTGGTGGCGGTGGCTCTGTACGGTGCGAAAGAAGTTTAACATACGTACGGGGGGGATGGGGGTGGGGAGGGTGATGTGGAGGGGGATGGGGGGGGGGGGCACGCACCCAACTCGTCGAAGTGCGTGTCGATGCCGTCGGGGCCCGGCACGGAGCACAGGAGGCGCGTCTTGGTGAACGTGCTCCACTTGTTAAGCAGCACGCGGTGGCCGCCCGCGTCGTTCTGCACGCCAGCGAGGGCACACACGCACGCACGCGCACACACGCGCACACACACACGTACACACACACACACAAAGACGCATACGCATACACACACGCACGCGCACACACACGCACACACGCACACAAAGACGCACACGTGCATGAGCGCACGCGTTTGCACGCACGCATGCACGCACACAAAGACAAAGATCCCCCGTATAGCCGTTACAGACTGTTGTGGCAAGTGCTGTTAGCGAGCACCTATAACGGCCAAAATGGCACATGAGGGAAGTGGGTGGTCAAAACCACGCCCGACCACCTTTGTCTCCCCAGTGGCGATGTTTACACACCGCACCAGGTACTCATTTGAGGTTGAGTCGACCTAGGAGAGGCCGAGGACAGGTACGGATAATCGCCACCGGTGTTGGCCGTGAGCGGGAATCGAACTCGAGTCTCCGGTTCGTAGCAAAGAGCTGACCGCTGCACCACCGCTCCCCACACATGCACGCACACACACACGCACGCACGCATGCACGCGCTCACGAGCGGACTCGCGTGAATGTGCAGGAGGAGAAGGCACCCGGCTGGCGCAGAGGTCAGAGGATGCGGCTGAGATCCTGGGCTGTAGTCGTACAGCCACGGAGAGTAAACCCGGGGTCTCATAGACTCACACAGAGACCCATAGACTCCCACCGAGACCCATAGACTCCCACAGAGACCCATAGACTCCCACAGAGACCCATAGACTCACACAGAGACCCATAGACTCACACAGAGACCCATAGACTCGCATAGAGACCCATAGACTCACGTAAAGACTCATAGACTTGCGTAGAGACCCATAGACTCACACATAGACCCATAGACTCGTGTATAGACCCATAGACTCACGTAGAGACCCATCGACTCACATAGAGAATCATAGACTCGTGTAGTAAGGTGATGGTCCCTGCCCAGTTAACAAAAGATGTGCCAAAAAGTACAATTTTACAATTAAAAGTTTGGATGCATATAGTGTATCAAAGTGCATAAAAAATCACTGTACAAAACAGTGGACCAATATTTGATTTGGGTTTTCACTTAATTTGGCTACATTTTCAAAGCGAATCGTACCACTTGATAAAGCAGGGATAGCCCGAGAGCTGGTTGGTATGATGCCTGGAAGTTATATCAGCCTGAGACCTAGCGGGTATACGAGTCTGAAGCCTGGCAGGTGTGTGGGCCTGAGGCCTGGCGGGTATGAAAGCCTGAGGCCTGACGGGTATGAAAGCCTGAGGCCTGGCGGTTATGTTGTGAGCCTGAGAACTGGGAGGTATGTGAGCCTGAGGGCTGGCAGGTGTGTGAGCCTGAGGTGTCGCAGGCGAGGACAGCCTAGGCCCGAGGCCCGCACCTACCGCGCAGACGCGGCCGATGCGCGAGTACCGCGCCTTGCTCTTCCCGTCCGTCTCCATGGCCATCTCCGTGAAGAAGAAGTAAACCTTGTCATCGTCATGGTCGTCCGTGTCGGAGATGACGTGCACCGCCACGAACCGGGGCTCTGTGAGACACGCCAGGGAGAGACACCGAGAAATTACAGAGGGGTAAGATGAATTACAGACGGACAGAGACAAGACATTGATTGCAGGACAGAGAGAGAGAGCGACAGAAGAAATACTGACGGACAGAGACTGTTTACAAGACATATAAAATATATGACAGAGAGACAGATGAAAAACAGAGATGGATGGTAGATAACCAGATGGATTAACAGACGGATATGAAGATAGATGACTACACCGGAGATGGATAGACAGATCTACAGACGAATTACAGGACCGAGAGAGACAGCCAGTTGTATTACAGAAGCACAAATAGACACAGGAAACAGACAGATTAATTACTAAAAGAAAGACAGAGATAGATAGATATATTTACATATGAATTAGAGCACAGAGAAACACATGACCACACTACATGCAACACGTGCGGAAACATTGATGCCAAGACATGCGATTTGACATCAATCAGCATTCATCGATGATTATTGACTCACGAACCGACGCATCGAGTCGCCGCTATGGCTGTGAGTGGCCTCACACAGTGACCGAAATTATCTGCAGCGATGCGAGGATCGGGCGTCTGGACACGGGGTCGGTCGGGGAGGGGCGGGGGGTCAGGTTCAGGCTGCGTTGCTCAAAAACACAATGAACAGGCTCCAAACCGCTGGATGTGAAACCTCGCGAAGGGGCCGCGCGGTTACACAAGAGCTGCTTTGTGGCGGTGGTGGCGGCGGCCGCCGATAGGAATCCACCCGACATCATCGCGTCTATCTTTAGACAATCTCCGTGGTTCTTTTTCTTTTCTCATCAGCAGAAAAAAAAAGTCACTTCCCTCCCAGTCCGTGTCGAACGCGACGGACTGGCGGGCAACGTCGCAGAAGCATCAACTCAACAATGTTTTGTTTTATTTCACCGGGTAGGAGCCCTACTTGTGCTGCTGTGTAGCTCTTTTTTCCCAAAGCGACCTGGCCCTCACAGATCATAGCTCAACGAAGTGGCTTATCATCATTGTTATCATCATCACGTGGAAATCTATCGCAGCAGCCAAATTACTCTTAGACGCGTGACGTCGATTCTCAATGTGGAGGGACAAAAACCAGAGGGAGGGCGTCAGGGGTCAACATCGAATCCACAAACCTCCTGCACACCAGGCGAGGGAGTTAACATCCCCTAGCCACCGTGATGATGATGGGAGAGAGACACGCAAACTCCAAACATACAGCAGGCATCAGGGGTCAACATCGAATCCACAAACCTCGTGCACACCAGGCGAGGAAGTTAACATCCCCTATCCACCGTGATGATGATGGGAGAGAGACACGCAAACTCCAAACATACAGCAGGCGTCAGGGGGTCGGGATCGAACCCACAAACCTCCTGCATACCGGGCGAAGGAGTTAACATCTCCTAGCCACCGTGGCGTCCAACCATACGGATCGGAAGCAGGCAGATGGACAGATCAACGGCGGCACTGGCACGGAACGCATTCCCAGTGACCTGTGGCGCACCCACCCAGACGCTTTGTGGAGGCGGCCCGCGCTCCACTCGGGAAGCAACGCCAATTTGCGCACGGAGCGGGGTTTCTCGATGCGAACGACCGTGGGGGCGAATCCGATGAGCTACGAAAATCTTTTTCACAGACCGCGCAGCACACACACATCAGACGGCTGTCTCCCAGGCAACCGTACAGGTGACACACACACACATCAAACGGCTGTCTCCCAGGCGACCGCACAGGCAGATGGGACGGGTACAGCGACACAAACACCGCCGTCACCACCACAACACACAAACATCAACAACGCCCAATCATGGGGACGCCGTTTCCACGCGAACGGGGATCGCTCTCGCCGGATCTGTGCGCGCGACCGCAATTTTCTCCCAAAGAGCAAAAGCGAATTCACTTGAAGTTGCCTTCGACGCTCGACAATCCCTCAAATCGCATCCCAACGGCGCCATGCGGCGCCTTTCGCTGCAAATCTCGGGAGCCAGGAGCGTGCACCTGTGCCTGTGTTGGGAGAACAGCGTCCCCGCCGCCCCCCACCCCCACCCGAAGATGCCACCATGGAACAACTCCAGATGTCGCGTCAATTGGCCTCTTCTCCATCCGCGGCTGCGGCCACGCCGACTCGTTTGCACGGCCCGCTGACGACGTTCGTTTATCCAAGTTGGGCATTTTCCTTAAAGGGATCGACGCCGCGGACGACTGCTGGAGGGAAAAAAAGAAACCTTCATGGCCCTGTCGGATTCTTCCAAGATAAATATTCGGATTTGCGAGATGTTTCCGTGGCAGGCTGTGGCTGTTCAGCGTCGGTGGAGGTCGTGAGTTCGATACTGACGCCTGCACATATGGAGTTTGCATCTTATCCCCTTGGTTGCGTGGATTTTTTCTGAGCTATTTCGCTTTTTTTCCGAAGCGACCTGGCCATAAATGATAGCTCAACGAAGTAAGCTTCTCATCATCAAGTGGAACATTTTTCGTAGTCAAATTCTTTGAGTGCGTGACTTGGATTCTAAATGTGGAGGGAACAATCCGAAGACCTGGAGCAAAATCCACGCGACCACGGGGAAAGAGAGACACGCAAACTCTAAACATACAACAGGCGTCGTTCAGGCTCGGGATCGAACCCACGACCTCCTTCATACCAGCTGAAGGAGAACAACAAATCAGGAAGCCGAATAAAACCGTTCCAAAGTGGATCACGGAGTGCGTAGAATGGCGTGTGTGGGAATCGACGTTTATCACCGAGCGGGGGGTGAACTGTTGAAGTTCAAGTGTGAAATCGATTAGTTACGCACACGGTCAGGTTTAGCCGAGCCGCCTGGCGATTCAACACGGGAGATCGTCACCGTGATGGCGACTCACCGTTATCATTTCACTAGTACTTATGGGGGGGGGGGGGTCAGATGGCCGTGAGTGGCTTTGACGTGAGAGCTGTGCGTAGCGCCACACGGCCAAACAAGCCGCGCTTGTCCCCTGCCCCCCGCTGGATTTTCCAATCTTCATGGAGTCTCTCTTGGGTCCCATTGGTCACGCGGGTCGATTATGCGGCTGCTATACATTTCTGAAGCCACGTGCTCATAGTCGGTGTCACGAAACTACTGCCGAGGTTCTATTCAATCGGCGCGTTTCAGTGGCGAGATGTTAACTACCTCGGCCTGTCTACAGGAGGTCGTGGGTTCGATCCTAACATTCACGCCTGGTGTATATTTGGAGATTGTGGTATCTCGCTTCCCGTGGTGGGATGTTAACTACCTCGCCTGGTATACAGGAGGTCGTGCGTTCGATTCTGACCCTGACGCCTGCTGTATGTTTGGAGTTTGTGTGACTCTCTCTCTCCCCGTGGTCGCGTAGATTTTTCTCCGGGCCCTCCTGTATTTCCCTCCACATTTAGACACAACATGCGTTTAGAGGATTTGGCTGCTATAATGGTCCATACGATAAGCCACTTTGTTGAGCTATCATTTGTGATGGCCAGGTCACTTCTGAAAACGAGCTATATAGCTCAGTGGGGCCTTACCTGGTAAAAAAAAATACAAATAGCTTAGTCGTTTTAGTTTAACGATACCAATGTTTTAACTGTAGCCCTCCATCAGCCAGCGCACAGGGCATCTGTGAAGAAAAGAGCTTTATAGCTCATCAGATTCCTCCAGTACGAATACAGATTGTGCTTCCGATACAGAGCCAATAGAATTCAAGGCGTCACCGCCGTGGGACGGACGTGCCGGCTGATTTCGCTTCACATCGGCAGAGAAGCAACGTCGACCGGCGACAGCCGACGTTGCCGTCAGCAATTTCTCCGGAGGTCGCACGTTGACAAACATAAAGCTGATCGGAGGGCGGAGATTTCACTCGATTCGATTGGCCGTTGCGTGTGCGCGCGTGTCGCCGGGTGGTGGAGGTTGCTACCGCACAGCTCCACGGGCTGCACCGTAGCCCCGCGCGACGAATCCCGACCCGTGAGACATGGGGGCAGTGACCGCGCTACGGACGGGTTCGGAGTTCCACCAGAACGATCGATAAAAACCCGCATGTTCCGCATGTCGAGAACTGATCGATTTCCCCCTCCCCACCCCCCAAGATAAAAATCTCGCAGTCAGAAATCGTCGTGCCTTCCCGTTACCCGATTACTCGTTCGTTTTCTCTCGGCACCGTATCGCACACCGCTGTAGCATGCCACAGAAGGGAGAATGTTCACGTAAACGCGGCGGTAAATTCCATTTCCCTGAATCCTCGTGAAGTTGGGCCCCTTACGCCTCGCTCCGTGGTGTCCACCCGCAACCTCGGCGCGCTCCACCACTCGCGCTTAACGTAAACCAACGCAAATGGATAAAAAATATCCCAAGTGTGGATTTTTTTTCCTTATTTAAAAAACAACACGATTTACCGGAGAGTTTCCGTAAGTCGGGGGTGGGGGGGGGGGGTCTTCCGCAAGCCGGGGACTTTACTGCATCGCGTTGCCGTGACGACTCGGCAATGTTACCCCAAACACTAAACACCGGTCGGTCGCGCTGCTGTTGGTTTATTTTCTCTCTTCCCCTCCTCCACGTCCCCGGCGTTGTCCCGCGATGACGCCGGGAGTAGCAAGCACGCCGCGCGGTGCCGCACGCCCCCCGAATCTCGCCGCGGGCAGAGGCCGCCACACGCCGTTCGCCAGGGGGGCCCGCGGTGGGAACCGCACGGCGCACAAAGATAAAGACAAAGATCCCCCCACTCACCCGCCCCTAGAAAGCCTCATCAGACTGTTGGGGCAAGTGCTGTTTAGCGAGCACTTACGAAGGCCGGCACGGCACACGAAGGGATGGTGTGGCCGGCGCTGCGCCCTGCCCGCCTTTGTCTCCCACAGTTCTGATGTGTACACACAACCGCACCAGGTACTCATTTGAGCCTGAGTCGACCTAGGGGAGGCCCAGGACCGGTTCAGATAATCGCCACCAGCGTTGGCCGCGAGTGGGAAACCGAACCCGGGTCGCCCGGTTCGAAGCGCAGCGCACGCAAAGACAAAGATCCCCGTGTAGCCTGAGCAGACTGTAGGGGCAAGTGCTGTTAGGGAGCACACCAACACGCGCAGAGAGACAGATCGGCCGCGCTCCGTGCCCTGGGAAACTCCGGCACGTGTTTCCAATGACGCGGAGGCCGCCGCCGGTGCCCCAGCGGTGATGAGAACCAGACCCACACATCTGAGTTGAAGGCCACACGGGGAGGGGAGGGGAGGGGGCGGCCGTTACCCGGGGCCTCGGCACAACACGGCCACACAAACCCGCCGACTGCCCCCCCCCCCGCACCGCCCCGCCGCTGCGTAACTTCACCCCGGCGAGAAAACAAAAGGAATTAACGTGCAGAGATGATGCGATCAAAGACGCGTTACATTGCCCACACTTTGTAAATTGATGAGAGTAATTATCATTAAAGTTAATTTAAGAAGCGGCCGCTAAAACGGCCAAGGACCGAGTATTCCGGCGCTGCTACCGTTATCGTCACTTAATTTGTAAACCAAACTACGTCGTAATCCACCAGGTGCAGGCCGCACCGAGCTGCCTGGCTCTGTTGGAGAAGCCACCTGGCCACGGATAATAGCCCAGCGAAGTGGATTCATCGTCACCACGTGGAAATGTACATGCAGCCAAATGACTCTGGAACGCCGCTTGCGTTCATTCTAAAGCGTGGAGGGAAAACACCGCAGGACCTAGAGAGAAATCCACGCGACCACGGGGAGAGAGAGAGAGACAGAGAGAGACACCGTAAACTCCAAATGTACAACAGGCGTTAGGGTCGGGATCAAAACCCACGCCCGCCTGCATACCAGGCGAGGTAGTTAACATCTCACCACCGCGACTTATACAACGGTGGTGGTGGTGGCCGCGCTGCAACGTGGCTCACTGTGGTCCGGCGCTTTGGAGGAAGCAGCCGGGGTTGCTGGATCACACACGGGTGGCAACACGTTGCGAGTCTTTTCCTTCGAGACGTGGGGATCGAGGAGGTGCCGTACCCCTGGCTCTGCCTGCGCAATGCAAGAAAGCGGTATCGCAAAAGTGTTGGCTGATGCTCTCTTTGTGCCCCTTCTGTCGGGGGATCAAGCGCTGCCCCCTCGTGTCTGCGGCCTCGACCCAGCGGCCGCGAGATGCCACCACCCGCGCCAACGGCTACGCCGACGCTTCATGCAACAATTTATCGCTAAGATTGATGTGTATATATTTTGATTGTTTCATTTTTTCTTTGTCGCCTTTTACATACTCCACGTTTGTATGTGTGAATATATACTTATAGTTGATGAAGATATCACCTGATGACGATCGCTCGTGTTGTGGTCGAAACGTCGTAGTTTTTTGTCATTTTCTTTCAACCTATCTCCGTGACTTTAAGACCCAAAGAATATGAATTCCTGCAGTCACGAAAGCTTTAAGTCAAGATGTATAGTTGGTGAGTTAGCCAAATCCTCTTTACTCCCCCATGGAACGTAACGCCGCAATGAGTTCCACTTCCCCCTGTCCTTGGCACGTTCCGAGCCTCGCCCCAAGAGAGTCTCGAACGAAACCACCGCCTCAGCCTCCTCCTCCAAGGCCATGTCATGGAGGGCTCCCTTTGACGTCCCGCCCACGGCGCGAGTCCCAGCGCGGCTCTACGACCCCAGTAGGCTCCCCTCACCCTCTTCAGCGTCTCTCCGGCAGTGTCTAGGCCAGCCGTGCCCCCCCCCCCCTGCCGCCCGGGGCTGGGTGCCGTGGGGGGTCGTCATGACCGCTGGATGACGACGTTTCGCCCGTCGGGAGCTCTCGCAGCGAGAGGCCGACCTACGGCAGGGGACGGGGTAGGGGGGGGGGCCCTACTTTCAGAAACATTCGTTGTGTTTTCTCTGCAAAATATGGGGGGGGGGGGGGGGGGACAGGGGAGAGAGGGGGGAGGCAATGGGGAGTCTGTTCGTTGACGAGATCGGTGCCACGGAACAACTTCTGAGCTTCGGCTCGATCGGCGCGTTTATTCACAATCGACGGGGGGCACACGCTCCACGCGCTCTGCTGAGGCTGTTCGTCAACGTGTCGTCAGAGTCGTCTGCAGAGGCTGAGTCAAGGGGACGGGCTGAGACCATCAACTTCGCCGCACTTGAGAAGCCGGTTTAATCACAACTCAGTCCATGCGAGTCTATGGGTCTCTGTGCGAGTCTATGGGTCTCTGTATAAGTGTACAGAACCCCTCCAGAGAGCCCCTCTAGATTACTATTTTGGCCTACTCTTCCATACCGGCCAGACAACTTGGAAGAAGTCAATGCACCCACACTTTACCCCACCCAGAGCCATCCCCCCTAGGGTGTGACGGTGAATCGGGGGGCGACTGCCCTGGGCCCCGCGCTTTGGGAAGGGGGGCTGCCCCCCCCCACGCGGCTTCTCCAAAGGGCAAATGAAGGGCAATGCCATCATCATTGTTGTTGTTGTCGTTGTTGTTATCACAGCCCTCTACCAACCGCCAACATCTTTTCTAACGGGACCTTTTTTTGCCAGTATCAAAGTATGAAGTGTAAAAATAGGTGTTACCCCTTTCTAGCAATAAAACAGGTGTTAAGACGTCCAAAAAACAAATAGACACCGCTCGCAAGGAATCAAGCAATGCATTAACAACTAACGGTACTTGTGGTGAACATGCAGATTGACATGCTCTGATAACATATGGCATTCACTTTGAAACTGATTGGTATACACCAGAGACAGCCTTCTTCATGGCTTAGTCTCTGTCCCGGTGTGAGACCAGAGTACAACGCCAAGGGTCGGGCAGCACGAAGACAACGCGCGTATCAGAGCACTTACAGCTCGGGGCGAGCAGCTACGCCACGCGAGGGTTATCAGAGTTTGTTTTTGTTGCCAGAAACAGAGTGCAACATACTCTTCTATATTCATCCTCTCTCACGCCCGCTAATGAGCCGGAGCGACCCGTGACCCCCAGCGCTGCTGCGTCGCCTCCACCCCCCCTCAATTAACGCGTGATTAGGCCAAGGGGGGGGGGGTCTTGTCCACCCCGCCCCCGTTTTCTCAACCCCATCCATCACCGAAGGCGTCTCCACCCGGCCGTAGTGAAGGGGGAAAAACACAACGGCTGTTTTCTCATCGCGCTGATTTTTCTTCGCTTCACCGCCGGGCTTAATTTTGTTTGTTTTTGCGTTCTTGTCGTTTTTTGGTGATGGGCCCAGCTCACTCGTCTGGCAGTAGAGGCCCAAACCCCGTCTCGCTCGAGTCCTCCTTTGCCCGCTTCAGCACAGTCCACCTGACAGCCTCGCGACTTTGTTCACCCGCAACCGCACTCAATCGTTCGCCCGCCCAACCTCCGTCTCGCCCACTCGGTGGCAGGACGTGCGAGATGCAGCGACCCTCGGCTGCTTCCTGGAAAGCGCCAGACCACAGCCAGCCACGTTGCAGCGCGGCAACCACCACCACCACCACCGTTGTATAATTTGCAGTGGCGAGATGTTAACTACCTCGCCTGGTATGCAGGCGATCGTAGGTTTCGATCCCGACCCTGACACCTGCTGTATATTTGGAGTTTGCGTGTCTGTCTCTCACATCATCACAGTGGCTAGGAGATGTTAACTACCTCGCCTGGTATGCAGGAAGACGTGTGTTCTATCCCGAACTAGACGCCTGCTGTATATTTGGAGTTTGTGTGTCTCTCTCTCGCCGTGGTGGCGTGGACTTTTTCTACGGTTCCTCCAGGTTTCCCCCTCCACATTGATAATCATTGTCACGCGTTTAGTATTTGGCTACTGCTATACATTTCCACGTGACGATGACAAGCCACTTCGTTGAGCTATCGTTTGTGGCCAGGTCGCTTATGAAAAAAATAAGTTATATAGCTCAGTGGGCCTTACATGGTAAAATAAGTTAAGTTTTGATGGCCACAAAACCGTGGCAGCGATGAGCCAGTTCAGGGTCTCTCCGTGTGGTTCGCGATGGTGGTGCCAGGGAGCTGAGCCAGCGCTCTCTCTCTCTCTGCATGTGGCTCAGTTCTGAGGCTCGTGTAAGAGTCGTGAGCCAGCTTAATGTTGTGCTCAGAGCGTGTCTCGTAGGCAAAAATTATCGGTGACTAAATAGTGACGATGGGCCACGTATCATGACGATGGGATCGTCACGATGATTGAAAAAACAAAAATGTGCCGCTGGACGGGAAGCGATGGGGCAGGGGGGGGGGGGCACGGTGTGACATCATCAGCACCGGGAGTGACCCCCCGGCGGGGATTTCCCGCCTTCGGCAGGCAGCGTGCGGGGGGCGGCGGCTGCCCCCGAGTCATCGCACGACAAACACGTCGGAGAGTCGACCGGACACGCGCGGTCGCCGCCTCCGCTGCCGTCGACCGCGCCTGCCGGGGCACGGCTGGCACAGGGAGGGAGGAGGGAGGGGACATACCAGATCGCAAATCGCTTTGCACGTAATGACACCGGCGTGACCCCCGCGTGACCCTGTGTGACCCGGCATGACCCCCAGCATGACCCCCGGCATGACCCGACATGACCCCCGGCATGAACCCCGGCGTGACCTGCCGGCGTGACCCACGTACCGTCGAGCAGCCGGCGGTCGGCGTGCTCCGTGCGCAGGGCGTGGCGCTGCGGCGACGTGCGGAAGATGGCCGAGTCCTCGCCGAAGAAGTCCGAGTAGAGACCGGCGTAGAGATCTCCTCCTGCGGCACGGCGAGACGCGGAGAGGTGCGGTGAGGCCCGGGGAGATGTGGAGAGAGACGGGGAGACGCCGGGAGATGTGGAGAGACATGGGGAGACGTGGGGAGATGCGTGGGGATGTGGAGAAAGACAGGGAGATGCGGGGAGATGTGGAGAGATGAGGAGAGACACGAAGAGACACGGGGAGATGCGGGGAGTCCAATAAATCACCGTTATGTGCAGGACGCGTCATATCCGCACACGCCATTTACGGGCCACGATGTAGTATTAGAGCAAACTAATAAAAGTATAGGCATGAAAGAGTGGGCCAAAACGCTCTCCAGAGTGGCTCTCTTGATCGGCTGCCCCGAGTGGAGCAGCTGCGGGCGCGAGCGGGGGGCGTGTCGGTGCGCTCCTCAACGCACCGACGAGCGTGGAGGTGAAGGATTGTTCGGGGTCGTAGGGGCACTTCCCTCGGCCGCTCTCGGCCTTCTGAGCTTCCAGCCTGAAGACGTGTTCCTGATGAAACAACGAAGTAATGCAACAGAATGAAAAAAAGAGAGAGAATATGATACAAAATAAAACATCGTGGCACGCACGCACGTACGCACGCCGGCCCGCGCGCGGCTCGCGTGGTACAAAGCGCGGCAAGTTTTTATGACCCCCCACCACCGCCACCACTCGCTAACGTCAACCACGCAAGTGTCCTCAATTTGCCCGCGAGAAAAACGATCAGAGCTGCTCAATGTCAAAACGAAATCCACTCGTGCCAAGGCTCCCCCACCCCCGCTGCCCCTCCCCCCCCTGGAGTGCTGTGTAATTGACCCGTGACCTCCAAACGCTGCTCCTACAGTCTCACCACCAATAACAAAAACCCGTCCATTCGCCACGCAGTGACGGCGGCGTCACCACGGCGCCTGTGCCAGGCCGGGTGCACTTTGAGGCTATCGCGTGAAGTGTCGAAGGCTCGCTGACGAGGAGGTCACGGGACAGACCCAGCAGGTGCCATGGGTTGGCCGACTGAGATGAACGGCAGATGCACCACCAACTGTGCCCCCTGCTGTATCACCAACGCCACGGCCACCGCCATCTGGATTTAGGTCTTCCCCCTGCGCCTCAGATGCCCGGGTGCCACTCTGATGCCCGTCTCGGTGGCTCTCCCTCCACCACCCTGCGCACACGTCCCACCCACCACAATATCCTCCTCCTATGCCCAATCTCTTAAATTGTTTACCCGATCCTCCTCCACCCTGCCCATGTATACCGCCCATCACAACCTCCTCCGCTACTTGATTATCTCTGCAACGCTTCTCTGCCACGTTCTATCCCAAACTTACAAAGTTTCCTGCCCCCAAATCCTTGCCGTGAAATTCCCGATTTGCTGCTGCCCCCCAACCACCTACAGATGTGGGTCCAACCTGGGCCTTGTAGGCCACGTCTCAGGCCTCTGCTAACCACCTGGCCCCCCGGCTAGGAAGGTCACCCTCGCCTTACTCGATAGGCCACTTCGTCGAGATAATTTGTGATGGCCAGGTCGCTTGTGCAAAAGAGCTACAATAGAGCGAGCTCAGTGGGGCCTTGCAGCTGGTGAAATACATCGTTTTAAGTTGACTCCACACCACCCCCAAGCCTCACCCGAGTCTCATCCCGGCCTCACCGCACTCCGGCATCCGACCTTTACCCAGGGCTCCCTCACCCGGCCCCCTCACCCTGAGCCCCTCACCTGTCCTCCTCACCCTGAGCCGCTCACCTGGGACCTCACCCAGAACCATTCACCGGGGTCTCACCGAGACTTCGTTCCGACCCCCACCGTGGCCTCACCACCGGCCCTCTCACCTCGGCCTTGTGGCCCACGTTGAGGAAGACGCAGGTGGGGTGGAAGGCGCCCGTGCCGCACGCCGCGAGGTGCGTCTGGTTGTAGCGGTGGAGAGCCCGCACGAAGTTGGCGCAGCGCTGCCGGTCATGGACACGCGAGAGAGATGGAGGAGACAGACGGAGGAGAGAGATTAGACACAGCACAACAGACAGACAGAGAGACCAGACACAGCACAACAGACAGACAGAGAGACCGGACGCGGTACAACAGGAAGAGACATCGCCCGCATTTTATTGACTTCGTTCCAGATGGGATAAGCAGTGTCGCCTTAACTGCTTTGAGCGAGCGAGAGAGCGAGTGAGAGATGGTGGAGTCCAGGAACCGGCAACTGATTCCAGTGGAATCTCAGTCGGGAGCGGTGGGAGGACCAACACTTTAACCCCACACCGCACACGAGCCTCCGCCGATCTACCGCGGTGAGCACATTTGTGCGGCTGGGTGGAGGACAGATGGCGTAGGAGGGACAATGGAAACTGGCTCCAGTATGTTCCAAATTGCCACGCCGGGAGGTAGAATCGCATCAACCGTCTCGGTTGATGATGCTAAGCACGGCCACCGTTCACCGCTAGGGATGCCTCCATCGGTGCTGTTAACCGGTTTCATTCATGCGGTTATCGGAAAAACCGAAATAAAATAAAAACTATTTTGAGAGGTTGCGGGGACAAGCAGTCGCGTGCCTCGACATCCGCATGGCGGAGTCGGCGGCGGCGGTTGTGGCAAACTGGCAGCACAAAGAGACATAACAACAACAAAACACGTTGACTCAGAGACCGACCATGTCTCCTCCTCTTCTTCGGCTCGCAACCGAAAGAGAGGCAGAGAGACAGGGAGAGAGAAGGATAGGGAGAGAGAGAGAGAGACAGAGAGACAGGGAGAGAGAAGGATAGGGAGAGAGAGAGAGAGAGACAGAGAGACAGGGAGAGAGAAGGATAGGGAGAGAGAGAGAGAGAGACAGAGAGACAGGGAGAGAGAATGATAGGGAGAGAGAGAGACACAGAGAGACAGGGAGAGAGAAGGATAGGGAGAGAGAGAGAGACAGAGAGCGCATCCGGTGGGAAGAAATAAAGAAACCAGTTCAGAACCCCGACGCCACTGCGGGCTGACGGACGCGGCCGGAATGTAAACAGCAGCAGAAGCCTCGACACCCACAGGAGACAAAGCCCAAGAAGACGAAGATTTAGATAAAGGCAAGAACCTCGGTGTGTTGGCTGGGGAGGGTTTATTTTGGTGAGCGGTGGCGACGTGGTTGGGTGGCGCCACGGAATTCCGCGCCCTCGACGCCGCAGCTCCTCTGCCTCTTCTGCCTCCCTCGGATGCGACCGTGGTGGCCGACCAGACCGTTCGAGAGGGGAGGGAGCGCCGCGATGGCTAGGAGATGTTAACTCCCTCGCCTGGTGTACAGGAGGTCGTGGGTTCCCTCCCGACCTGCCCCCCGCTGCATATTTGGAGTTGGCGTCTCTCTCTCCCTATAGAGATGTTAACTCCCTTGCCTGGTGTACAGGAGGTCGTGGGTTCCCTCCCGACCCGAACTCATGGTGTATATTTAGAGTGTGCGTGTCTCTCTCTCTCTCTCCCCATGGTCGCATGGTTTTTTCTCCGGGTCCTCCGGGTTTCCTCCTCCACTTTTGGAATCGACACGTTTAAGAGTGTTTGGCCGCTGTAAATTTCCACGTGATGATGATGGTGATAAGCCACTTCGTTGAGCTTTCATTTGTGATGGCCTCGTCGCTCACTAAAAAAGAGCTACACAGCTCAGTGGGATCATCTTACCTGATAATGAAAACAACATAGACGATGGTTTGAGTTTAGCAATCGTCTCGTGAGATTGCTTTTGGTTGTGGGAGGCTCAGCGCCATCTCTCACCTTCGCATCCTTGCCTTGCATGAGGCACAGCTCCTTCTGGAAGGACGGCGCAGCCCAGCGAATCTGCGCGACGCACCACAAGGAGAGAGGGAAACAGAAAGAGAGCGAGCGAGGGATAGAGAGAGCAGAGAAAGAGAGTAAGAAACTTTGACTTTTACAGCACTTTTATTGCTACCAGCAGCAACAGCACCGGAGCCGATTCCGATACAAACCACGTGTAAAAATGCAGCTTCACGCGTGCACGTCACAAACAAACCACGCCCCGCGGCACGTGGCCCCGCACGCGCCACGCGCACCACAAGCGGCGCGTGGTGGCGCTCGCCGCGCTCGACGATCGAGCTCGTTAGAAGGTGAAATGCAGGACGCCGTTCGCGCCGTTGCATACGGCTGAACCGGCTCCTGCAGCATTCGAAGAACCACACACGCATCACCGGCATTGGCGCGAGGGAGAGAGAGCGAGAGAGAGAGAGAGCGTGAGGAAGAGAGCGAGAGAGAGAGATAGCAACGACGCACAGCGGAGAGACGACCATCGTTATGTGCCTGGTGCTTTGCGGAGACGGCCATATTACCTGGCTTCCCCCCGGCCCCCCCCCCCCCATTTACCGTTTTAATTGCAAGTGTCACGTGGTAGTTTTAAATGAATTTGTAAATGTCTGATGATTAACTGTGTGTTTAGTTTTTGCAGATTTCCCATCTAAGGTTAAAATAACAATACAAATTGAAAAAAAGAGAGAGAGCCAAAGAGAGAGCCAAAGAGAGAGCGAGAGAGAGAGCCAAAGTGGACACAATCAAATCAGCTACGATCCCCCCCCCCCACGCCCATCCTCCATCACCCATCCCGCTCATCCCGTAATTGGCAGTGTTGAGCACTAACTAGATTAGCTGATGCAGCGGTCACCCGGAGAGGCCGTTTGCACTGAAAGGATTCCCCGAGCGGACGGCCGTTTGCGTTTTTTTATTTCTGTCCCGGGACGTCAATCGTGGCGTCGGCTGTGGGATTGCAGTGTGACGCATTTATTTAGAACTGCTTGTTGTCGTTGTTGTTGTTGTCGTTGTTGTGTTTTAGATTGTCCTTCACCTACGTGCGGTGTGGAAGACGTTCAAAATACGTACACTACACTATACACTAACTATACACTACACTGTACACTAACTATGCTATACACTACACTATACACTAAATAATACACACTACACTATACACTACACACAGGGCTATACACTATACTATACACTACAATATACACTACACTATACACTACGAACAGTATGCTATACACTACATTATACACTACAATACACACAACATTATACACTACGCACACTATGCTATACACTACATAATACAAACTACACTATACACTACACACACGGCTATACCTTACAGTATACACTACAATACACTTTACACGACACACTACTATACACCACACTATACACTGTACACTCCACCACAATACTAACTTGAAAACGAATTTATTTCGAACTACTTTTTTGCGTTAAGTTTGTCATCCTACGTACGGCGGGAACCAACATGAAATAGACACACCTATTGTGATGCATCACACAGACACACCTATTGTGATGCATCACACAGACACACCTATTGTGAGGCATCACACAGACACACCTATTGTGATGCATCACACAGACACACCTATTGTGATGCATCACACAGACACACCTATTGTGAGGCATCACACAGACACACCTATTGTGAGGCATCACACAGACACACCTATTGTGAGGCATCACACAGACACACCTATTGTGAGGCATCACACAGACACACCTATTGTGATGCATCACACAGACACACCTATTGTGAGGCATCACACAGACACACCTATTGTGATGCATCACACAGACACACCTATTGTGAGGCATCACACAGACACACCTATTGTGAGGCATCACACAGACACACCTATTGTGAGGCATCACACAGACACACCTATTGTGAGGCATCACACAGACACACCTATTGTGATGCATCACACAGACACACCTATTGTGAGGCATCACACAGACACACCTATTGTGAGGCATCACACAGACACACCTATTGTGATGCATCACACAGACACACCTATTGTGATGCATCACACAGACACACCTATTGTGATGCATCACACAGACACACCTATTGTGATGCATCACACAGACACACCTATTGTGAGGCATCACACAGACACACCTATTGTGAGGCATCACACAGACACACCTATTGTGATGCATCACACAGACACCTATTGTGAGGCATCACACAGACACATCTATTGTGATGCATCACACAGACACACCTATTGTGAGGCATCACACAGACACACCTATTGTGAGGCATCACACAGACACACCTATTGTGAGGCATCACACAGACACACCTATTGTGATGCATCACACAGACACACCTATTGTGATGCATCACACAGACACACCTATTGTGATGCATCACACAGACACACCTATTGTGATGCATCACACAGACACACCTATTGTGATGCATCACACAGACACACCTATTGTGAGGCATCACACAGACACACCTATTGTGATGCATCACACAGACACACCTATTGTGAGGCATCACACAGACACACCTATTGTGATGCATCACACAGACACACCTATTGTGATGCATCACACAGACACACCTATTGTGATGCATCACACAGACACACCTATTGTGATGCATCACACAGACACACCTATTGTGATGCATCACACAGACACACCTATTGTGAGGCATCACACAGACACACCTATTGTGATGCATCACACAGACACACCTATTGTGATGCATCACACAGACACACCTATTGTGATGCATCACACAGACACACCTATTGTGATGCATCACACAGACATCTATTGTAAGGCATCAAGTTCTGCATTAACCATACACGGTACTTGTGGCAAAGGCGCTCCGATAACATCCGCATTGTCCATAAGAGGTTTTTTTGGGTTAGATCGGGTAAATATATGAATGTGTCGTTCAACCCTCCACCACCCGACACAGCCAACTAGTAAGGGTTGTCACGTAAACAGAACGTGCCAAATCGTTACTGGTACAGCACTAGTGTGTAGTGTATAGTGTATAGTAGTGTAGTGTATAGTGTAGTCTATAATGTAGTATACTAGTACAGCACACCGGTGTGTTGGAGAGCCAAGCTACAACATTTACAATCAGAGTACGACGTTTCGCCAGTAATTACAACCAGCCTCATCAGGCGGACAGCCAGATTTGTGGACAATTTCTCCAATTCCGCCGTTAGTATCAACATTATTAAAATAAAACAAAGACCTGGGGAATTTAACATTTTCTTTAGTGCACTAAATAATTAATGGACACGCTAACCTATGGCGCATCCTTGCAAAAATTGGCCAAATTTTCATCGCGTAATTTTTTCAACGGCAAGCTCATTCCTCCGTGGCCTTCAGCAGTACGACACGATGTCTACAATGAAAATGAGCTGCGCGGCTGTGAGCGTTCAAGATCGGCGCCGCGGTCCCAGCTAATTTTTGTTGGGAAAAATGTGAAAAGGTCACACCGCGGATGACGCAATCGTGCACAGCGAAACATAACTCTCAAGTTACTGTAAAAAAAACACTAAATAGAACCACTTGGTTATGAGCATCCTGAAAAAGTAAATGTTGTGTTTCTTATTTTTTCCTGCTGTCACGAACACGTTTGTATATACAAAAAACTTGCGCGCAAAAACAATCCACGTACCTAACCCTCTAATGTTGAGTTTCGTCAAACTTCGCCAAGTGGAATGCTTTAGTTATTTTCTCCTGCTGTCACAAAGACGTTAATATCAATTCATTTTGCGCGCAAGAACTAATCGACATACCCAACCATATAATGTTGAGTTTCACCAAACTTCGCCAAGTGGAAATCAACGTAACTCGACGCCGAGGGCGGAGGGGGGAAGGAGAATCGAAGAGACGACATCTCGGTGGAGGCTGACGGCGAGCGAGCGGCTGAGTGGCGCGGATGAACGAGACCCGTCCAGGCGACGGGAGGGGGTCGGGTGAGACGGTGGGACAGCCCGCGTGGAATGCGGCAACCCAAGGCAGGGTGGTGTGTGCCGGTGCAGAGTGACACAAGGACGGAGGATAACCGGTGGGCAGAGAGAGAGAGAGACAGAGAGAGAGACAGAGAGAGATAGACAGAGAAACTTTGACTTTTAAACAACTTGTATTGCCGCCAGCAGCAACAGCACTGGAGGCGATTCCAATATGAAAAACACAAAGTCACCAGCAAATAAATAATCGCTATAAATCCACGCGCTGTGGCGCTAAATGCAGCGCGCACAACACGAAAGAAGAGACAGACAGAGAGACAGAGAGACAGAGAGAGACAGAGACAGAGGAAGAGAGACAGAGAAAGACAGAGAGAGAGAAACAGAGAGAGAAACAGAGAGAGACAGAGAGAGACAGAGAGAGAGATAGAGCGGAGAACGGGTGGGGCGATGGGATTACCCGGGGCGATGGCGAGCCAACACCCACGAGGGAGGGATCGGAGAGAGGGATCGGAGAGAGGGATCGGAGAGAGGGATCGGAGAGAGGGATCGGAGAGAGGGATCGGCGCGAGGAAGATGTCTGCACCACTTGAGCCAATTGCGGCACTCGAGGCCAGCGAGAGGGAAGTGGAGACACCAAATGACGACATGCCGCAGTGGACGCACCGACTGCTGGCTATCTGCTCCATGGATAGCGATGATGACGATGATAATGATGAAGACGATGACGTCGATGATGATGAAGACAATGATGACGACGATGATTATGATGATGACGACGATGATGAAGACGATGATGAAGACGATGAAGACGATGATGAAGACGATGACGATGATGAAGACGACGATGATGAAGAAGATGATGACGATCATGATAATGATGATGACGATGATGATGATGACGATGATGATGAAGAGGATGATGATGAAGACGATGATGATGAAGTCGATGATGATGAAGACGATGATGATGACGTCGATGATGATGAAGACGATGATGATAATGATGATGACGATGATGATGATGATGATGATGACGATGATGATGAAGACGATGAAGACGATGACGATGATGATGACGTCGACGATGATGACGAAGACGATGAAGACGATGACGTCGACGATGATGACGATGCCGATTAATCGCGGGCAGACGAGGTGGTCACCTCGCGGGCGTCCTGGTGAACGGCGTCGAGACTCAGCGAGTAGACGAGGTCGCGGGAGCCGATGAAGAGTCGTTCGTGGTACTCATCCAGCAGCATGCTGTGCACGGCAGCGCCTCCACCCCGAGACCCGTAGAAGGTGCTCGACCGGTTCGACTCCAGCAGGTCTGGGAGAGGGTTGCCACGGTTTGCTCCATTGTCGTGACAAGTTCAACATACATACCAAACTATTCACGACGTTTCGATCGCTAGTGGGAGAGTAGCTACAACAAGGCATTGCTATAGCTGCTCTCTCAATAGTTCAGCAGTTCCACTCCTGGATGATATTTGTTTCCGCCTGAGGATGACCGCTTGTGTTTCGATCGAAACGTCGTGATTTATTTTATTTTATACCTACGTGAGTTTACCGAAAGAACCAGAGTATGGATTCCTGCAGTCACCAAAGCTTCAAATCAAGATATGAAGCTGTCTCTCTCTCTTTTGTTTTTATTTCAGCAGGTAAGGCCCCGCTGAGCTGTGTCGCTCTTTTTCAGAAGCGACCTGCCCATCACAAATGACAGCAGCTCAACGAAGTGAAATTGATAATAGCAGCCCAATACTCCAGCAGCCAAACACTGTGAGCGCGTGATGTTGATTATACATGTGCAGAGAACGACCGGAGAACCCGGAGAAAAATCCACGGGACCACGAGGAGAGAGACACCGCAAACTCCAAATATAGAGCAGCAGGCGTCAGGGTCGGGATCGAACCCACGACCTCCTGTTTACCAGGCGAGGTAGTTAACATCTATACAGAGAGAGAGAAACGCAAACTCCAAATATACAACAGGCGTCAGGGTCGGGATCGAACCCACGACCTCCTTGCATACCAGGCGAGGTGGTTAACATCTCGCCACATTTGTTGGCGAGCAGAATTCGGCTAATCATCATCACTGGAATCATCATAACCATCCAGCGATCATCGTTGAAATGATTATCAGCATCAGCACTCCTCCTGTGATGATCACAATCATCATCATCATCACTCGCATCGTCATAACCATCGTCATAGCCACAGAGGGCAGCAAGAGAATGAAGTTCTTTCGTCGGCCGATGGTGACGATGTGGCTGTCCGTGACCTCTTCGTGACAGCTACGGCACGGTGACCCCCCTCACCCCCTCCGAGTGCAGAGAAGAGGTCACCACGCGAGTGAGTCTCTCGGAAGCAGTTCTGCGATATCAACTTCCGCAGGACATCTGTCTGTGTGCGACAGAAGGTCGTGGGGTGCGGATACGGCTGCTGCTGCTACTGCTGCTGCTGCACATTTGATCTTGGAACCGTGATCGATAGGGGTAACTTTACACTTGACACACACACACAGACAGAAGAGGTGGCGAGAGAGAGAGGGGGGGGTAGAGGAGAATGGAGAAGAGAGAGGAGAGAGAGAAAGGGAGTGACGGAGGGAGGAGCAGAAGAGAGATGAGGGGAGAGTTGAAATGAGGGAGGGATACACAGAGAGGGAGAAAGGAGAGGATTGTAAGGAGACAGGAGAGAGAGGGAGATGAGAGAGAAAATGGAGATGTGTGAAGGGCAGAGGGGGCAGAATATCGGGGGGAGAGAGGGGGTGGAGGAGTCTATGGGTCTCCCTGCAAGTCTATGTGTCTCTATGCGAGTCTACGTGTCTCGATGCGAGTCTACGGGTCTCTATGCGAGTCTTTGCACGTCTGTGTGTGTGTGCTGTGTGTATACTGTGTGTGTGCTGTGTGTATGCTGTGTGAGTGCTTTGTGTGTGTACTGTGTGTGTGTGTACTGTGTGTGTGTACTGTGTGTGTGTGTGCTGTGTGTGCTGTGTGTGTACTGTGTGTGTGTACTGTGTGCTGTGTGTGTGCTGTGTGTGTGTACTGTGTGTGTGCTGTGTGTGTGTACTGTGTGTGCTGTGTGTGTATGCTGTGTGTGTGCTGTGTGTGTGCTGTGTGTGTGTGCTATGTGTGTGCTGTGTGTACTGTGTGTGTGCTGGGTGCTGTGTGTGTACTGTGTGTGTGTGCTGTGTGTGTGTGTACTGTGTGTGCTGTGTGTGTGTGCTGTGTGTGTGCTGTGTGTACTGTGTGTGTGCTGTGTGCTGTGTGTGTACTGTGTGTGTGTGCTGTGTGTGTACTGTGTGTGCTGTGTGTGTACTGTGTGTGTGTGTGTACTGTGTGTGTGTGTGATATGTGTGTGTGTGCTGTGTGTGTGTGCTGTGTTTCGCTTCGTGCGCCCCCTTCCTAGGCAGGGAGAGGGAGCGAGGCCCCGGGTTGAGCCGCCCCCGGCCCCTGCGTCTCCCTCCCCTCCTCTCGGCTCGCGCGCAATCATCTCGCTAAGTGGCTCCACTCGCCCCGATTACACTAGGGGGCGGTGGGGGGGGGGTGGTGGGGGGTGGCGTCTGGACCGACGGGTGGGGGCAGTGGAGGTCGGGGGCATCCGTGGGTGGAGAATGCGGAGCGCGCTGCCCCCTCGCCCCGCGTGCGCTGCCCCCTACAGCAGATTCGCCGCCCCCCCCCCCCCCCCACTCAGTGGCGATCCCGCTGGACTGTGAATTCGCGGCGCAGCAGTGCGGCTGATGGTCACTTGGGGTTTGGGTCTCCGGGAGAGGGAGTTTGCTACGGGGGGAGCGAGGTGGTTGAATCCGCCCCGGGGCGTCTGGTCATCTCGGTGATTTTGCGTAGCTGTACGTTTACCACGCGACGATGACGACGACGACGATGATGATGACGATGACGACGATGATGACGATTATGATGATGACGACAACAATGATGACGATGATTTTGATGACGACGATTATGACGACGTTGATGATGACGACAACAATGATGACGATGATTATGATGACGATGACGACCACGACGATGATGATGACGATGATGATGACGACGACGATGACGACGACGATGATGATGACGATAATGATGACGACGATGATGATGATGACGATGATGACAATAATGATGATGACGACGATGATGATGAACCACTTCGTAGAGCTCTCATTCGCGATGGCCAGGCCGCTTCTGAAAAATAAACTACGCAGCTCAGTGGGGCCTTACCGAGCAAGGTAGCAACATAATCACGCTTCATTCGTGTACACAGAGAAATATTTGTTCAAAGTGTCGTAATTACCTTTCCTGAACTTTACACTTCGTGTCGAGTTTTCTTGTGTATTTAGTTTCCTAATGTAACGTTCTGACCGCGTGCCCCGCACTGGCAACGTCTGCTACTAAAGAGCTTTATAGCTCATCGGCTTCCTCCTGCGGTGTGAGTACAAGATTCCCATCGTCACATCGGCAGGGGCATCCCCCCCCCCCCACGCGCTGCTGCTGCTGCTGGTCATCGCCCGCACCGTCTGACCACTCACCCAGGTGGACTTGCCCCAGCGTATGGATAGAGATAGAGACAAAGATCCCCCGTATAGCCTGGGGGGCCGTTGGGGGCAAGTGCCGTTAGCGAGGGACAGCTATGACGGGCGGCACGGCGCACGGGGGGGGGGGCAGCGCCACGCCCGGCCGCCTTTGTCTCCCCAGTGGCGACGTTTACTACACAACGCACCCGGTAGCCATTTGAGGCTGAGTCGATCTAGGGGAGGCCCAGGGCTGGTTCGTAGACTCAGTGAGTGCAGTGCCAACTACTGCACTACCGTTACATCCTCACCATCATCATCACCATCATCACACTGTGCACCACCATCACCACCACCATCACTCTGCGTGGACCATCACTATACACCATCACCACCATCACCACCACCATCACCACCATCACCACCACCATCACTCTGTGTGGACCATCACTATACACCATCACCACCACCATCACTCTGTGTGGACCATCACTATACACCATCACCACCATCACCACCACCATCACTCTGCGTGGACCATCACTATACACCATCACCACCATCACCACCACCATCACCACCACCATCACCACCATCACCACCATCACCACCACCATCACTCTGTGTGGACCATCACTATACACCATCACCACCATCACCACCACCATCACTCTGTGTGGACCATCACTATACACCATCACCACCATCACCACCATCACCAACACCACCACCACCATCACCACCACCATCACTCTGTGTGGACCATCACTATACACCATCACCACCATCACCACCACCATCACTCTGTGTGGACCATCACTATACACCATCACCACCATCACCACCACCATCACCACCACCACCACCATCACTCTGTGTGGACCATCACTATACACCATCACCACCATCACCACCACCATCACTCTGCGTGGACCATCACTATACACCATCACCACCATCACCACAACCATCACTCTGCGTGGACCATCACGAAACACCATCACCACCATCACTATACACCACCACCATCACTATACACCACCACCATCACTATACACCACCACCATCACCACCACCATCACTCTGTGTGGACCATCACTATACACCATCACCACCATCACCACCACCATCACTCTGCGTGGACCATCACTATACACCATCACCACCCCCATCACTCTGCGTGGACCATCACTATACACCATCACCACCATCACCACCACCATCACCACCACCATCACCACCATCACCACCATCACCACCACCATCACTCTGTGTGGACCATCACTATACACCATCACCACCATCACCACCACCATCACTCTGTGTGGACCATCACTATACACCATCACCACCATCACCACCACCATCACCATCACCACCACCACCACCATCACCACCACCATCACTCTGTGTGGACCATCACAATACACCATCACCACCATCACCACCACCATCACTCTGTGTGGACCATCACTATACACCATCACCACCATCACCACCACCATCACCACCACCACCATCACTCTGTGTGGACCATCACTATACACCATCACCACCATCACCACCACCATCACTCTGCGTGGACCATCACTATACACCATCACCACCATCACCACCACCATCACTCTGCGTGGACCATCACTATACACCATCACCACCATCACTATACACTACCACCATCACTATACACCACCACCATCACAATACACCACCACCATCACCACCACCATCACTCTGTGTGGACCATCACTATACACCATCACCTCCATCACCACCACCATCACTCTGCGTGGACCATCACTATACACCATCACCACCATCACCACCCCCATCACTCTGCGTGGACCATCACTATACACCATCACCACCCCCATCACTCTGCGGGGACCATCACTATACACCATCACCACCATCACCACCACCATCACTCTGCGTGGACCATCACTATACACCATCACCACCATCACCACCACCATCACTCTGTGTGGACCATCACTATACACCATCACCACCATCACCACCACCATCACTCTGCGTGGACCATCACTATACACCACCATCACCACCACCATCACCATCATCACCACCACCATCACTCTGTGTGGACCAGCACTATACACCATCACCACCATCACCACCACCATCACCACCACCATCACCACCACCATCACCACCACCATCACTCTGTGTGGACCATCACTATACACCATCACCACCATCACCACCACCATCACTCTGCGTGGACCATCACTATACACCATCACCACCCCCATCACTCTGCGTGGACCATCACTACACACCATCACCACCATCACCACCCCCATCACTCTGCGTGGACCATCACTATACACCATCACCACCATCACCACCACCATCACTCTGCGTGGACCATCACTATACACCATCACCACCATCACCACCCCCATCACTCTGCGTGGACCATCACTATACACCATCACCACCATCACCACCACCATCACCACCACCATCACCACCATCACCACCATCACCACCACCACCATCACTCTGTGTGGACCATCACTATACACCATCACCACCATCACCACCACCATCACTCTGTGTGGACCATCACTATACACCATCACCACCATCACCACCACCATCACCATCACCACCACCACCACCACCACAATCACCACCACCATCACTCTGTGTGGACCATCACAATACACCATCACCACCATCACCACCACCATCACTCTGTGTGGACCATCACTATACACCATCACCACCATCACCACCACCATCACCACCACCACCATCACTCTGTGTGGACCATCACTATACACCATCACCACCATCACCACCACCATCACTCTGCGTGGACCATCACTATACACCATCACCACCATCACCACCACCATCACTCTGCGTGGACCATCACTATACACCATCACCACCATCACTATACACCACCACCATCACTATACACCACCACCATCACTATACACCACCACCATCACCACCACCATCACTCTGTGTGGACCATCACTATACACCATCACCTCCATCACCACCACCATCACTCTGCGTGGACCATCACTATACACCATCACCACCATCACCACCCCCATCACTCTGCGTGGACCATCACTATACACCATCACCACCCCCATCACTCTGCGTGGACCATCACTATACACCATCACCACCATCACCACCACCATCACTCTGCGTGGACCATCACTATACACCATCACCACCATCACCACCACCATCACTCTGTGTGGACCATCACTATACACCATCACCACCATCACCACCACCATCACTCTGCGTGGACCATCACTATACACCACCATCACCACCACCATCACCATCATCACCACCACCATCACTCTGTGTGGACCAGCACTATACACCATCACCATCATCAGCACCACCATCACCACCACCATCACCACCACCATCACCACCACCATCACTCTGTGTGGACCATCACTATACACCATCACCACCATCACCACCACCATCACTCTGTGTGGACCATCACTATACACCATCACCACCATCACCACCAGCACCACCATCACCATCACCACCACCATCACCACCATCACCACCACCATCACTCTGTGTGGACCATAACTATACACCATCACCACCATCACCACCATCACCACCACCACCATCACCACCACCATCACTCTGTGTGGACCATCACTATACACCATCACCACTATCACCACCACCATCACTCTGCGTGGACCATCACTATACACCATCACCACCATCACTCTGCGTGGACCATCACTATACACCATCACCACCATCATTATTCACCACCACCATCACTATACACCACCACCATCACTATACACCACCACCATCACCACCACCATCACTCTGTGTGGACCATCACTATACACCATCACCACCATCACCACCACCATCACTCTGCGTGGACCATCACTATACACCATCACCACCATCACCACCCCCATCACTCTGCGTGGACCATCACTATACACCATCACCACCATCACCACCCCCATCACTCTGCGTGGACCATCAATATACACCATCACCACACCCATCACTCTGCGTGGACCATCACTATACACCATCACCACCATCACCACCACCATCACTCTGCGTGGACCATCACTATACACCATCACCACCATCACCACCCCCATCACTCTGCGTGGACCATCACTATACACCATCACCACCATCACCACCACCATCACTCTGCGTGGACCATCACTATACACCATCACCACCATCACCACCCCCATCACTCTGCGTGGACCATCACTATACACCAGAGGTGTGGACTCGAGTCATGTGACTTGGACTCGAGTCAGACTCGAGTCATGAATTTGATGACTTGCGACTCGACTTGGACTTGCATAACAATGACTTTGTCCCACCTATGAGATGTGGACTCGAGTCATGTGACTTGGACTCGAGTCAGACTCGAGTCATGAATTTGATGACTTGCGACTCGACTTGGACTTGCATAACAATGACTTTGTCCCACCTCTGCTATACACCATCACCACCATCACCACCACCATCACTCTGTGTGGTCCATCACTATACACCATCACCACCACCATCACCGCGTGACCCCTCACCTTTGTAGGACATCCGCACCCTCGGTAGTGCCGACTCCGCGCCCCCATCGGCTCCTCCCGCGGTGGCCACCAGGGAGAGACAAAGGCGGACGAGGGAGAGGAGGAGGAGGAGCGGCGGGAGGAGCTGGGCGAGACGCAAGCGGGGAGCGGGGCAGAGTCGCGTCGTCTCCATCCTCGTCCTCGTCGTCATCCTCGTCACCGTCTTCATCCCATCGCGCGGCATGGTCATGCCGGGCTCGTCCACCTCGTCACGGCACCTCTTCTTCAGTCCGTCATCACGCGCCCCCTGGTCTCTTCAGAGATCGAAACGAACAAAAAACCACAGGAATCAATTCGCGAGCTCACAGACACGCACAGACACACACAGACACACGCACAGACACACACAGACAAAGATCCCCCGTGTAGCCTTAACAGACTGTTGGGGCAAGTGCTATTAGCGAGTAGCACCTATGAAGGCCGGATCGGTACACGAGAGGGTGGGTGGCTAGCACCACGCCCGACCGCCTTTGTCTCCCCAGTGGCGATGTTTACACACCGCACCAGGTACTCATTTGAGGCTGAGTTGACCTAGGGGAGGCCCAGGACCGGCTCAGATAATCGCCACCGGTGTTGGTACGAACGACACACACGCAGACACACACAGACACGCACAAACACACACAGACACACACACGCACAGACACACAGACACACGCACAGACACACACAGACACACCGACACACACAGACACAGATACGCACAGAGACACGCACAGAGACACGCACAGACACACACACAGACACACGCAAAGACACACGCAGAGACACACACAGACACACACAGAGACACACACAGGCACACACACAAACACACACACAGACACATGCTGGTGTGATGCAACGCCTGGCCGCCTCCGATGTGTCTGTGTGTCTCTGTGTGTGTCTTTGTGTGTGTGTCTGTGTGTGTCTCTGTGTGTGTCTGTGTGTGTGTCTGTGTGTGTCTGTGTGTGTCTCTGTGTGTGTGTCTGTGTGTGTCTCTGTGTGTGTGTCTCTCTGTGTGTGTCTCTGTGTGTGTATGTCTGTGTGTGTCTGTGTGTGTCTCTCTATGTATCTCTGTGTGCGTCTCTCTGTGTGCGTCTCTGTGTGTGTATGTCTGTGTGTGTTTCTCTGTGTATGTCTGTCTGTGTCTGTGTGTGTCTCTGTGTGTGTGTCTCTGTGTGTGTGTCTCTCTGTGGGTGTCTCTCTGTGTGTATGTCTGTGTGTGTCTCTGTGTGTGTCTCTATGTGTGCGTCTCTGTGTGTGTATGTCTGTGTGTCTCTCTGTGTATGTCTGTGTGTGTCTGTGTGTGTCTCTGTGTGTGTGTCTCTCTGTGTGCGTCTCTATGTGTGTGCGTCTCTATGTGTGTATGTCTGTGTGTGTCTCTCTGTGTATGTCTGTGTGTGTCTGTGTGTGTATGTCTGTGTGTGTCTGTCTCTGTGTGTGTGTCTCTCTGTGTGTGTCTCTGTGTGTGTCTCTCTGTGGGTGTCTCTGTGTGTGTATGTCTGTGTGTGTCTGTGTGTGTCTCTGTGTGTGTCTCTCTGTGTGTGTCTCTCTGTGGGTGTCTCTCTGTGGGTGTCTCTCTGTGGGTGTCTCTGTGTGTGTATGTACCCGGGTTAGATTCCCGCTCATGACCAACACCGGTGACGATTATCTGAACCGGTCCTGCGCCACCCCTAGGTCCACTCAGCCTCAATTGAGTACCAATTGCTACGTTTAAAAACATTGCCACTGGGGAGACAAAGGCGGCCGGGCGTGGTGTTGGCCACCCACCCCCTCGTGTGCCGTGCCGGCTTTCACAGGTGCTGACACCACTTGCCCCAACAGTCGGTTAAGGCTACAGGGGGGTCTTTGTTTTTGTATATGTGTGTCTTTGTGTGTCTATGTGTGTCTATGTGTGTTCGTTACTGCGTATGTCTCTGCCTCTGTGTGTCACTGCCTCTGTGTGTGTTTATGTGTGTGTCTATGTGTGTGTCTCAGTGTGTGTGTGTATCTGTGTTCGTAACTGCGTGTGTCTCTGCCTCTGTGTGTCACTGCCTCTGTGTGTGTCTATGTGTGTGTCTCAGTGTGTGTGTGTGTATCTGTGTTCGTAAGTTCGTGTGCGTCACTCTGCCTCTGTATGTCACTGCCTGTGTTTGTCTATGTGTGTGTATCAGTGTGTGTATCTGTGTGTTCGTAAGTGCGTGTGTGTTCGTAAGTGCGTGTGTGTTCGTAAGTGCGTGTGCGTCACTCTGCCTCTGTGTGTATGTGTGCGTGTGTGTATCTGCCTGTATGTGTGTGTCTGTATCTATGTGTGTGTCTGTGAGTGTGTCTGCATCTATGTGTGTGTCTGTGAGAGTGTGTCTCTCTGCCTCTGTGTGTGTCACGCTGCCTCTGTGCGTATCTGTGTGTTCGTGTGTGTCTGCATCGATGTGTGTGTGTCTGTGAGTGTGTCTTTGTGTTAGTGTCTGTCATAAGTGCTAGCGAGCAGCGGCACTTGCCCCAACAGTTTGTTAAAGGCTATACGTGGGGATCTTTGTCTTTCTGTTAGTGTGTGTTGGTAGGGTGTTCACGAGTGCGAGTGAGTGTTGGCGCTAGGAGGAGTGTTTTAGTGATGTAAAGAGGAGTGGTGAGCGCGCACAATCACGCGCGCGTCTCGCGAACACTTCTCAGTCACGATCTCTCACCCTCCTTCTCCCACACAACTCTCTCCCTCTCTCTGTGTCTCACTCCGACTCTCACGCGTCTCGCCAGACTCTGCAACTGTCTCTCTCTCTCTCTCACGCATGGATATAAACGTCCGTCTGGCTCGCACGACATTCGTGAAGGGTTCCGTCTCTCCCCCACGCGCCCTGCGATCTCACTCACCCCGTGTCTCTCCTCTCCTCTCCTCCTCTCTCTCTCTCGCCCGGCTCCCACCGGCTCTGCGACTCCCCCGTCTCGGGCCGGGTAGACTTTATGAACTCCCCGTGCCATGCAGAGAGAAGGATGGAAGGAGGTGGAGGAGTGAGGGAGGGAGGGAGGTGGCGTGCGGTGAGGGAGGGGGTGGGGGAGGAGCAGGGGAGAGGAGGAGGAGGCTGGGCGGAGGATAATTGGGGGTTGAGGGGCATGGGGGATGGGGGGAGGAGGGAGGGAGATGAAGGGAGGGAGGGAGGAGGATTGAGGGAGGATGGAGACGGAGAATGGAGGGAGGAGGAGGGAGGGGGGAGGAGGAGGGAGGGGGGAGGAGGAGGGAGGGGGGAGGAGGAGGGAGGGGGGAGGAGGAGGGGAGGGGGAGGAGGAGGTAGGAGGGGGGAGGAGGAGGGAGGGGGAGGAGGAGGGAGGGGGGAGGAGGAGGGAGGAGGGGGGAGGAGGGGGGAGGAGGGAGGGGGGAGAAGGAGGGTGGAGGAGGATTGAGGGAGGATGGAGACGGAGAATGGAGGGAGGAGGGAAGAGGAGGGAGGGGGTAGGGGGGAGGAGAAGGTAGGAGGGGAGGGGGGAGGAGGAGGGAGGGGGGGGGAGGAGGAGGGAGGGGGGGGGAGGAGGAGGGAGGGGGAGGAGGGAGGAGGGGAGGGGAGAGGAGGAGGGAGGGGGGAGGGGGGGGAGGAGGAGGGAGGGGGGAGGAGGAGGGAGGGGGGAGGAGGGGGGGAGGAGGAGGGAGGAGGGGGGAGGAGGAGGGAGGAGGGGGGAGGAGGAGGGAGGAGGGGGGAGGAGGGGGGAGTGGGAGATGGGAGGGACGGGGGAGGAGGGAGGGGGAGGAGGAGGAGGGAGGGAGGAGGAGGGAGGGGGGGGAGGAGGAGGAGGGGGGAGGAGGGGGGGGGGAGGAGGAGGGAGGGGGGAGGAGGAGGGAGGGGGAGGAGGAGGGAGGGGGAGGAGGAGGGGAGGGGGGAGGAGGAGGGAGGGGGGAGGAGGAGGTAGGAGGGGGGAGGAGGAGGGAGGGAGGGGGGAGGAGGAGGAGGGGAGGGGGAGGAGGAGGGAGGAGGGGGGAGGAGGGGGAGGAGGGAGGGGGGAGAAGGAGGGTGGGAGGAGGATTGAGGGAGGATGGAGACGGAGAATGGAGGGAGGAGGGAAGAGGAGGGAGGGGGTAGGGGGGGAGGAGAAGGTAGGAGGGAGGGGGGAGGAGGAGGGAGGGGGGGGGAGGAGGAGGAGGGGGGGGGGAGGAGGAGGGAGGGGAGGAGGGAGGAGGAGGGGAGAGGGAGGAGGGAGGGGGGAGGGGAGGGGAGGAGGAGGGAGGGGGGGGAGGAGGAGGGAGGGGGGGAGGAGGGGGGGAGGAGGAGGGAGGAGGGGGGAGGAGGAGGGAGGAGGGGGGAGGAGGAGGGAGGACGGTGGGAGGAGGGGGAGTGGGAGATGGGAGGGACGGGGGAGGAGGAGGGGGGAGGAGGAGGAGGGAGGGAGGAGGAGGGAGGGGGGGAGGAGGGAGGGGGGGAGGAGGGGGGGGGAGGAGGAGGGAGGGGGGAGGAGGAGGGAGGGGGAGGAGGGATGGAGAAGGGAGGGAGTGGGTTGATGGAGGCTGCCGTGGGCTCCTCCCCCTGGGCTTGACAACCGCGCGAGGCGGAGGGGGTCTCGACTGTGCTTGGGGGGGGGGGGGGGTGCTGGGGGGGGGTGCCGGGTGAAGTGAACTCAATCCACTGCTAGATGAGGGTTTCTGCGGGACACCGCGTGGGTTGCGGGCAGCTCTTAGACCCGCACCTCAGCACGTCGGGGAATGCGTGAGAGCGTGGACCTGTGGACGTGCAATTGCCACACGGCACATCGACGTGCAGCACTGCGCTGTGTATGGTTGCAGCAACCTGTAGCACCTGTTATGCACGCTGTGCTCGCCCACACAACGACGATGCAGGCACCAGCCCCGCAATGGCTGCGCGCTTTGCGTCCGCCACGCGGTGCCTCTGAGCAGTGCTCGTGGCGAGGGCGACTTGTTTCATCCACTGCTGGATGGACAGCGACAGCACTCGCAGAAGCATCACCATCAGCACCATCAGCATCAGCACCATCATCACCATCAGCACTATCACCATTAGCACCATCAGCACAATCTATCAGCACTATCCATCAGCACCATCATCACCATCAGCACTATCACCATCAGCACCATCAACACCAGCACCATCAGCACCATCACCATCAGCACCATCACTATCAGCACCATCAGCACCATCAGCACCATCACCACCATCATCACCATCACCATGAGCACCATCAGCATCAGCACCATCACCATCAGCACCATCACCACCATCACCATCAGCACCATCAGCATCAGCACCATCACCATCAGCACTATCCATCAGCACCATCACCATCAGCACCAGCAGCACCATCAGCATCAGCACTATCTATCAGCACCATCACCATCAGCACTATCCATCAGCACCATCACCATCAGCACCTTCATCACCATCAGCGCCATCACCATCAGCACCATCACCATCAGCACTATCTATCAGCACCATCACCAATTTCTATCAGTCACTGCAAGTCAACACCGCAGGTCTCCTGCACATACTTGCCCACCCTCGAGATGTTAACTATCCCGCCTGGTATACAGGAGGTCGTGGGTTCGACCCCGACCCTGACGCCTGCTGCTGTGTATTTGGAGTTTGCGGTGTCTCTCTCTCTCCCTCCCCGTGGTCGCGTGGATTTTTCTCCGGGTCCTCCGGTGTTTCTCTCCACATTAAAAATCATGCGATTTGGCTGCTATAAATGTTCACATTATAGGCCACTTCGCTGAGCTATCATTTGCGGCCAGGTTGATTATGCTAAAAGAGCTACGTAACACAGTTGGCCTTCACCCTGGGATAATAAAAATAGTCAACAATAGTTAATTCCCACGACTGGCTTCAGAGCTGTAAACGCTTTTGACCTGCACCAGTCAGACCAGTTAGTCACCCAGCCACTCGGTCAGCTAAACACCCAGCCAGTCACTCAGCCAGTAAGTCAACCCCGTCAGTCATTCAGCCAGTAAGTCACCCAGCCAGTCACCTCCCAGCCAATGAGTCACATTAACACCCACTCAGCCAGCCAGCTACTCAGCCAGCCAGATACTCAGCCAGCCAGATACTCAGCCAGCCAGCTACTGACCCAGCCAGCTACTGAGCTGCTAACCCAGTCAGCTTCTGAGCCAGCCAGCTACAGACCCAGCCAGATACTGACCGAGCCAGCTATTGAGCCAGTCAGCCAAATGCGCCAGCGACCCACTGAGCCAGCGAGCTACTGACTCAGCCAGCTACTGACTCAGCCAGCCAATTAGTCAGTCCAGCTACTGACCTATCCAGCTACTCAGCCATGCGGTTAACGAACCAGCCAGCCACGCGGCGGCCACCCGCACGCCCGCACCGCGACCCGAGCCAGCCACACATCACGCACCGCATCCCCTCCCCCCCGTCACCCACCGCTCTCCTCTCCCCCCGTCACCCGCGCCGCTACCCACCGCTCGCCTCTCCCCGCCTGCCGGCCTCGACCGGACCGCGGGCGGGCGGGCTGGGCGCCGCGGGTGGAGATGGCATCGCGCCCGGCACGAGCACAAACAACGATGACAATAACAAGGACAGCGATTATGACGACGACGACCACGATGATGATGATGACGATGATGATAACGGGCCCCACGATGATGACGACGATAACGACGCACGGCCGTGATGGTGACCCGCGTGCCGCACGGGGCGGGGGGGGTCGATGGTGGCGCAGATAGCGCGTGGGGGGGGCGGGCGAGGGCACGGTGGGACCCGCGGGGCTCCCTCCACCACAAACACGCGCGAGGGGCGAGGGGGTCTTATCGGACCCCGGGATGACCCCGACTGCCCCTTATCTGCTTCCTCCTGTCTCCACCCCTCCCTCCACACCCCAGCCCCCCCACCCCCACTACCCCACCCCCCTCTACCCCACCCCTCTACCCACCCCCCTCACGTCTCAGCGATGGCACAATTATCGATGGGCCTCATCTCTCTCGCCCTCGGATATTTTCCCCCCTCACTCAACAACCCGCGTGTCTCTCCCCCCTCTCTCTCTCTCTGCGTGTGTGGCCTTAATAAAACAAACTATATAATTATATAACACTGAATGGGCGGCGATTCGGCCAATTGCGATCTTCTTCAGAGACACACGGACCGAGAGGCCGAGTTGAGGAGGGCGAGCTGGGACGACGTGGATTAGAGCAGCGGCCCCCAAACCTCTATCACAGCAGGGGTCACGGACCGGGGGGGGGGGGTCATCATTGGGTCTTTCCCCCTTTTCAAAGAAGCTCTCCGGCGACGTTTGTTTTTGACTCATGTTGTCTACTAGGGGCTAGAGCTCGTGGGTTCACCAACACTGACACTGAGACAAGTGCACAGTGCGGGGAAGAGGCGCGGATGGAAGTGGTCAATAATAAAATATTATATATCACTGGTCAACACACTTTTTCTGGCATAGGGTATTCCAACGGGTTTAAGGTAATTTTGGGGTGCTGATTCCAAATCTGGCATCAGTTGTTGTCTATCACATCAGGTTTTTGAGATATCAAATATTGCATTTTCAATAAAAACTGCAGAAGAAAAATATTAAATAAATGTGGATATCTACATAAAATGATATTATAAACACACTATCCTAAAAATACAGCACCATATTTTAACACTAAAGCAGTCACTGACTCGCAACAACTTGCAATCATAAGTGACAGAGTTAATTTCGGGTAAAATCAATGAAAATGGGGAATGCCGATAGCATAAAAATGAGATGTGATAGAGCAAATCTGAGATTAGATTTGGAATCAGCACCCTGAAATTAGTCTAAAACAGCTGCAAAAGTCCAGGCCAGAAAAAAACGTTTTTTGTTGTTGACCAGTGTAATTGGCGGGCCACGCGCAGACTCACCGCCCTCACCTCGTGCTGCTGTTCGGCTCAGTTCCCAACAGGCCACGCGCCGGTAGCGCTCCGCGTCCCGGGGGTTGGGGACCCCTGGGCTCGCGGCCTGGACTCGTCCACCAGAGCGGCGCGATACACCGCGAGGCAGCCGGCGTGGAGTGCAGTAGCTACTCGCTGCCACGGCATCTCCATCGCATCTCGACGTGTGACGAAGAGGGTCATTGCCCGGAACGTCGCCTATTGTACAGCCGGGCGGTGGTGGTGGTGGTGGCTACGCTGCTGCTGCTGCCGCACGGGGCTGCTGTCTGTGGATTTAGCGCTGTGGCGGCAGCGGCGGGGGTTGGTGGATCACGCGCAGATGGGCTGTGCGACTCCCTTCTGCCCGTGGGTGGGTGTCGAGGAGGGGTCGTAGCCCTGGCTCTGCCAGGTGAAGGCGGTGCAGCAAAGTGTGGACTAATCTCCATCTGTTCGTCACCGTCTGTACGGGGGATAGAACGTTGCTCCCTCGCGCAAGGCGTGGGGTTTTCTCCGACCATCCAGTTTCCTTCGCATGTGAATAATACTGAACACTACTCATGCATAATACTAATACATGTAAACACAACTCATTAAGAATAATTATGATGAACACCACTCATTAATAATAATGATAAACACAACTCATCATGAATAATAATCCACGAAACTTGTCATCAATCGGCTGAAAGCATCTTACAAATAAGACCTCATTGTAGCAGCAGCAGCACCAGCGGGACCCTCTGACAAGGAGTCGTACTGCGACTCCGCGTGGCTCTCCAGTACTAAACAAGTACAAATAAGTAAATTACATTTGAGTTTCTAAGACACTCAATTTATGTTTGCGCTCAAGTTGGCTCCACTCCTGCCTCTGAGAATCAAGAATCAGGATTGTCGCGTAGAGCCTGCAGCCACGTCATTCCTCGCAGATGTCGGGGCAAGTGGCGCCCCCTACTGTGTTAGACGCAGGTCACTTGAACAGAAAGACGAAGAAGAAGGGATCTCAGAGGTGGCTCTGTGATATCCACTTCCGCGGGTTTCCTTTTTTGTGAGGACACGACGCCGATAGGTTCAGGTTTACATCTCCCCACCCGAGTGAGTGGTGAAATCCTCGTGGTGGAAATTCCACACGACCATGGCAGGGGCCAGTATCGCCACTGTTGACGTCACCTGCAAATTGGAAGGGCCCTCTGCGAGAGGGAGGGAGCTCCGGGCGAGCCCCTGTGGAGGGTACTTGGCCTCCTCTTCCACGCTGGGCCGACGACGTCTCGGCAGGAGGTTGGGGTGTGCCCACATTTTACCCCACCGCACCCAGCCTGCCCACCGCAGACTGCGGGGAACGCACTGCCACCGCTGCTGGGTCTCGAGCCCATTGCGGTGCTGAGCATCACAGCAGTGCTGTAGCATCCTCCAGAGCTCAGCAGCAGCTGCAGCAGCAGCGGCAACATCCTCTTCATGAAGACCTAAGGGGACCTTGAGACTCAATAGGCGCTCGACTGAATATACAACACCGAATTATGATAACGAATTGCAAAGACGCAAAGACAAAGATGCCCCCGTATGGCCTCCAGCAGAATGTTGGGGCACACGAGATGGGGATGGCGCGGCCATCCACACGCCCGACCGCCTTTGTCTCCCCCAGCGCTCATGTTTATTAATGATCATTTAGGGTTTGAGTCGACTGTGTGGTTCAAGATATTCGCTGCCACGGCTGGAATGGTCGTGAGCGGGGATCGGAACTCGGGTCGCCGGGTTCGTGGCGCGGCACGCTAACCGCTGCACCACCGCTCCCCATAAGTGGTGCATGCGCGCGCACGCGCACGTGCACGCGCGCACGCGCGTGTCTCTGTGTTTGTGTTTTTATTTAAACTCCTCGGGGGACCCCTTCCTAAATGTAGCGCGGAGCCGGACTCTTCCGGGAAGGCGAGTCCAATTAGTCAACGGGACGTTACATCAACAAGCCGTAATCGCCGCTGTTGTAAATGTTATTGATGACGACGATGATGATGATAGCGAGAGTTTGATGATGAACACGATGTTAAAACTCGAGACTTTTTTTTATTTTACAAGGTAAATGCCCCACTGAGCTCTGTCGCTTTTCTTTTTTTCCGAAGCGACCCCGGCCATCACACATGATGGCCCAACGAAGTGGGCTCATCATCATCATCGTCACGTGGACATCTTGAGCAGCCAAATACTCTAAACACGCGGTGATGTCGATTCTACATGTGGAGGGAAAAACCCGAGGACCCGGAGAAAAATCCACGCGACCACGGGGAGAGAGAGAGACGCAAACTCCAAATATACAGCAGCAGGCGTCAGGGTCAGAATCGAACCGACGCCTTCCTGTAAAACAGGCGAGGTAGTCAACATCTCCTAGCCACCGCGGCGAGATGCTAAAACAACATCTCCTAGCCCCCGCAGAGTGCTGCGGTGTTGGGGTGAAGGTGGCTACGCTGCTGCTGCTCGTGATCCAGAGCTGACGTGGAGGCATCAGCGAGGGTTGGTGGATCACGCACAGATGTTCCGAGTACTCCGGCCCCCGTGCGTGGGCGGTCGAGTTTGAGACGCACCCCGGCTCTGCCGGGAGAAGGCGGCAGAGCCGGATGTGGGCCATCGCCTGTTCCGTCGGTACGGGATCGAGTGTTTCCCCCTCGCACGCGTGGGTTTTTTTCCTCCCGGGTGCTCCGGTTTCCTCCCACGTGCAATCACTCAACAATTGGTCGATAACACCTGCGTATATAGAGGACCGCAGAGCTTGGGCAACCGCTGGCAGCGCGGGCTCCTCCTCCTCATCGCGTGGCAACTTCTGGTGCCCTGCCGCTCCTCGTCTGTGGTTCCTCCTTCTGGCGCATGTGAGACCACGCAGCTCGAGAAGCCTTGCACGGCTGTTCCGGCGGAATCTACATCTGGTACAGCAGATGCCATGGGAGGCTGATCGACGCCCGGGTGCGGTCGAGGGATGGCTCCCTATTGGTCAACCACGTTACGCATGCCGATGATCTGGTTGATTGCTGCTCACTCAGAGGAGGAGTTGGAGGCGCTGCTGCTGAACCTGGAGCGTGACACTAAGAGGTGGGGCCTTACCATCAGCCCCACCAAACTAAGCACCTGCCTGGGTATTTTGTACCATCGGACACTCCACCCCCACAACTCCCATTTGGTGATAGGGCAGTTGTGGAAAGAGTGAAGACCGCTCCGTACCTGGGCAGTGTGCTTATGACCAACTCCGGCAGAGGTCTTACTCCGAATCAGTCGAGCGGTATCATTATTTTAATTGGCCGATACCACCGAAAGGGAACGCACACTAATGCCTACCTGAATGCATATTCGCATCATCACCCCCACAGAAATCCTCGCTCATCAAGACGCTCATACATCGGGTTAAAACAGTGTCAGATAGTGAAAGTCTGAGAAGAGAGATGAATCATGTTAAAGAAGCGCTACGATTGAATGGTTACAGCAATGCTCAAATTAACAAAGCATTGAATGCCAAACCAAGATTGAACATCAATACTGCTGAAAGCGATCAGGTTATTAAGACAATAAAATACCATATATTGGGGGAGTAACTGACAACTTAGCTCGAGTTTTGGAAAAACCAAAAAATTCAGAATAAGATTTGTCACGGTACAGAAAGTTCAAAAACTAGCATCTTGCACTGAGATTATTGCCTAAGTAATCAACTGAATGTGTGTATCGGATTAATTGCTCATGTTGCTGATGCTACATTGGACAGACGGGATGTAGCATTAGCGTAAGAATAAAAGAACACCAAATAAATATTAAATACTCTCAAAAACAGCTGTCGGCAGTTGCAGAACATGCTTGCCAACAAGGACACTCAATTGATCTTGATAACGTTGAAGTGTTGTGTAAAACGAATTATTACTGGTCGAGACTAATTTGAGAATCTATTTAAATTGAAAGAAATAGCAATACATTTATCCGCTCTGACAGCTACAATTTTAGTGAGGCCTGGAAGCGTATTATTAAGTAATACACCTTACAACTGTATTCCTTATAAAGGAAACACATGCTAATTAACGTATTACTCATTATATAATTACAATACCCCCCCCTCCTCCGCCTCTGATCTCTGCACCTGATTGGTTCACAGTGATGACGTCATCTTGCTCTAGTTAAGACCGGAAGCAGGAGAATGGCTTCACTATTCTGGCAAATCGCCCGATGATGCTGGATGTAATTACCAGCGAAACGTCGTACAACTCAAATTGTAAATGTTGTGGATTTACTCTCCAACACACCGGTGGGCTGAAGTAGTAACTAATTGGCGCGTTGTTTACGTGACGAACCTTACTTCACGCGATATAACCCCAAAACCTTTATGATGAATGGTCTCTGATGTGTGCTTGCGAAACGTGGAGCCCCCTAATGTAATATCGGCGCCGGTTTGAAACATTCAGGCTGGCTGGGTTTAACCAGGCTGGATTATATGAGGAGCTCACAAATCTTTGAAAGATCTGGACACCGTCCCATCGGTGAGCTCCTCCGGCAGGCAAAGCTGCGTTGACGGGGTCATGTCCGCATGCCCAGTCACCGCGTGCCCAGCCACCGCATGCCCAGCCACCGCATGCCCAGCCACCGCGTGCCCAGTCACCGCATGCCCAGCCACCGCATGCCCAGCCACCGCATGCCCAGCCACCGCATGCCCAGCCACCGCATGCCCAGTCACCGCATGCCCAGTCACCGCATGCCCAGCCACCGCATGCCCAGTCACCGCATGCCCAGCCACCTCATGCCCAGTCACCGCATGCCCAGTCACCGCATGCCCAGCCACCTCATGCCCAGTCACCGCATGCCCAGCCACCGCATGCCCAGCCACCGCATGCCCAGTCACCGCATGCCCAGCCACCGCATGCCCAGTCACCGCATGCCCAGCCACCGCATGCCCAGTCACCGCATGCCCAGCCACCGCATGCCCAGTCACCGCATGCCCAGCCACCTCATGCCCAGTCACCGCATGCCCAGTCACCGCATGCCCAGCCACCTCATGCCCAGTCACCGCATGCCCAGCCACCGCATGCCCAGCCACCGCATGCCCAGTCACCGCATGCCCAGCCACCGCATGCCCAGTCACCGCATGCCCAGCCACCGCATGCCCAGTCACCGCATGCCCAGCCACCGCATGCCCAGCCACCGCGTGCCCAGTCACCGCATGCCCAGCCACCGCATGCCCAGCCACCGCATGCCCAGCCACCGCATGCCCAGCCACCGCGTGCCCAGCCACCGCATGCCCAGTCACCGCATGCCCAGTCACCGCATGCCCAGCCACCGCATGCCCAGCCACCGCATGCCCAGTCACCGCATGCCCAGTCACCGCATGCCCAGCCACCGCATGCCCAGCCACCGCATGCCCAGCCACCGCATGCCCAGTCACCGCATGCCCAGTCACCGCATGCCCAGCCACCGCATGCCCAGTCACCGCATGCCCAGCCACCGCATGCCCAGTCACCGCATGCCCAGCCACCGCATGCCCAGCCACCGCATGCCCAGCCACCGCGTGCCCAGCCACCGCGTGCCCAGCCACCGCGTGCCCAGCCACCGCATGCCCAGCCACCGCATGCCCAGCCACCGCATGCCCAGCCACCGCGTGCCCAGTCACCGCATGCCCAGCCACCGCATGCCCAGCCACCGCATGCCCAGCCACCGCATGCCCAGCCACCGCATGCCCAGTCACCGCATGCCCAGTCACCGCATGCCCAGCCACCGCATGCCCAGCCACCGCATGCCCAGCCACCGCGTGCCCAGTCACCGCATGCCCAGCCACCTCATGCCCAGCCACCGCGTGCCCAGTCACCGCATGCCCAGCCACCGCATGCCCAGCCACCGCATGCCCAGTCACCGCATGCCCAGCCACCGCGTGCCCAGTCACCGCATGCCCAGCCACCGCATGCCCAGCCACCGCATGCCCAGCCACCGCATGCCCAGCCACCGCATGCCCAGCCACCTCATGCCCAGCCACCGCGTGCCCAGTCACCGCATGCCCAGCCACCGCATGCCCAGCCACCGCATGCCCAGCCACCGCATGCCCAGCCACCGCATGCCCAGTCACCGCATGCCCAGCCACCGCATGCCCAGCCACCGCGTGCCCAGTCACCGCATGCCCAGCCACCGCATGCCCAGCCACCGCGTGCCCAGCCACCGCATGCCCAGCCACCGCGTGCCCAGTCACCGCATGCCCAGCCACCGCATGCCCAGCCACCGCATGCCCAAACAGCTTTTGTTTGGCCGGATCGAGGGGGCTAAACGGGCGTGGCACTGGCTAGAGAAGATATGGAGTGATGTGGTACAGGAGGACGTGGAGCTGAGTGGACTTGCCGATGACTGGTACCAGCGGTGTCAAGATCGGCCTCTGTGGAGGAGGCTCGTGAAGGATGCTACTGGTCAGTTGGAGGCAGTCGCCCTCCAACAAGAGCGGAGGGCGGAGGAGCGACGCTCACAACAACGAGCGGAACGTTGGGTGGATATAACGCAGCAAGTTGGCACAGTGGGGAGCACAGGTGGTGCATTGGCCAGTCATCTCAGTCAGTCAACCCCTGGCATCTGCTGGGTCTCTCCCGTGACCTCCTGCACCGAGCCTAGCACAGTGGAGAGCACAGCTGGTGCACGTGGCAGTCATCTCAGTCAGCTAACCCCGTGGCACCTGCTAGGTCTGTCACTCGATCGCCTGCCAGCAGGGAGCCTTCGACACGTCAAATGACCTCAAGGTGCACCTAGGCTGGCACAAGGGCCAGGGCGACGTCACCGCCACTGGATCTGGAACCGGATAGCATTGGCCACCTGCAAATAAAATAATTATTTCAATAAAGACGGGAAATGAAATAAAACGTGAACGGGAGCGAGAGCGAGAGAGAAAAAAACGATGTTGTTGAGCCACGCATTGAGATTGTTTAGGATGCTTTGGCTGCGATGAATGTCAAAATGATGGCGCCGCTTTGTTGAGCGGTTATCATTTGTAGCCAGGTCGCTTCTGAACAATAAGTTAAATATATCAGTGGGCTTTGCCTGGGTGGCATGGGGATGGATTAGTTGTATTTGGATGTGCGGTGGGTGATTTGTTTACCTTTCTTGTACTTTGCTCCACTATCGTGTGTTCGTGTTGTTTGATGTTTGTAACGTTCTTAGGCCGTGCCCCGGACAGAACATCTGTGGGAAAAAGAGCTTCCTAGCTCATCGGATTCCTCCAGGATTAACACAAGATTCTGATTCTGTCCACTGGCACAAAACGTGGCCTCCGACCCCTCGGCCGTGCCGCCCACGCATCGACGTGGGCATCGTCGAGTCGTGCTCCTACAGAGTCGTGCTCCTATAGAGTCGTGCTCCTACAGAGTCGTGCTCCTACAGAGTCGTGCTCCTACAAAGTCGTGCTCCTACAAAGTCGTGCTCCTACAGAGTCGTGCTCCTACAGAGTCGTGCTCCTACAGAGTCGTGCTCCTATAGAGTCGTGCTCCTACAGAGTCGTGCTCCTACAGAGTCGTGCTCCTACAGAGTCGTGCTCCTACAAAGTCGTGCTCCTACAGAGTCGTGCTCCTACAAAGTCGTGCTCCTACAGAGTCGTGCTCCTACAGAGTCGTGCTCCTACAGAGTCGTGCTCCTACAAAGTCGTGCTCCTACAGAGTCGTGCTCCTACAGAGTCGTGCTCCTACAAAGTCGTGCTCCTACAAAGTCGTGCTCCTACAGAGTCGTGCTCCTACAGAGTCGTGCTCCTACAGAGTCGTGCTCCTACAAAGTCGTGCTCCTACAAAGTCGTGCTCCTACAGAGTCGTGCTCCTACAGAGTCGTGCTCCTACAGAGTCGTGCTCCTACAAAGTCGTGCTCCTACAGAGTCGTGCTCCTACAGAGTCGTGCTCCTACAGAGTCGTGCTCCTACAGAGTCGTGCTCCTACAAAGTCGTGCTCCTGCAGAGTCGTGCTCCTACAGAGTCGTGCTCCTACAAAGTCGTGCTCCTACAGAGTCGTGCTCCTGCAAAGTCGTGCTCCTACAAAGTCGTGCTCCTACAGAGTCGTGCTCCTGCAAAGTCGTGCTCCTACAAAGTCGTGCTCCTACAGAGTCGTGCTCCTACAGAGTCGTGCTCCTGCAAAGTCGTGCTCCTACAAAGTCGTGCTCCTACAGAGTCGTGCTCCTGCAAAGTCGTGCTCCTACAAAGTCGTGCTCCTACAGAGTCGTGCTCCTACAGAGTCGTGCTCCTACAGAGTCGTGCTCCTACAGAGTCGTGCTCCTACAAAGTTGTGCTCCTACAGAGTCGTGCTCCTGCAAAGTCGTGCTCCTACAGAGTCGTGTTCCTACAAAGTCGTGCTCCTACAGAGTCGTGCTCCTACAAAGTTGTGCTCCTACAAAGTCGTGCTCCTACAGAGTCGTGCTCCTACAAAGTCGTGCTCCTACAGAGTCGTGCTCCTACAGAGTCGTGCTCCTACAGAGTCGTGCTCCTACAGAGTCGTGCTCCTACAGAGTCGTGCTCCTGCAAAGTCGTGCTCCTACAGAGTCGTGCTCCTACAGAGTCGTGCTCCTACAAAGTCGTGCTCCTACAGAGTCGTGCTCCTACAAAGTCGTGCTCCTACAAAGTCGTGCTCCTACAGAGTCGTGCTCCTACAGAGTCGTGCTCCTACAGAGTCGTGCTCCTACAGAGTCGTGCTCCTACAGAGTCGTGCTCCTGCAAAGTCGTGCTGCTACAGAGTCGTGCTCCTACAGAGTCGTGCTCCTACAAAGTCGTGCTCCTACAGAGTCGTGCTCCTACAGAGTCGTGCTCCTACAAAGTCGTGCTCCTACAGAGTCGTGCTCCTGCAAAGTCGTGCTCCTACAGAGTCGTGCTCCTACAAAGTCGTGCTCCTACAGAGTCGTGCTCCTACAGAGTCGTGCTCCTACAGAGTCGTGCTCCTACAAAGTCGTGCTCCTACAGAGTCGTGCTCCTACAGAGTCGTGCTCCTACAGAGTCGTGCTCCTACAGAGTCGTGCTCCTACAGAGTCGTGCTCCTACAGAGTCGTGCTCCTACAAAGTCGTGCTCCTACAGAGTCGTGCTCCTACAAAGTCGTGCTCCTACAGAGTCGTGCTCCTACAGAGTCGTGCTCCTACAGAGTCGTGCTCCTACAAAGTCGTGCTCCTACAGAGTCGTGCTCCTACAGAGTCGTGCTCCTACAGAGTCGTGCTCCTACAGAGTCGTGCTCCTACAAAGTCGTGCTCCTACAGAGTCGTGCTCCTACAGAGTCGTGCTCCTACAGAGTCGTGCTCCTACAGAGTCGTGCTCCTACAGAGTCGTCCTCCTACAAAGTCGTGCTCCTACAGAGTCGTCCTCCTACAAAGTCGTCTGTCCCATCGGCGCTCGCCGCCCGCTGCCTCTGCGCCGGCGCTCTCCGGACCACGGGGAGCCTCTTCCATCGGCGCAGTGACAACGCGACGTCCCGGGCTTAGCTGCCTTGGGTCCTGAAGCTCGTCCCATCCCTCGGACATTCACGCCCCTCGTACTCGCTCCCCTTCATGGGACGATCGTTTTTCATTGGAAAAAGAACGGCTAACAATACACTGTGACGTGATAGCAAATGTCATGTTAATAGCTTCAAAGCGTCAAAGAGTCTCCACTCGTTCGCCATCGTTGTCAACACACGCCTGGAATCTTCTGCAGGTGATTCTCCAGAGCACGGAGGCACAACATTTCTCGTGGTGTTGTTGCAAATTCTCAGAGGTGTCAACATTGTTTTTGAAGCACCCTGTGTATACCCCTCGAGCCCCCTCGCCAATCACCGTCCTCCATCCTATCACGGATCCCACGAGTCGCCTCTGGCTTCCACCTCCGTTTCCCGCCTATTCGCGCTCAAACCTCATTGGCCTCCAATCGCTTCAAAGCCTGCCTCCCGACCAGTCACCCTGAAGGGCCTCTTTCTGCCAATCGGAGACCATGGCATTTTTTTGAATCGCCGTTACGCTCCACATTGGTTTGGGGCGAGCGTTCGTTCATTTCGGCCCCGTGCGGGTCACTGGGGACCCCCCCAGTGGCCTTTAGCGCGGCCCCCTGACGTGCGGTCCCCCCACCGACAATGCACAAAGGTTGGAAACATCTCCCATCGTCGTCATCATCATCATCATCGTGCTGCTGTCGATGCCCCTAATGGTTTCAAATGTTGGGGCGCGCCCTCACACTGATGTCTTAACATCTCGCCACGGTAGCGAGATGTTAACTACCTCGCCTGGTATGCAGGAGGTATTGGGTTCGATCCCGACCCTGACGCCTGCTGTATATTTGGAGTTTGCTTGTCTTTCCCACCATAACCATCATCATCACGATGGCTAGGAGATGTTAATTTCCTCGCCTGGTATACAGGAGGTCGTGGTTTTGATCCCGACCCTGACGCCTGCTTTATATTTGGAGTTTGTGTGTCTCTCTCTCACCATCATCATCATTACGGTGGCTAGGAGATGTTAACTTCCTCGCCTGGTATGCAATGTGTGTGTCAGTCTCCCCGTGGTCGCGTGGATTTTTCTCCGCGTCCTTCGGGTTTCCCCCCCTCTACGTTTAGAATCAACATCACGCGTTGAGAGTATTTGGCTACTGCTCGACATTTCCACACGATGATGGTGATGGTGATAATCCACTTGGATGAGCTATCATTTGTGATAGCCAGGAGCTCAGTGAGGCCCTACCTCCTGGTAAAATGAAAACAAAGTTTAGTTTTAGTTTAGAAAGTGCCACCACCCCCACATCCCCTCTGAAAGTTCGTGAGCAGCACGTGACCCTGCGCCTTCTCTGCTTGTCCAGCCGCAAGCTGTCACCCTGACGGTCCTCGCTCCTCGTGCTGTGCGCTCTCATCCGGAGCCCCCCTCCCCATCTCCCTCTCCCTCCCCATCTACCTTTCTCTCCCTCCCATCTCCCCCCGCCACCTTGATGAATTTCGTCTCGATAGAGGAGCCCCCCCCTCCACCCCCCCATCTCCCATTGCCTGACCCATAATTCGCTCTGGGAGGTAAATTGAGCGTGAATAACGAGCGTCAATGCGTTCACCGGTCGAGAGGCCGCGTAGCCGCAAGCGAATTGCGCAAACCCCGCGGGCGCTGCGCTCTCCGCTCCGCCGGCCGCTCGCGGAGCGCCGCCGCTGGGCACGGAAAATCGCCCACCTCCTCCTCCTCCACCTCCTCGTCGTCGTCGTCGCAGCTTCGCCGCGCGGATTTAAAAACTGCGTCGTCATCGTCGTCGTCATCCTCATCGTCGTCCTCGTCCTACATCGGCAGATTCGTCCACGGCGCCCGTGTCACGGACCGCCTCTGACGCGCGGCGTCGCTACCCCCCCACCCCCCACCCCCCACTCCGGGACCCCGCCACGTGGACCCCGCTGGGGGGCTCACCCCCCCCCCCCCGGGGAGACCCCGCAGGTGATGTCCAAGGGGCTGGAGTCTCACTGCCGAATCTGGTTACCATTCGTCAACACCAAACATCACCCGTGTAGCCTCAGCAGACTTTAGGGGCGAGTGCTCACGGCGGCCAACGCCGGTGACCTGGGCCTCCCCTACGTCAACTCAGCCTCAAATGAGCAGCTGGTTCGCCGTGTAGTAAACATCGCCACTGGGGAGACAAAGGCGGTCGGGCGTTGTGCTATCCACGAACCTGCTTCCTGTGCCGCGTCGGCCTTCGTACGTGCTGCTGCGGCTGCTCGCTTAACAGCACTTGCCCCAAAAGTCTGTCAAGGCTACACGGGGGATCTTTGTCTTTGTGCGAAGCGGCGACGTCACGCGGTTGGCACGGCAGCTTTCACTACAAACGAAACCATTCAATTATTGAGACAGAGACATATAATTCAGTGGGCATCACCTTGTTAAAAAGAGAATAAGAATGAGTTCGTAGTTTTGGCCTGGCAAGCGCAGGCTGTGGTCTGCCAGCCCGAGTCGCCCTTCGACTCTGAAGAGCCCCTCAGCTCTCTGGGCTTTAGTGGGCGGTGCAGAAAGGTCGGATGCTGAACTTGTGTGCTCAAATTCACGTGGCCCAGTTACTGCCGGGGGGCGGGAGGGGTAGTGTGGGCGGTAGGGGTAAGGGGTAGGGGTGGTGTGGGTGGTGGTGTGGGTGGTATGGGTGGTGGGGGTAGGGGGTAGGGGTGGTGTGGGTGGTGTGGGGTAGGGTGGTGTGGGTGATGTGGGTGGTGGGGGTAGGGGTGGTGTGGGTGATGTGGGTAAGGTGGTGTGGGTAGTGTGGGTGGTGTGGGTAGGGGGGTGTGGCTGGTGGGGTAGGGGTGGTGTGGGTGGTGGGGGGTAGGGTGTTGTGGGTGGTTTGGGATAGTGGGGGTAGGGGTGGTGTGGGTGGTGTGGGATAGTGGGGGTAGGGGTGGTGTAGGTGGTGGGGGTAGGGGGGTAGGGGTGGTGTGGGATAGTGGGGGTAGGGGTGGTGTGGGTGGTGGGGGTAGGGGGTAGGGGTGGTGTGGGTGGTGGTGTGGGTGGTGGTGTGGGTGGTGGGGGTAGGGGGGTAGGGGTGGTGTGGGTGATGGGGGTAGGGGTAGTGTGGGTGGTGTGGGTGGTGTTGGTAAGGTGGTGTGGGTGGTGGTGTGGGTGGTGTGGGTGGTGGGGGTAGGGTGGGTAGGGGGGTTGCTGCATTGTGTGCGGGGCTAAGGTCGCGTCATCGTGTCCACTCACCGCTTGTTTCCTGTGCTGGACCAAAAAGCTCACTCGCCTCGATTAATAATGCGGGGTGGTGGGGGGGGCTGGGGGGGAGGTGGGGGGGCTAAAGACCCCCCCCACCTCCCGTCCCCAGCGCGAGCCTCTCCGCCGCTGCCGCTTTCGCGGCATCTCAGCTCCAAGTTGGAACTCCGCACGCGCGGAGGGCGCAGAGGCCGTGCGGGATGGGAAGAGATGAAGGGGGGGAGGAGGTGGTGGGGGGGAGTGGAGGAGGAGGGGGGGATGGAGGAGGTGGTGTGGGGGGTGAGCAGGAGGAGATGGTGGGAGTAGAGGAGGGGGGGAGCAGGAGGAGGGGGTGTAGAGTTACTGAGAAATCGCGAGTTCCTACACAACAGCGTGCGTGGGGGGAGATGGCTCCTCTGCCGTGTCGACAAGGAACGGAGATGAGAAATGTTCGAGCGCGGACGCTGTCCGTGCGTCGATTACTCAGAGGGCCGAACCCGTCTCCGCGTCGATGGCGAACACGCTCGCTGCCCCCTGCCCCCTGCCCCCTCCTCCCTGCCCCCTGCCCCTGCTCCCGGCCCCTGCCCCCTGCCCCCTCCTCCCTGCCCCCTGCCCCCTGTCCCCTGCCCCTGCCCCCTGTCCCCTGCCCCCTCCTCCCTGCCCCCTGCCCCTGCCCCCTCCTCCCTGCCCCCTGCCCCCTGCCCCTGCCCCCTGTCCCCTGCCCCCTGCCCCCTCCTCCCTGCCCCTGCCCCTGCCCCCTGCCCCTGCCCCCTGTCCCCTGCCCCTGCCCCCTGCCCCCTGCCCCCTCCTCCCTGCCCCTGCCCCTGCCCCCTGCTCCCACCCCCCGCCCCCTGCCCCTGCCCCCTGCCCCCTGCCCCTGCCCCCTCCTCCCTGCCCCCTGCCCCTGCCCCCTGCTCCCACCCCCCGCCCCCCGCCCCCTGCCCCTCCTCCCTGCCCCCTGCCCCCACCCCCTGCCCCCTGCCCCCTGCTCTCTCGCTTGCTCCTCTTGGGGGTCACGCGATGCGGGGGAGCGGTGGCGAAGCCGTGCGGGGGGGAGGGGTAGGAGAGTGCGTGGAGGGGAGTGGAGTGAGATGAGAGGGGAGAGGCAGGAGAGTCCGTGGAGGGGAGTGGAGTGAGATGAGAGGGGAGAGGCAGGAGAGTGCGTGGAGGGGAGTGGAGTGAGATGAGAGGGGAGAGGCAGGAGAGTGCGTGGAGGGGAGTGGAGTGAGATGAGAGGGGAGAGGCAGGAGAGTGCATGGAGGGGAGTGGAGTGAGATAAGAGGGGAGAGGCAGGAGAGTGCGTGGAGGGGAGTGGAGTGAGATGAGAGGGGAGAGGCAGGAGAGTGCGTGGAGGGGAGTGGAGTGAGATGAGATGGGAGAGGCAGGAGAGTGCGTGGAGGGGAGGGGAGTGAGATGAGAGGGGAGAGGCAGGAGAGTGCGTGGAGGGGAGTGGAGTGAGATGAGAGGGGAGAGGCAAGAGAGTGCGTGGAGGGGAGGGAGTGAGAGGAGAGGGGAGAGGCAGGAGAGTGCGTGGAGAGGAGTGGAGTGAGATGAGAGGGGAGAGGCAGGAGAGTGCGTGGAGGGGAGTGGAGTGAGATGAGAGGGGAGAGGTATGAGAGTGCGTGGAGGGGAGTGGAGTGAGATGAGAGGGGAGAGGCAGGAGAGTGCGTAGAGGGGAGTGGAGTGAGATGAGTGGGGAGAGGCAGGAGAGTGCGTGGAGGGGAGGGGAGTGAGATGAGAGGGGAGAGGCAGGAGAGTGTGTGGAGGGGAGTGGAGTGAGATGAGCGGGGAGAGGCAGGAGAGTGCGTGGAGGGGAGGGGAGTGAGATGAGAGGGGAGAGGCAGGAGAGTGCGTGGAGGGGAGGGGAGTGAGATGAGAGGGGAGAGGCAGGAGAGTGCGTGGAGGGGAGGGGAGTGAGATGAAAGGGGAGAGGCAGGAGAGTGCGTGGAGGGGAGGGGAGTGAGATGAGAGGGGAGAGGCAGGAGAGTGCGTTGAGGGGAGGGGAGTGAGATGAGAGGGGAGAGGCAGGAGAGTGCGTGGAGGGGAGTAGAGTGAGATGAGATGGAGAGGCAGGAGAGTGCGTGGAGGGGAGTGGAGTGAGATGAGAGGGGAGAGGCAGGAGAGTGCGTGGAGGAGAGTGTAGTGAGATGAGAGGGAGAGGCAGGAGAGTGCGGGGAGGGGAGTAGAGTGAGATGAGAGGGGAGGGGTAAGAGAGTGCGTGGAGGGGAGTGGAGTGAGATGAGAGGGGAGAGGCAGGAGAGTGCGTGGAGGGGAGTGGAGTGAGATGAGAGGGGAGAGGCAGGAGAGTGCGTGGAGGGGAGTGTAGTGAGATGAGAGGGAGAGACAGGAGAGTGCGGGGAGGGGAGTGGAGTGAGATGAGCGGGGAGAGACAGGAGAGTGCGGGGAGGGGAGTGGAGTGAGATGGGAGGGAGAGACAGGAGAGTGCGTGGAGGGGAGTGTAGTGAGATGAGAGGGAGAGACAGGAGAGTGCGGGGAGGGGAGTGGAGTGAGATGGGAGGAGAAGCAGGAGCGAGTCTATGGATGATGAGGGAGTGCGATCTTGAGATTGATCTGGGATTGGAGTTGGAGCTGTGGGCGGCATCTTTAATCTCGACCCCACCGGGCCTTTCCGAGCTCTCCTCTGCGAGCAGGGGGATGATTTGGCGGCTGTGATGGGCATTGAGCGGGTTGGCGGTGCTCCTCAACTCACGCTTCCATGAGTTCCTGGTGCAGTGCGTAGTAAACCTCGCCACTGGGGAGACGAAGGCGGCCGGGACTTCTTCTTCAATACGGGCTGATGTACATGCAGGGCAACAACTACAATCTCAGATCCAGGTGGTCAAATTGTGGTTGTAGCCGGGGTGTGGTGCTGGCCACCTACCCCCTCGTGTGCCGTGTCGGCCTTCAGAGCTGCTCACCACTTGCCCTGACATTTGAATTGCGCCACACGGGGGATCTTTGCCTCTTGGTGGTGGAGGTTGCTGCCGCGGCGGTGGTGGTGGTGACGTTGGAAGTGGCGGCGGTTGTGGTGGCGTTGTGGTGGAGGGGGTTGTGGAGGTGACTGCGGTGGAGGGGGTGAAAGTGGTGGAGGGGGTGAAAGTGGTGGAGGTGACAGTGGTGGTGGTGGTGACAGTGGTGGTGGTGACAGTGGTGGTGGAGGTGACGGTGGTGGTGACGGCAGGCAGTGGATGTGGCGGAGGTGGCTGGCTGGGTCACGTAGCCCGCATGCCTGAGCAGCTTCTGTTTGGCCGCATTAGAGGGGGCTAAATGTGCAAGACGCGGGCTGATGTGGTACAGGAGGATGTGGAGCTGGGTGGACTTGCCGATGACTGGTACCAGCGGTGTCAAGAGCGGCCTCTGTGGAGGACGCTCGTGATGGACGCTGCTGCTGCTACTGGGTAGTGCCAGACTAGGTGCACCGTGAAGCTACTGGGCAGTTGGAGGCAGTCGCCCTCCAACAACAACGACGGTGGGCAGAGGAAGCGACGCTCGCAACAACGAGCGGAGCACCGGGCGGCTCAGATGCAGCAAGTTGGCACAGTGGGGGGTACAGCTGGTGGTGCATCTGCCGGTCATCTCAATCAGCCAATCCATGGCACCTGCTGGGTCTGTCCCGTACCATCCTGGTCAGCGAGCTTCCGACACTTCACGTGATAGCCTCAAAGTGCACCTAGCCTGGCACAGGCGCCGTGGTGACGTCATCGTTACTTCGCGGCGAATGGCTGTGTATTGGTATTGGTGATGGTGGTGTTGGTGGTGGACGTGACGGTGATGGTGGAGGTGGTGGAGGTGACGGTGGTGATGGTGGTGGCGTTGGTGCTGGTGGTGGAGGTGACCGTGGTGGTGGAGGTGACAATGGTGCTGGTGGTGGTGGAGGTGGTGGAGATGGTGGTGGAGGTGGTGCTGGTGGTGGCGGCCTTCGCGTGTTGGTGTGAGCCGTGCGGGCTGGGCGCGGGGCAACTGGGCAGGGCTTCCTGTTTGCTGAGGCCATTGTTTAGGTGAAATTCATTATCGCCCATTTCCACGACCACCACCACCCGCACCCCCCTCGGCCACTCGCAGAAAATGAATAGAGCAAGTCCGCGAAATGACGGCACGGAATTAGCGCAGTGGGAACCTGGTGGGGGAAGTGGGGGGGGGGGGGCTGGAGGGGGGAGGGGTAGAGGGAGGAGAGTGGGGGGAGTGGAAGAGGGGAGGTGAGGGGGGGAGTGAAGGGGGGAGTGGGGGGATTGGGGAGTGGGGGGGTTGGAGCGTTGAAGGGGGGTGAGGAGAGTGGAGGTGGGTGAAGTGGAGGATGAAGTGGGGGGATAGAGTGGGGGAGTGGAGGGAGGTAGGGGGGGTAGATGGAGGGAGTGGTGGGGGGGGCATCGAGGTCGTGAACAACTTTGAAATGTGAAACTAGCCCCAGGCCCTCCTCCAGCTCTCTCACCGACTGGCACCGGCCCATCGTGGGGGAAGTATGGCCAAACAGGCGCACGTGACCTGGGGAGATACTCACGAGCCATGGACAATCGGCAGGGTGCAACGAGGAGGAGGAGGCGGCACCGTGACTGGGTTCGGGTCCGAATTACAGGCCCAACTGCGGTGATTACACCGGGGTCTCATAGACTCACACAGAGACCCATAGACTCACACAGAGACCCATAGACTCACACAGAGACCCATAGACTCACACAGAGACCCATAGACTCACACAGAGACCCATAGACTCACACAGAAACCCATAGACTCACACAGAGACCCATATATTCACACATAGACTCATAGCTTCACTCAGAAACCCATAGACCCACACAGAGACCCATAACTTCACTCAGAAACCCATAGACTCACACAGAGACACATTGACTCATACAGAGACCCATAGATCACTCAGAAACCCATAGACGCACACAGCGACCAATAATCACGTAATTGAGTTGCGAGTAAACTGTGCTCTCAAAGTGGGTTGATGGAGTCAGCCCGGTCACCCATGACTAGAAAACAACAACAACAATGTCCTTCGGTACTTTATTTGGTTAAATTCCACACACCATCACAACCATCATAACCACCACCATCATCACCACCATCATTACCACCAATACCATCATAATTACCACCACCAACAACACCATCATCATCACCACCACCATCATAAACACCACCATCATCATCATCACCATCATTATCATCACCACCACCGTCACAATCATAATCACCACCATCATTACCACCACCAACACCACCAACACTACCATTATCACCACCATCATCACCACCACCATCATCACCACCACCATCATCATCACCACCAACATCATCATCATCATCACCACCACCATCATCATCATCACCACCACCAACACCACCATCATCACCACCATCACCGTCACCATCATCATCACCACCATCATCATCATTACCATCACCACCAACACCATCATCATTACCACCACCACCAACACAATCATCATCACCATCACCACCACCATCATCACCACCATCATCATCACCACCACCATCACCACCATCATCACCACCACCACCACCATCATCACCACCAACATCATCATCATCACCACCAACACTATCATCATTCCACCACCACCAACACCACCACCACCACCATCACCACCATCATCACCACCAACATCGTCATCATCGTCGTCATCGATGTTGGGGTGGTGCCACCACGCGGCTCACCGTGGGTTTGTGATCTCAGTCAGGGGCACCTAGCCTGGCACAGTAAGGGGCACAGGCGGTGCATCACCCGTGGCACCTGCTGGGTCTGTCCCGTGACCTCCTGCACCTAGCCTGGCATAGTAAGGGGCACAGGTGGTGCATCACCCGTGGCACTTGCTGGGTCTGTCCCGTGACCGCCTGCCAGCAGGCGTCCGACAAATCAAGTGGCCCTAACGTGCACCTAGCCTGGCACACGCGGCGCCGTGGTGACGTCACCGCCACTTGGTGGCGAATGGCGGTTGTTGTCTTTCCCCCCTCACCTGCGATTAGCACGGTTGGTTAAACTCTGCTTAAGAAGTTCAACATAAACTCACACAGAGACCCATCGACTCACATAGCAGAGACCCATAGACTCATACAGAGACCCATCGACTCACATAGCAGAGACCCATAGACTCACACAGAGATCCATAGACCCACTCAGAAACCCATAGACTCACACAGAGACCCATCGACTCACACATAGACCCATAGACTCACACAGAGACCCATCGACTCACACAGAGATCCATAGACCCACTCAGAAACCCATAGACTCACACAGAGACCCATAGATTGACACAGAGACCCATAGACTCACACAGAAACCCATAAACTCACACAGTGACCCATAGACTCACACAGAGGAGACCCATAGACTCACAGAGACCCATCGACTCACACAGAGACCCATAGACCCACTCAGAGAAGACCCATAGACTCACACAGAGACACATAGACCCACTCAGAGGAGACCCATAGACTCACAGAGCCCCATAGACTCACACAGAGACCCATAGACAGACTCAGAGACCCATAGACTCACTCAGAGGAGACTCATAGACTCACACAGAGACCCATAGACCCACTCGGAGACCCATAGACTCACTCAGAGGAGACCCATAGACTCACACAGAGACCCATAGACCCACTCAGAGGAGACCCATAGACTCACAGAGACCCATAGACTCACACAGAGACCCATAAACTCACACAGAGACCCATAAACTCACACAGAGACCCATAGGCTCACATAAAGACCCATGTTGTCCTTTCCCCGCACTTCTGATTAGCACGGCTGGCCACGTACGGTGCGAAAGAAGTTCAACATTGGAGAAGAGCCATCGTGTGGCTAATCATTGGAGTTGGGGTGGAGCCACGGTTCGGCTCACCATGGCGGAACACAAAAACAAATGATGATTAATTGAGGGTTGTTATATATTTTTTTTCTCCAAATTAATTTGGCGCATGGCTGACAGATGTGCTGTGAATTCGATTCGGGTTACTTCTGCTCGCGCGGTATGGAGGGACGGATGGAGGGAGGGGGGGAGGGAGGGGTGGAGGGTGGGAGGGAGGGGTGGAGGAAGGGAGGGATGGAGGGAGGGGTAACGGGAGGGGTGGAGGCTTTGTTAAATCTTTCATTTAAAAAAGGGGGGGGGGTTACGTAAAGCAATGCATTAAAAACAAAAACAACGAAATGATGAACGAAGCAAAGTGCCGAATACACCGAGCATCTTCTTGTTTCTTCTGATCGTAAAAAAAAGAGTGATGGAGGAGGGGTAGAGGTAGGGGTGGAGGGAGGGATGGAGGGTGGAGGGAGGGATGGAGGGTGGAGGGAGGGAGGGATGGGAGGAAAGAGGGTTGGAGGGAGGGGTTGAAGGAGGGGTGGAGAGAGGGAGGGGTGGAGCAGAGAAGGGAGGGGTCGAGGGACGGGTGGCGCGGGCAAGGGAGGGGTGGAGGAAGGGGTGGAGGGATGGAGGGAGGGATGGAGGGAGGGGTGGAGGTTGACTCGGCCGAGCGAGTGGGTAAAGTTTTGCGGTTCGTCTCTGGTGGTCACCCTAGTCAACATATGTTGGTGTGATTTGATGAAGAAAATAAACTAAAACGAACTAAAGTATAAATTATTTTTATTTTACCAGTAAGGCCCACTGAGCTGCTATCCAACTCTTTTCAGAAGCGACCTGGATATCACAAATGGTAGCTCAACTAAGTGGCTTATTACGTGGAAATGTATCACAGCCAATTATTCTAAAACGCATCATTTCAAACGTGGAGGGAAAAGCCGGAGGGCCTGGAGAAAAATCCACGTGGCCACTGCGTGAGAGACACGCAAACTCCACATATACAGCAGCAGGCGTCATCACGGTCGGGATCGAACCCACGACCTCCTTTATACCAGGCGAGGTAGTTAACATCTCTCCTGGCCACCGATATCCCAAGTGAGGTGATGAACTGCGATCGTCAGTGACCCGCGGTGCCGGCGGTGAAGTTCAAGGGACGAGCGGACACAGCGAGAGGAGACGCGCCTCGCGGAGTCGCCACAATCTCTGTTCGCCAGCACGTGCTCGCTCGTACACGCAGCAGCCATCATCATTATTATTATTGTTGTTACTAATTTCGTTACCACCGCAAATAAACCCGAGTGGTTTGGTGGCCCCGGAAAGAATTTGGGGGGGGGGGGGGGTGGAGGGGGGGTTGGGGTTAAGGGGGGCCACATAGCCGGGCTGTTTGACCTCCCGACCTTCCGGAAATCCCTCCGCAACACAGTCCCCCCACCCCGGCCCCCCCCCTTGCCCACCCCCCACTCCTCATTCCTCCACGGTTCTCAACTGCACGCGGGCTAAACTGCCGCAGGCAGCAAGACCCAATGATCGTGCAACAACAATAGAGTAACAACGATAGCACAACAACGATAGCACAACAAGGATAGTGTAACAATGATAGTGCAACATCGATAGCACAACAACTATAGTGCAACAACTATAGTGCAACAACGATAGTGCAACAACAATAGTGCAACAACAATAGTGCAACAACGATAGTGCAACAACAATAGTGCAACAACGATAGCACAACAACGATAGCGTAACAACAATAGTGCAACAACGATAGCGTGACAACAATAGTGCAACAACAATAGTGCAACAACAATAGTGCAACAACGATAGTGCAACAACGATAGCGTAACAACAATAGTGCAACAACGATAGTGCAACAACTATAGTGCAACAACTATAGTGCAACAACGATAGTGCAACAACAATAGTGCAACAACAATAGTGCAACAACGATAGTGCAACAACGATAGTGCAACAACGATAGCACAACAACGATAGCGTAACAACAATAGTGCAACAACGATAGCGTGACAACAATAGTGCAACAACGATAGTGCAACAACGATAGTGCAACAACGATAGCGTGACAACAATAGTGCAAGAACGATAGTGCAACAACGATAGCGTGACAACAATAGTGCAACAACGATAGCGTGGAAACGATAGTGCAAGAACGATAGTGCAACAACGATAGCGTGACAACAATAGTGCAACAACGATAGCGTGACAACAATAGTGCAACAACGATAGCGTGACAACAATAGCGCAACAACTATAGCGTGACAACAACAGTGCAAGAACGATAGCGTGACACCAATAGTGCAAGAACGATAGCGTGACAACAATAGTGCAAGAACGATAGCGTGACAACAATAGTGCAACAACGATAGCGTGACAACAATAGTGCAAGAACGATAGCGTGACAACGATAGTGCAAGAACGATAGTGTAGTGGGTCAATAACTAGAGGAGAGTCGCTCTGAGGCAACACGTATTTTTTATTAACAAATAATCCCTAATACAAAGGGGTAACGGCCCCTTACACCCATACGCCTCTCACTGGCTATTCTAACCCTGCTTGAGTGAAGCTAGTTGGTCTTCACTATTCTATAAGCTGGAGCCGACCCTTGCCAGGGGTACGGCTCTGCCCATCAGGCTCTTCTCTTCAAGAGGCTCTTGATCTTCGGGTGGACGACGACTGCCTGGACCGTTCAGAGGCCCGGCTTTTATACAAGTCCGTGGCTTGCTCCATCTCAGCCACGCCTTCCTTCCAGGACCTTCCACCAGGTCCTGGGAGGGTGACGTCACCCCCAGCCCCCCTTCCGGGGTCTGGAGTCTGCGTTCCAGGATCTGTTTCCCAATCGGGGTTACCGTTGGCCCCTTGAGCCATAGTCCCTTGACACTGGGCTGAGTCACACTACTGCCCCCTATTGACACGTGTGGGATACTACCGGCTGACAGCATGGGGAGTGCATAATAATACCTCTACATCACCCCCACACCCCCTTCTTAGCCCACAGCCGTTTGGGCTGTTAACAACCCCCTCAATACATTTTTAATATCAACCTGGAAGAGCACCCCGCCAATACCGGTATTGCTGGTGTCCGTATCAAGTACGAACAGTTCCGAAAAGTTGGGGTAACTCAAGGGCGGTGCGTTCACCAGGGCATCGCGCAGCGTAATGAACGCGGTCTGTTCAACTTCCCCCCAGTGGAATTTAACACCTTTTGCCATCAGGGCATGGAGGGGCTTTGTGATGGACGCGAAGTCAGCCACGAAGCAACGGTAGTAGGAGGCAAAACCAATGAAGCTGCGGACCTCCCCCACCGAGGTGGGAGTCGGCCATGAGCTAACGCACTTGGTTTTTTCTGGATCGGTGAAAATACCTGAACGGCTGACGATATGCCCCAGATACCGCACAGACTCGCGCAAAAGGTGACACTTTTGTGGCTTGAATTTCCAGTTCGCAATGCGCATTTTCAAGAAAACAGCCATTCAAGGGGTTCGTCGCACATGTGGCTGAAGATGATAATATCGTCTAAGTAAATCAAACGCGAGTTCCACTGGAGCCCAGCGAGGACAAGCTCCATGAGCCGCTGGAACGTTACTGGGGCCGAGTGGAGACCCATGGGCAACCTATTAAATTGGAAATGTCCCTGAGGCGTTCGAAAAGCAGTTTTGAATTTGGACCCGTCGTCAAGAGGAAGTTGCCAGAACCCCGAACAAAGGTCCAGCATTAAGAAGTACTGAGCCCCCGCCAAGGCGTCCAATGACTTATCCATGCGTGGAAGCGGGTAAGCATCGGCTACAGATATTTTGTTTAAATGGCGAAAGTCAACATAGACTCTTAAGGTGCCATCGTATGTTTTCACGAGTACAATGGGAGACCCCCAAGGGCTGGTTGAAGAAGAGATTATATCTGCGGCTAGCATGTTCCTTTGTGGCCGGGCTAAGCCGAAACGGATTTTGGCGGGTGGGAGCAGCGTCACCAGTATCAATATGATGACGTAACAATTTAGTGCAGCCAATATCAAATTTACTTTTACTGCAAACATCGATAAATTCCCTGAAGAGCGTGCAGAACCTTGCCCGCTGTGACCCGGATAGGTCGCCAGCCCCCGCGCATAACAGATCCAACCACCCGTTATCCAGGTCCGACATGGCCGACGACCGTGTCTCCTAGGAGCGCCGGCGTCGCATGACCGAGCACGGTCCCCTGAGGAACGACGGTCGGACACAACCCGGCATTAAAGACCCGGATGAACGGGTCCCTGTCACCTGCGTTCCAGGATCCGTTTCCCCATCGGGGTTACCGTTGGCCCCTTGGGCCCTCGTCCCTTGACACTGGGCTCAGTCACACTACTGCCCCCTATTGACACGTGTGGGATACTACCGGCTGACAGCATAGAGAATGCATAATAATACCTCTACAATAGCGCAATAAATCTAGCGAAATAACGATTGCGCAATAAATATAGCGCAACAACTATAGCACAACAATTATAGCTCAACAACTATAGTACAACAATGATAGCATGACAATGATAGCATGACAAGAATAGTGCAACAACTATAGTGCAACAACTATAGCAAAACAAGTACAGTGATACCTCGGTTCACAAACGCTTCGGTTCACGAACAACTCGGTTCACGAACAGAAAATTTCATAAAAAATGCTCCGGTTCACGAACTCCGCTTCGGTTCACGAACAGGAGCCGCGGCCATTTTTATGCTAATTCCAGGCTGTCACGTGGTCGTGACTTCCTGTAGGAAGATCGTGGAGAGAAGCAGAGACACAGAAAGAAGTACTGTGAGTACTGTGAAGACACTTTCAGTGACTTTTTGATTTTTGGTGTGCTTTTTAGCACATACAGTACTGTACTGTACTACTGTACTGTACAATACTGTACTTACTGTATTGTACAGTTCACCCGTTTGAGTGCTTACTGTCTCCCACCTGCCTCCCACCTGCCTTCCTCCATGCCAGAAGTCATCTCAAGCAAGGTTAGTGTTCTCTCTTTATACATTACTATACTGTACAGTACTACAGTAATGTGTATTGTCATTTGTTTCATATTTTTGTGCTTCAAAAACCAAAAAAAAGGCCAGAACGGATTAACCAGATTTACATTGAACCCTATGGGAAAATGTGCCTCGGTTCACGACCAATTCGGTTCACGACCAGAGTCAGTTTACGAATTAAGTTCGTGAACCGAGGTATCACTGTATAGCGCAACAACGGGAGCAGAACAACGATAGCACAACAACTATAGCGCAACATTGATAGCACAACAACTATAGCGCAACAACAATAGCGCAACAACGACAGTACAACAACGATAGCGCAACAATGATAGCACAACGATAGTGCAACAACGATAGCATAACTACGATAGCGTAACTATAGTGCAACATTGATAGCGCAACAACGATAGCGCAACAACGATAGCGCAACAACAATAGCGCGATGAATATGGTGCAACATCAACAACAGGAACAGCGGTGTTAATGAGAATCAGGGGGGAATCCGATGAGCTATGAAGCTCTTTTCCACACATGTCCAGTCGTCTTCGCAGATGTTCCAGAAGCGGCACCACCGTGGGAAGGATTTACCCCGGGGCCTTTTCACGAGGCCCATCCTCCTGGCTTGCCGGGAGAAATTCCTTTCCATCCGGGTCGTTCATTGATATCCCCCCCAGCCCCATTCCCCCCTCCCTTCCCCCAATTCCCTCCCCCCGGTTCTGATTCCGCGATGGCCGACCTCACGTGGCGCCGATTGCACATGAGTGTGACGTCACAAATGGCCGCATCAGCGTCATCACGTTTGGCCTTTGTTGTTGAATTCCGCAGGTGGGAGGAAGCCTTCGAGTGGAGTCTCGTGACGAGCTTTTCCATTTTAATGCTGCCAAGTTTGAAGTTTTTCTTTTGCTTACATGTTCGTAGTATGCCCGGAGTGGCTGCACCATCACCGCACACGCGTTTAATAAAAAAGCAAGGGACAAGTCCTTACTTAATAACAACTCCTATAATTTTTCATTGCTGGAGGGGTTGCCCCCCCTACCTGAAAATCCTGGCTCCGCCATTGGTTAGAGGGAAAGGACAGGGATTGGCTGAGGTAAATAGCGTGAGGGAACATTCGAGAAAGGGGGCTGAGGGATATATAAGTGGAGAGCACGAGGAGTGGGGGACGTTCGCAGGAACACACAAGCTGGAAAACAGTCAAGAAGCCGAGGGTCCCTAATTGTGTATTTTATAGTAGAGTTCCTTATGGTGTAAACTAATACAAGTGGCTCTTCTTATGTTCTTGTCGTCGGAGTCATTACACTGCTACTCTCCCAGCCTCGGCTCTTGCGCTCGAGGCGTGGGGGTTCGGGCCTTCTCAAGCGTTAGCCCAAAGATCTGGAACGCCTCGACCCGACAACGCTACGAGCCTCAGTCGGTTTAGTCGAACAGACTGCATTTGAGTGTACACCGTTTTTATGCCACCCTTGAATGGCGGTGATATTACATTTTAAATAAATACGGTTTAAGGGCGACGGTTGCCACTGCTGCTGCTGCTCACATTTCAATCCCCACTGGGTCAGTTCTGCGGTGTGACTCCTCAATCCCCACTGAGTCAGTTCTGCGGGGTGACTCCTCAATCACCACTGGGTCAGTTCTGTGGTGTGACTCCTCAATCCCCACTGAGTCAGTTCTGTGGTGTGACTCCTCAATCCCCACTGAGTCAGTTCTGCGGTGTGACTCCTCAATCACCACTGGGTCAGTTCTGTGGTGTGACTCCTCAATCCCCACTGAGTCAGTTCTGCGATGTGACTCCTCAATCACCACTGGGTCAGTTCTGCGATGTGACTCCTCAATCCCCACTGAGTCAGTTCTGCGGTGTGACTCCTCAATCCCCACTGAGTCAGTTCTGCGGGGTGACTCCTCAATCACCACTGGGTCAGTTCTGTGGTGTGACTCCTCAATCCCCACTGAGTCAGTTCTGCGGTGTGACTCCTCAATCCCCACTGAGTCAGTTCTGTGGTGTGACTCCTCAATCCCCACTGGGTCAGTTCTGCGATGTGACTCCTCAATCCCCACTGAGTCAGTTCTGCGGGGTGACTCCTCAATCACCACTGGGTCAGTTCTGTGGTGTGACTCCTCAATCACCACTGAGTCAGTTCTGTGGTGTGACTCCTCAATCCCCACTGAGTCAGTTCTGCGGTGTGACTCCTCAATCCCCACTGAGTCAGTTCTGCGATGTGACTCCTCAATCCCCACTGAGTCAGTTCTGTGGTGTGACTCCTCAATCCCCACTGAGTCAGTTCTGCGATGTGACTCCTCAATCCCCACTGAGTCAGTTCTGCGGTGTGACTCCTCAATCCCCACTGAGTCAGTTCTGCGGGGTGACTCCTCAATCACCACTGGGTCAGTTCTGCGGGGTGATTTCTCGGAGTTTTGGCAAAAAAAAAATCTGTGACCGCGACGCCTGGCACACGATGAACCATACTCTAGCAACGTCCACTGCGAGCGACGTCACTGAGTATTATCGTCGTCATCATTAATATGATGACGATGAATAACAAAACAAACGCGGTATTAATCACGGCGGCCGTGGCTTCGATGCCGATGCCTTTGATGAGACGCCACCTCCAGCATCATCGGGCGATTTACGGGCCAATTCGGCAGCATCGTCATCATCAGTAGCAGCTGCAGCAGCAGCACCATCATTAGCAGCAGCTCCAGCAGTAGCGGCAGCACCATCATCAGCAACACCATCATTAGCAACATCAGCAGCTGCAGCACCAACACCATGATTAGCAGCAGCTGCAGAATCAGTAGCAGCAGCTGCAGCATCATCATCATCAGGCGCGGTTCCTCCACGAGGAGATGAAAAATATATTTTTTTAATAAAAAATAATGAATAACAAATAATTTCTATAAATTGTTTCGTTTAAAAAATATATATTTTATGATTCGTTCAACGTGAATTGCCTAACGAAGCTAACATTTTAAGTTGTTCATATTAGAAACCGCTGCTGCAACACCACAGGCTGATTTGTACCTCGGGGAGGTCTCAGGGTGGCTGTGAAGGCGTCCTCCGAGCGAGAGATTTCCCTTCTTCACTCACTGCGATCAGCTTCTCGAATTGGAGCCACGCCGTCTGAGACCCATTCAGGGCGGTGAAAAAGGCGCCCGTGGCTGTAATGAGAGACGATGTTACAACGCGAGGTTGCACCGCGCAAATATAGCAGGTCACGGTCTATACGATCCGGGAGGAAACAGCAGCAATGGCGATGGCAGCAGGTGCAAGCAAACGAAGAATTAGCAAGGAATACCGTGGAGTCACTCCTAAATATTCCATTTGAAAGGATGAAAGGGGTTGTGTAGTGTGGCCTTGAGGGTCATGGGCATGTTGTTGTTTGTTTGTTTGCATGTTCACCACAAGTACATGTGGTTCATGCGGATGTGATTCCTTGCAAAAGGTTTCAGTTTGGTGTTTTAACATCTTAATACAACTGCTGTTTCATTGCCAGAAAAGGTAAAACCTATTCTTAAATTGTTTCATATTGTTTGTAAATGCCTACCGTTGGTAGATTAGACGGTTATATCACTTTCATGAACATGTCGAGGTTTTTCTCAATTAGAACACCATCTCAATTAGAACACCATCTCAATTAGAACACCATCTCAAGTAGAACACCATCTCAATAAGAACACATCTCAATTAGAACACCGTCTCAATTAGAACACCATCTCAATTAGAACACCATCTCAATTAGAACACATCTCAATTAGAACACCGTCTCAATTAGAACACCATCTCCAGTAGAACACCATCTCAATAAGAACACATCTCAATTAGAACACCGTCTCAATTAGAACACCATCTCAAGTAGAACACCATCTCAATAAGAACACATCTCAATTAGAACACCGTCTCAATTAGAACACCATCTCAATTAGAACACCATCTCAATTAGAACACCATCTTAGTTAGAACACCATCTCAAGTAGAACACCGCCTCAATTAGAACACCATCTCAATTAGAACACATCTCAATTAGAACACCATCTCAATTAGAACACCATATCAATTAGAACACATCTCAATTAGAACACCATTTTAATTAGAACACCATCTTAATTAGAACACCATCTTAATTAGATCACCATCTCAATTAGAACACCATCTCAATTAGAACACCATCTCAATTCGAACAACATCTCAATTAGAACACCATCTCAATTAGAACACCATCTCAATTAGAACACATCTTAATTAGAACACCATCTCAATTAGAACACCATCTCAATTAGAACACCATCTCAATTCGAACAACATCTCAATTAGAACACCATCTCAATTAGAACACCATCTCAATTAGAACACATCTCAATTAGAACACCATCTCAATTAGAACACCATCTCAATTAGAACACCATCTCAATTAGAACACCATCTCAATTAGAACACCATCTCAATTAGAACACCATCTCAATAAGAACAAATCTCAATTAGAACACCATCTTAATTAGATCACCATCTCAATTAGAACACCATCTCAATTAGAACACCATCTTACTTAGAACACCATCTCAATTAGAACACCATCTCAATTAGAACACCGTCTCAATTAGAACACCATCTCACTAAGAACACATCTCAATTAGAACACCATCTCAATTAGAACACCATCTCAATTAGAACACCATCTCAATTAGAACATCATCTCAATTAGAAGACCACATTTTCAGAGGTCACTCACATCAGCCCCACCTCGTGGAGATGTCACGAGCCGCCACTGAACATCATCATCAGCAGCACTCTGGCTGATTACATTCAGGCAACTCAAGGCGTCTGCTCTGGTGGATCTTGCTGTCTTCTTCTTGAATGAGCGGTAAACCAACCTACCTGAGCGATGCCATCCGCCCGAGGTACCATCACGCAGCCGACACTCACCTGGTATGAGCGGTCAACCAACCGACTACCTTTAAGGAACTGGCACCAATGTTTCAGCTGCCACGCCGGGAGATCGTATTGAACCGGCGACCTCTGGATTGCAAGGTGAACTATACAGATACAGTACTGTACATGTGTAAAATATATATTGTTAAATGCTGTGTTTAGACATTCATATTTTACTTGGTGAGACAGGTATGGGATGGAGGCGCATTGCTGGCGTATTTATGAGGCGGTCATTCTGTGACTAGACTCGCCCCTGCCATAGGAATGTGGAATTCCCACCCTTGGGATTCACTCGCTTAACATTACATGAACGGCGGAGCGGCGGCGCAGCGGTAAGCCCTCCGCGCGACGGATGCAGACCCGCCAACTAAGCCGAGTTCGACTCCCGGCCGTGGCTACGGAAGGTGGCGGTGAGTGGGGTCTGAGAGGGGCGGGTGGCAAGAGGGGGGCGGGTGGCAAGCGAGGGGCTAAGCCGACCGCCGTGATCTCGCCAAATCGTCCCTCGTGTTGGCCGTGAGGGGGGATCGAACCCGTGTGGACGGGGTTCGCAGCGCAGCGCACTACCGCTCACAACACCACTACCACCACCACATCACCACACCACACCACCATCACACCACCATCACACCACCACCACACCACCACCACACCACCACCACCAATACGCTGCCATTCGCCACAAAGTGACGGTGACGCCACCACGGCGCCTGTGCCAGGCCACGTGCACCTTTGAGGCTTTCACGTGAAGTTTCGAAGGCTCGCTGCTGGCAGGAGGTCACGGGACAGACCCAGCACGTGCCATGGGTTGTCTGACTGAGATGACCGGTCGAGTCACCGCCAGCCGTACCCCTACTGTGCCAACTTTCTGCGTTTTATCCGCCCGGCGCTGCGCTCGTTGTTGTGAGGATCGCTCCTTTGCCCTTCGTTGTTGCTGGCGGGCGACTGCCTCCAACTGCCCAGTAGCAGCAGCGTCCTTCACGAGCCTCCTCCATGACCACCACCACCACCACCGCCACCACGTCTCCCTCGTGTTGATACAGCATGTGCTTATATAACAAGCAAAACTCTGGACCGTTTTCAACATTCGGTGGCTCGTCATCAGCAGCATCATCAGCAGGGTCAGGCCTTGTCTAGGACGTCACCCCCCCTCCACTCTCCTGTCACCCCTGGATGTCCGCCAGACTCTGACCCCACCGCTTATGAGCAGACCCCCCCCATCCACCCCCACAACCCCCCCCCCCCACCGGGGAATTGTGAAGTGTGGGGGTCACGGGTCGTTGACCCCCCCCCCCCCAACTCTGTGTTGTTTACGTATCTGGGCCCCCACGGAGGAGAGAAACAAACAGCGTCATTACCCCCCTCACTCCACCACCCACCACTCCTCCCCCCCCACTCCTCCACCCCCCCCCCCCACTCCTCCACCCCCCCACTCCTCCAACCCCCCCCACTCCTCCACCCCCCCCCATTCCTCCAACCCCCCCCCACTCCTCCACCCCCCCCCACTCCTCCACCCCCCCCCACTCCTCCAACCCCCCCCACTCCTCCAACCCCCCCACTCTCCCAAGCCCCCCCCCCCACTCCTCCAACCCCCCCACTCTCCCAACCCCCCCTATTCCTCCACCCCCCCCCACGCCTCCACCCCCCCCCCACGCCTCCACCCCCCCCCCCACTCCTCCCCCCCCTCCCCCACGGCTCCGAGTCACCGCGAGCCTCGCGTCTCGTGGTGTCGAGCGAGGATCGCCGCTTCCATCGACGCGAAGCGAACGAATTGGCTCGGCAGACGCAGCCTGATTGGGGCCATTAATTAACGAGGCGTCCTCGTTAATTAGCGCAGAGATAAGCAACGCATCGCCACCCCCACCGCTCAGCTCCTTCCACCCATTTCTTACCCTCTGACTATTTTCAGCGACCACCCACTGACTCACTCACTGACTTACTCACTGACTTACTCACTGACTCACTTACTGACTTATTCAATGAATCAATCAGTGACTCACTCACTGACTCACTCACAGACTCAATCATTGACTCACTCACTGACTTACTCACTGACTCACTCACTGACTTATTCAGTGACTCACTCACCGACTCACTCACAGACTCAATCACTGACTTACTCACTGACTTACTCACTGACTTATTCAGTGACTCACTCACCGACTCACTCAACGACTCAATCACTGACTCAATCACTGACTCACTCACTGACTCAATCACTGACTCACTCGCTGACTGACTCACTCACCGACTCACTCACCGACTCAATCACCGACTCACTCACCAACTCACTCACTGACTCACTCACCGACTCACTCATCGACTCACTCACTGACTCACTCACCGACTCAATCACTGACTCAATCACTGACTCACTCACTCAATCGCTGACTCACTCACTGACTCAATCACTGACTCACTCGCTGCTGACTCACTCACCGACTCACTCACTGACTCAATCACTGACTCAATTACTGACTCAATCACTGACTCAATCACTGATTCACTCTCTGACTCACTCACCGACTCAATCACTGACTCAATCACTGACTCACTCACAGTCCTTATTTACTGAATCAATCACTGACTCACTCACGGACTCACTCACAGACTCAATCACTGACTCACTCACCGACTCACTCACCGACTCAATCACTGACTCAATCACTGACTCACTCAATCGCTGACTCACTCATTGACTCAATCACTGACTCACTCGCTCACTGACTCACTCACCGACTTACTCACTGACTCAATCACTGACTCAATTACTGACTCACTCACTGACTTACTGACTCAATCGACTGACTCAATCACTGACTCACTCACTGACTCACTCACCGACTCAATCACTGACTCAATCACTGACTCACTCACTGACTTATTTAATGAATCAATCACTGACTCACTCACTGACTCACTCACTGACTCAATTACTGACTCAATTACTGACTCACTCACTGACTTACTGACTCAATTACGGACTCAATCACTGACTCACTCACTGACTTATTTAATGAATCAATCACTGACTCACTCACTGACTCACTCACAGATTCAATCACTGACTCACTCACCGACTCACTCACCGACTCAATCACTGACTCAATCACTGGCTCAATCACTGACTCACTCACTCAATCGCTGACTCACTGACTGACTCAATCACTGACTCACTCGCTGACTGACTCACTCACCGACTCACTCACTGACTCAATCACTGACTCAATTACTGACTCACTCACTGACTTACTGACTCAATCACTGACTCACGCACTGACTCACTCGCCGACTCAATCACTGACTCAATCACTGACTCACTCACTGACTTATTTAATGAATCAATCAGTGACTCACTCACTGACTCACTCACAGACTCAATCACTGACTCACTCACCGACTCACTCACCGACTCACTCACCGACTCACTCACCGACTCAATCACTGACTCAATCACTGACTCACTCACTCAATCGCTGACTCACTCACTGACTCAATCACTGACTCACTCGCTGACTGACTCACTCCCCGACTCACTCACTGACTCAATCACTGACTCAATTACTGACTCACTCGCTCACTCATTCAGTCACTCTCTGACTCACTCTGTCTCATTCGCCGACTAACTGACTCACTTTCCGACTCACCGAGTCACTCACTCGCTGACTCACCCACTGACTCACTCACTAACTCACTCGCTGACTCATTCAGCCACCCACTCACTCACCATTCCTCCCAACCGCTCACTCACTCACTCAGCCACCCACCCACCCACCCACTCACTCACCATTCCTCCTTACCACTCACTCAGTCACTCAGCCACCCACCCACTCACTCACCATTCCTCCCAACCGCTCGCTCACTCACTCAGCCACTCACTCACCATTCCTCCCAACCGCTCACTCACTCACTCAGCCAAGCACGCACTCACTCACTCACCATTCCTCCCAACTGCTCACTCACTCACTCGGCAACTCACTCACTCACTCACCATTCCTCCTAGCTGCTCACTCACTCACTCAGCCACCCACCCACTCACTCACCATTCCTCCCAACCGCTCACTCACTCACCATTCCTCCTAACACCTCACTCACTCAGCCACCCACCCACTTACTCACCATTCCTCCCAACCGCTCACTCACTCACCATTCCTCCTAACACCTCACTCACTCAGTCACCTCCCACTCACTCACCATTCCTCCCAACTGCTCACTCACTCAGCCACCCACCCACTCACTCACCATTCCTCCCAACTGCTCACTCACTCACTCAGCCACACACCCACTCACTCACCATTCCTCCCAACCGCTCACTCACTCACTCAGCCACCCACCCACTCAATCACCATTCCTTCCAACCGCTCACTCACTCAGCCACCCACCCACTCACTCACCATTCATCCCAACCGCTCACTCACTCACTCAGCCACCCACCCACCCACCCACTCACTCACCATTCCTCCTTACCGCTCACTCACTCACCATTCCTCCTAACACCTCACTCACTCAGCCACCCACCCACTTACTCACCATTCCTCCCAACCGCTCACTCACTCACCATTCCTCCTAACACCTCACTCACTCAGCCACCTCCCACTCACTCACCATTCCTCCCAACTGCTCACTCACTCAGCCACCCACCCACTCAATCACCATTCCTTCCAACCGCTCACTCACTCAGCCACCCACCCACTCACTCACCATTCATCCCAACCGCTCACTCACTCACTCAGCCACCCACCCACCCACTCACTCACCATTCCTCCTTACCGCTCACTCACTCACCATTCCTCCTAACACCTCACTCACTCAGCCACCCACCCACTTACTCACCATTCCTCCCAACCGCTCACTCACTCACCATTCCTCCTAACACCTCACTCACTCAGCCACCTCCCACTCACTCACCATTCCTCCCAACTGCTCACTCACTCAGCCACCCACCCACTCACTCACCATTCCTCCCAACTGCTCACTCACTCACTCAGCCACACACCCACTCACTCACCATTCCTCCCAACCGCTCACTCACTCAGCCACCCACCCACTCACTCACCATTCCTCCCAACCGCTCACTCACTCACTCAGCCACCCACCCACTCACTCACCATTCCTTCCAACCGCTCACTCACTCACCATTCCTCCTAACACCTCACTCACTCAGCCACCCACCCACTTACTCACCATTCCTCCCAACCGCTCACTCACTCACCATTCCTCCTAACACCTCACTCACTCAGTCACCTCCCACTCACTCACCATTCCTCCCAACTGCTCACTCACTCAGCCACCCACCCACTCACTCACCATTCCTCCCAACTGCTCACTCACTCACTCAGCCACACACCCACTCACTCACCATTCCTCCCAACCGCTCACTCACTCACTCAGCCACCCACCCACTCAATCACCATTCCTTCCAACCGCTCACTCACTCAGCCACCCACCCACTCACTCACCATTCATCCCAACCGCTCACTCACTCACTCAGCCACCCACCCACCCACCCACCCACTCACTCACCATTCCTCCTTACCGCTCACTCACTCACCATTCCTCCTAACACCTCACTCACTCAGCCACCCACCCACTTACTCACCATTCCTCCCAACCGCTCACTCACTCACCATTCCTCCTAACACCTCACTCACTCAGCCACCTCCCACTCACTCACCATTCCTCCCAACTGCTCACTCACTCAGCCACCCACCCACTCAATCACCATTCCTTCCAACCGCTCACTCACTCAGCCACCCACCCACTCACTCACCATTCATCCCAACCGCTCACTCACTCACTCAGCCACCCACCCACCCACTCACTCACCATTCCTCCTTACCGCTCACTCACTCACCATTCCTCCTAACACCTCACTCACTCAGCCACCCACCCACTTACTCACCATTCCTCCCAACCGCTCACTCACTCACCATTCCTCCTAACACCTCACTCACTCAGCCACCTCCCACTCACTCACCATTCCTCCCAACTGCTCACTCACTCAGCCACCCACCCACTCACTCACCATTCCTCCCAACTGCTCACTCACTCACTCAGCCACACACCCACTCACTCACCATTCCTCCCAACCGCTCACTCACTCAGCCACCCACCCACTCACTCACCATTCCTCCCAACCGCTCACTCACTCACTCAGCCACCCACCCACTCACTCACCATTCCTTCCAACCGCTCACTCACTCAGCCACCCACCCACTCACTCACCATTCATCCCAACCGCTCACTCACTCAGCCACCCACCCACTCACTCACCAGTCCTCCCAACCGCTCACTCACTCACTCAGCCACCCACCCACTCACTCACCATTCCTCCCAACCGCTCACTCACTCACCCACCCACTCACTCACCATTCCTCCCAACCGCTCACTCACTCACTCAGCCACCCACCCACTCACTCACCATTCCTCCCAACCGCTCACTCACTTAGCCACCCACCCACTCACTCAACATTCCTCACAACCGCTCACTCACTCAGCCACCTCCCACTCACTCACCATTCATCCCAACTGCTCACTTACTCACTCAGCCACCCACGCACTCACTCACCATTCCTCCCCACCGCTCACTCACTCAGCCACCCACCCACTCACCATTCCTCCCAACCGCTCACTCACTCACTCAGCCACCCACGCACTCACTCACCATTCCTCCCAACCGCTCACTCACTCACCCACCCACTCACTCACCATCCCTCCCAACTGCTCACTCACTCAGCCACCCACCCACTCACTCACCATTCCTCCCAAACGCTCACTCACTCAGCCACCCACCCACTCATTCACCATTCCTCCCAACCGCTCATTCACTTACTCAGCCACCCACGTACTCACTCACCATTCCTCCCAATCGCTCACTCACTCACCATTCCTCCCAACTGCTCACTCACTCAGCCACCCACTCACTCACTCACTCACCATTCCTCCCAAACGCTCACTCACTCAGCCACCCACCCACTCACTCACCATTCCTCCCAATACCTCACTCACTCAGCCACCCACCCACTCACTCACCATTCCTCCCAACCGTTCACTCACTCACTCAGTCACCCACCCACTCACTCACCATTCCTCCCAACCGCTCACTCACTCACTCAGCCACCCACGCACTCACTCACCATTCCTCCCAACCGCTCACTCACTCACCATTCCTCCCAATACCTCACTCACTCAGCCACCCACCCACTCACTCACCATTCCTCCCAACCGCTCACTCACTCACTCAGCCACCCACCCACTCACTCACCATTCCTCCCAACCGCTCACTCACTCACTCAGCCACCCACCCACTCACTCACCATTCCTCCCAACCGCTCACTCACTCACTCAGCCACCCACCCACTCACTCACCATTCCTCCCAACCGCTCACTCACTCACTCAGCCACCCACCCACTCACTCACCATTCCTCCCAACCGCTCACTCACTCACTCAGCCACCCACTCACTCACCATTCCTCCCAATACCTCACTCACTCAGCCACCCACCCACTCACTCACCATTCCTCCCAACTGCTCACTCACTCACTCAGCCACCCACACACTCACCATTCCCCCCACCCGCCCACCCACTCACCCATTCATCATTCACTCATCCATGCGTACCATTCCCTCTCCCCCCTCCTAATCCCAGTGGGGGCCCTCCCCGATCGTCGCTTCTCGAGACGTCTCTTTCTGTCTGTGTCTCATTCTGTATGTGTCTCTCTGACTTTGTCTCCCTGTCTGTGTCTCTGTCTTCGTCTCTCTGTCTGTGTCTCTCTGTCTGTGTCTCTCTGTCTGTGTTTCTTTCTGTCTGTGTCTCTGTGTCTCTCTCTGTCTTTGTCTCTCTGTCTGTGTCTCTCTGTATGTCTCTCATTGTCTGTGTGTCTCTCTCTGTGTCTCTCTGTCTGTGTCTCTCTGTCTCTCTCTGTGTCTCTCTGTCTGTGTCTCTCTGTCTGTGTCTCTCTGTCTGTGTCTCTCTGTTTCTTTGTCTCTCTGTGTCTTTGTCTCTGTGTCTCTGTCTGTGTCTCTTTGTCTTTCTGTTTTTGTCTCTCTATGTGTGTCGTGCCCGCGATGTAGCGCCACGCGCCGCCTGCGCCGTTCACATCCTCTGCCCCTTCCCCCTTTCACCCGCACTTGCCCCAACACTTGTCGAAGGCTACCCGGGGGACATTTGCCTCTGTGTGGGTGAGTGTGCGCAGTGGGCGGGGAGTGATTCGCGACCTCCGCCACGAATTCCATTCCCGGTCAGGGCCACCAACACGACGTGATCCGCTCACAGGTCCTCCCCGAGGTCGACTCAGACTCAAAGGGCTTCCTGGTGCGTCGCGTCTATACATCGCCGCTAGGGAGACAAAGGCGGCCGGGCGTGGTGGCGGCCTCCGACACCTCGTCGTGTTCCACAGTTGCCGGCTTTGTGCCACAGGTGCTGATCGCTCTCAGCACTTGCCCCCCCGTCCGCTATGGGCAATACGGGGGCAACCTTTGTCTTTGTGTGGTGCCGAACTTCATAGGTGCTACTCGTTAACAGCACTTGCCCCAGCAGTCTGTTAAGGCTATACGGGGGATCTTTGTCTTTGGAGATGCTGGTGGTGGAGGAAGAGGTTGTGAAGGAGGTGAAGGTGGTGGAGGTGCTGGTGGTGGATGAGGAGGTGGTGGAGGTGGTGGCGGAGGAGGACGTGGTGGAGGAGGTGATAATGGTGGCTGAGGTGATGGTGGTGGTGGTGATGAAGGAGGTAGTGCTGGTGGAGGAAGTAGAGTTGGTGTAGGAGGTGGTTCTTGTGGAGGAGGTGGTGGTGGAAGAGGTAGTTCCGGTGGAGGTGGTGGTGGGGTAGGTAGTGCTGGTGGAGGAGGTTGTGGTGGAGGTGGTTGTGGAGACGTTGATGCTGATGAAGGAGGAGGTGGTGTTGTTAGTGGTGGTAGAGGAGCTGGTGGAGGAGGTGGTGGTGGTGGACGTGCTGGTGGTGCTGTTCGTGATGGTGGAGGTTTTGGTGTTGGAGGTGTTGGTGGAGGTGTTGGTGGTAGAGGTCGTGATGGAGGAGGTGGTGGTGATGTAGGAGGAGGTGGTGGTTATGGGGGAGGTGGTGGTGTTGGTGATGGAGGAGGAGGTGGTTGTGATAGAGGTAGTGGTGGTGTTGGTTATGGGGGAGGTGGTGGCCGTCACGTGCCGCCATCACCGCGCGCGAACAACAGCGACAAACTTCCAAATCCTCCGGTGGAGCGGTGGCGCCGTGGTTAGCGCACCGCGGCTACGAACACCGGCGGACTGAATCCAACGGAGTCCTGCTGCTGGCAGAATGTACTCGTCTGGTGTGCGGCAGTGGCTAGGAGATGTCAACTCCCTCGCTTGGGTGCAGGAGGTCGTGGATTCGATCTCAACCCTGACGCCTGCTGCTGTATATTTGGAGTTTGCGTGTCTCTTTCTCTCTCCCCGTGGTCGCGTGGATTTTTTCTCCGGTTCCTCCGTTGTTTTTTTTTACCCTCCACATTTAGAATCAACATCACCACGCGTTTAGAGCATTTGGCTGCTGCGATACATTTCCACGTGATGATGATGATGATAAGCCCACTTTGGTTGAGCTTTCATTTGTGATGGCCAAGTCGCTCCTGAAAAAATAGCTCCAGAGCAGCTCAGTGGGGGCCTTACAACTGGGAAAATTTGAAACATATAGTTCATAGTTTAGTTTTCATTCCCTGCCACGGCTGACATCAGTGGCTAAGAGTGATATCTGATCTCGTTTCGACCACACCTACCTCATCCCCCAACCAGTGTGGTGAAGTATGGTCAAATAGCCCTCATGGGCCACGCAGAGTGGGAAGGCCCTCATCATCCAACAGTGGATTGGACGGTGCTTAATAATGCTGGTGGTGGTGGTGACGGTGGTGGTGGTGGTGACGGTGGTGGTGTCGGTGGTGGTGGTGAATGTTGGAACTGAGCATTGTCTGGAGCGGTAATCAATACCCCACTACATCAGAATCGGAATACAAAAGTAGTTTAGTTGTGAGTTTTATGTAACAACAGCAACAACGACAATAAAAAACCCGTGAAGGTTTCCCGCGCCGCGTCTGGAGGAGCTGTAAGCTGAGCGGCGCTTCGCCGGCCACGCGGTGCGAAACGTCGGACAGCGGCGGTTGGCTGCGCCTGCGGCACGAAAACACGCTTAGGTGGAGCTGAGCCACGCGTGTGGTGGTGGTGGCGGTGGAGATGGTGGAGATGGTGGTGCTGGCGGTGGTGGCGGTGGTGGTGGTGGTGGTGGCGGTGGTGGTTGTGGTGGTGGTGATGACGGTGGTTGTGACGGTGGTGGTGGTAGTGGCGGTGGAGATGGTGGTGCTGGCGGTGGTGGCGGCGGTGGTGGCGGTGGTGGCGGTGGTGGTGGTGGTAACGGTGGTGGTGGTGGTGGTTACGGTGGTGGCGGTGGTTGACTCCGTGACCTCTGTGGTTATGGGAGAGATGACGGCGATGATGATGACGACCAGGATAGCGCTGCTGATGAATATCTCTTAAACGTTTACAAATATTGTCTTAGACAATTGCTCGGGGGTCCTTGTCCAAAAAGTCACCAATCTCGCCCCGTACACAGAATTCGTAATTACCCCCCACCCCTCCCACCCCCCCACATAATTAAACGCTAACAAATAATTGATTAGCGTGCCTATGCGTAATTACACCCCCCTCCCCACCCACCCAGCCACGTTGGACTGGCAAGATGAATTGCAGTGGAGAGGGAGCAGAGATCATCTCCTCTGGTGGTCCAGGAACGCCGCCGCCACCACCACCACCACCGTTACCACCACCACCACCACCACCTCTCACGTCGTGATGATCATCAGCAGCAGCAGCCGTGGTCAAATCCACTGCTGGATCAAGATCGCCCCAGGCCATCATCATCAGTTAGTCTATAGGCAACGTTAGATTACGGGCAATGCTAGTCTATGGACAATGTTAGTCTATGGGCAATGTTAGTCTATGGCAATGTTAGTCTATGGGCAATGTTAGTCTATGGCCGATGTTAGTCTATGGGAAATGTTAGTCTATGGGCAATGTTAGTCTATGGGCAATGTGAGTCTATGGGCAATGTTAGTCTATGGACAATGTTAGTCTATGGCCGATGTTAGTCTATGGGCAATGTTAGTTTATGGGCAATGTTAGTCGATGGGCAATGTTAGTCTATGGGCAATGTTAGTCTATGGGCAATGTTAGTCTATGGACAGTGTTAGTCTATGGACAATGTTAGTCTGTGAGCAGTGTTAGTCTATGGGCAATGTTAGTCTATGGGCAATGTTAGTCTATGGGCAGTGTTAGTCTATGGACAGTGTTAGTCTATGGGCAATGTTAGTCTATGGGCAATGTTAGTCTATGGGCAATGTTAGTCTATGGGCAATGTTAGTCTATGGGCAATATTAGTCTATGGGCGATGTTAGTCTATGGGCAATGTTAGTCTATGGGCAATGTTAGTCTATGGGCAATGTTACGTGGAAAGTTATAGCAGTAGCCAAATTCTGTAAAGAGCGCACGTTGATTCTGAATGTGGCGGGAAAAATCCACGCGACCACGGGGAGAGAGAGACACAAACTCCAAATATACAGCAGCAGGTGTCAGGGTCGGGATTGAACCCACGACCTCCTGTAGACCAGGCGAGGTAGTTAACATCTCACAGCACAGAACTCCCGGTTCATACCACGGCGCGCTAATCACTAGCGCCACCGCTCCAATCCCATCTCGAGAAACGCGCAGGGCCATAGGCTGGCAGGGAAAGCCGAAAGGGGGGGGGCAGAGGGCAGTGGGTCTAGGGGTGGGGGTCTAGGGGTGGGGGTCTAGGGGTGGGGGCCAAGGAGCCGGGGGCTGAAAGCCACTGGCACGTGCAGAGGAAGAGGGGGGGGCATCGTTTGTTAAACGCCTCTCGGTGTCTCGCGTCTGGCCGCTGTGTTGACGCAACGATAATTATCGAGAGAGCGATCCTCCTCGCAGCGAGCGCGGGGCGCGAGTGGAGCCGGTGCGCCCTCCCACCCCTCCCTCCACCCCTCCCTCCACCCCTCCCTCCACCCCTCCCTCCACCCCTCCCTCCACCCCTCCCTTTCTCCACCCCTCCCTCCACCCCTACTCAATCCATCCCCCCTCCATCCCTCACCCCCCTCCCTCCATCCATCCATCCACCCCCTCCCTCCCTCCTTCCCTCCATCCCTCCATCCCTCCCCCCCCTTCTTCCCTCCATCCCCCCCTCCACTCCTCCCTCCCTCCCCCCTCCCCCCTCCCTCCATCCCTCACCCCCCTCCACGCCGCGCAGCGGTCGGCGCAGAAACCTCCACGCAGCTCTGCGAGGCGCTCCCCGCTAACGAACCCCAGATGGGGCCACGGTGCCTCTCGGGGGCAGCCCCCTCTGTGTGTGTCTACGAGTGGGACGGCGGGGGGGGGGTCCCTATGAGGGTCCCTGTGGGGGTCCCTGTGGGGGTCTCTGTGGGGGTCTCTGTGGGGTGGGCTCCCTGTGGAAGGGTCCCTACATGGGAGGGGGGGGGGTGGTGATCCCTGTGGGGGAGGGGGGGGTTGTTCCTATGGGAAGTACGAGGGGGGAGGGGGTCCTTGTGAAGGGGTCCCGTGCCGTGGGGTCACGAGGGTCCGGCCCGAGTGAAACTTTCGCGCTCGAGGTTGCGTGGTGCGATTTCGTGAATTCTGACATCCAATTCTTGTCAAATCCCACACCTCCCTCTCTAAATCAGCTCGTGCCTTTCCATAAGCCACGTGCCCTCCGGTGCGTGGCCGCCCCCACTCTGAACCGCTCCCAACTCCCCTTCACTGCCCCGTTCGGGATCTTGGCCAGGTCTTCCTTTCACTGCTGCGGTGGCGAGATGTTAACCACCTCTCCTCGTCTACAGGAGGTTCGTGGGTTCTATCCAGACCCTGACGCCTGCTGTATATTTGGAGTTTGCGTGTCTCTCTCCCTCATCATCATCATCACGGTGGCTAGGAGATGTTAACCACCTCTCCTGGTCTACAGGAGGTTCGTGGGTTCTATCCCGACCCTGACGCCTGCTGTATATTTGGAGTTAGCGTGTACATTTACAGCAGTAGGAAAATACTCCTAAGCGCGTGATGTTGATTCTAAATGTGGAGAGAGAAAAAAGAAAACCCGGAGAAAAATCCACGCAACGGCGGTGAAAGAGATGCAAACTGGAAATATACAGCAGGCGTCATTGTCGGAATGGAACCCACGGCCTCCTGTATACTTGGTGAGGGAGTTAACATCTCGCCACCATGGCGCCTCTAGGGAGTATATTGGAGGGTATGTTGGCCTACTTGTCCACGCTGGTCAGACTTCTTGGCAGGAGTGGGAGTACAACAACAACAACCGCTATTCGCCACTAAGTGGCGGTGACGTCACCACGACGCTTGTGCCAGGCCAAGTGCACCTTGAGGCCACGTGAAGTGTCGAACGCCCGCTGGCAGGAGGTCACGGGGCAGACCCAGGTGCCACGGGTCGACTGACCGAGATGACCGAGATGACTGGCTGATGCACCACCTGTGCCCCCTACGGTACCAACTTGCCGTGCTTTAGCCACCCGGCGCTCCGCTCGTTGTTGTGAGCGTCGCTCCTCCGCCCTCCGTTGTTGTTGGAGGGCGACTGCCTCCAACTGCCCAGTAGCGTCCTTCACGAGCCTCCTCCACAGAGGCCGATCTTGACATCGCTGGTACCAGTCATCGGCAAGTCCACTCAGCTCCACGTCCTCCTGTACCACATCACTCCATCTCTTCTCTAGCCCGTGCCGCGCCCGTTTAGCCCCGTCGATCCGGCCGAACAAAAGCTGTTTAGGCATGCAGTGGCTGGGCATGCGGGCTACATGACCCAGCCAACGCAGCTTTGCCTGCCGGAGGAGCTCACCGATGGGACTTTGCCCAGATCTTTCAAGGATTTGTGATCTCACACAATCCAGCCTGGTTAAACCCAGGATGGATCGTAGGCAGGCCAGCCTAAATGTTTCCAACCGGCGAAGATGCTCCATTAGGGGGGTCCACGTTTCACAAGCGTAGAGAAGGGAGGGAATGACCGTGGCCGAGAAGACCTGAAGCTTCATGCGGAGCGACAGACCAGGTAGCTTCCACACAGCGTTACACAACCGATGAAAAGATATTGCCGCTCAACTGATTCGGAGTGAGACCTCTGCTGTTAAACTGGAGCCGGTCATAAGCACACTGCACAGGTATGGGAAACTATTCACTCTCTCCACTACTGCCCCATCACCGATTGGGAGTTGTGGGGGTGGAGTGTCCGATGGTACAAAATACACAGGCAGGTGCTTAGTTTTGGTGGGGCTGATGGTAAGGCCCCATCTCTTAGTGGCACGCTCCAGTCTCAGCAGCAGCGTCTCCAACTCCTCCTCTGAATGAGCAGCTATTACCAAATCATCGGCATACAGAACGTGGTTGACCAATAGGGAGCCATCCCTTGATCGCACACGGGCGCCGATCAGCCTCCCATTATATCTGTACCAAACGGAAATTCCCCTGGTACAGCTATTGAAGGCTTCACGAACTACGCGGTCAAAATAGATGTTAAATAATGTGGGAGCCAGAGGACATCCCTGCCGCACCCCAAGGTGTACAGTGGGAGTACCAACACTCAACCACACACAGCACCTGCCGACTGCGGTGAACCGGAGTGTGCCACTGGGTGGACAGAGGTGGGAATCCGGTTTACAGCCTCCCGTGATTAGACGAGGATCTCAAGTTTAGATAATTGATGGCATCACCCTCGTCACCAGTAACTCACGTAGAGACCCATACACTCGCACAGAGACCCATAGACTCACATAAGACCCATACACTTACACAGAGACCCATATACTCACATAGAGACCCATACACTTACACAGAGATCCATAGACTCACATAGAGACCCATACACTTACACAGAGATCCATAGACTCACGCAGAGAGCCATAGATTCACATAGAGACCCATGGACTCACACAGAGTCCCATAAACTCACATCAAGACCCATACACTTACATAGATAGCCACAGACTCACATAGAGATCCATATACTCAAATAGAGACTCACATTGAGACTAATAGACTCATATGTATTCATGTTGAAGTTCTTTTGCACCGTATGTTGCTAACCACGCGAATTGGAGGATCCTGAGGACTCGCATAGAGGCCTATGGACTGACATAGAGAGCCATAGACTCACATTAACACCCATAGACTGACGTAGACTACACAGAGACCCATAGACTGACGTAGACTACACAGAGACCCATAGACTGATGTAGACTACACAGAGACCCATAGACTGATGTGGACTACACAGAGACCCATAGAATGACGTAAACTACACAGAGACTCATAGACTGACGTAGACTACACAGAGACCCATAGACTGACGTAGACTACACAGAAACCCATAGACTGACGTGGACTACACAGAGACCCATAGACTGATGTAGACTACACAGAGACCCATAGACTGACGTAGACTACACAGAGACCCATAGACTGACGTGGACTACACAGAGACCCATAGACTGGCGTGGACTACACAGAAACCCATAGACTGATGTAGACTACACAGAGACCCATAGACTGACGTAGACTACACAGAGACCCATAGATTGATGTAGACTACACAGAGACCCATAGACTGACGTAGATTACACAGAGACCCATAGACTGACGTCGACTACACAGAGACCCATAGACTGACATAGACTACACAGAGACCCATAGACTGACGTAGACTACACAGAGACCCATAGACTGATGTAGACTACACAGAGACCCATAGACTGACGTAGACTACACAGAGACCCATAGACTGACGTGGACTACATAGAGACCCATAGACTGGCGTGGACTACACAGAAACCCATAGACTGATGTAGACTACACAGAGACCCATAGATTGACGTGGACTACACAGAGACCCATAGACTGACGTGGACTACACAGAGACCCATAGACTGACGTGGACTACACAGAGACCCATAGACTGATGTAGACTACACAGAGACCCATAGACTGATGTAGACTACACAGAGACCCATAGACTGACGTAGACTACACAGAGACCCATAGACTGACGTGGACTACACAGAGACCCATAGACTGACGTAGACTACACAGAGACCCATAGACTGACGTGGACTACATAGAGACCCATAGACTGACGTGGACTACATAGAGACCCATAGACTGGCGTGGACTACACAGAAACCCATAGACTGATGTAGACTACACAGAGACCCATAGATTGACGTGGACTACACAGAGACCCATAGACTGACGTGGACTACACAGAGACCCACAGACTGACGTGGACTACACAGAGACCCATAGACTGATGTAGACTACACAGAGACCCATAGACTGACGTAGATTACACAGAGACCCATAGACTGACGTGGAATACACAGAGACCCATAGACTGACGTAGACTACACAGAGACCCATAGACTGACGTGGACTACACAGAGACCCATAGACTGACGTGGACTACACAGAGACGGCGCGTACACATACAGCGGCTCCTCTCTCTCCCATCAGATCGGTGTTTTTATGTTTTTTGTGTTATCCATCTACGTGCATTTGTTCGTCATCATCACGTCGATTAAACGTAAGGCGCACATACTCTCGCGAATTTCTGCTCGCCATCGGCAGAACCACACTCATGGATATAAACCCAGCAGACGCGGAAGAGCTACGCGACTGCGGTCTGCTCCAGAGGCCTGCTCTACCACCGACCCCCACTACTGCAACCAGCCTACAGTGGAAGCGCCACAGGCGGTGTATGAGGAAGCAGAAGAGGGGAAAGCGCGGAGGTATCGAGGCTAGGCGAGCGGCTAGCCCTCACCGGCCGGCTATCCCTACCATCACAGTGGCCAACGTACGCTCGCTGGAAAACAAACTGGACTATATCCGCCTTCTTCGTACAACTTCCAGGACTGTGAGTGAGTGCTGTGTCCTTGTGTTTGTGGAAACATGGCTTAACGATAACGTCCTGGACCATGCCATTCAGCTAGCTGGGCTAACATGTTACCGGGCGGACAGAGCGCTCGTCGAGGGGGGGGAGACTCGCGGTGGGGGACTCTGTGTTTACATCACCGATGCCTGGTGCCGCGACGCTGTTGTGGTCTGCCAACACTGCTCATCATTGGTGGAGTTTATGGTAATTAAATGCCGGCCATTCTACCTGCCGAGGGAATTTAGTGCCATATTGCTGGTGGCACTATACATCCCCCCTGGCTCCGAAAACAACAGGAACGAGGCACTGTATGAACTCCATCAGCACATCGGTGACCAGCAGACAGCCCACCCAGATGCCTTCCTCATTCTGGCTGGGGATTTCAACCATGCCAACCCCAAGAGCGTGTTTCCACAACTTCAGGGACACATCAACTTTCCCACACGAGGAAACAATATCCTGGACAATGTCTACACTACACACAAAGGTGCCTACAAAGCCCGTCCCCTCCCCCACCTTGGGGCCTCAGATCACACCACTGTTCTGCTAACGTCAGCATACAGGCCGCTGGTTAAAGTCACCAAACCAGTTATAAAGCGGATCTGCGTGTGGCCTGAGGGGTCTTCAGAGGCACTCCAGGACTGCTTCTCCACCACCGACTGGAACATGTTCAGAAAGGCAGCCACCTACAACAACACCGTAGACCTCCAGGAGTACACGGAGACCGTCACTTCCTACACGAGGAAGTGCATGGAGGATGTCACGGTCACCAGAACCATCTCCATTCGGGCCAACCAGAAGCCATGGCTGACAGGGGAAGTCCATAGGCTCCTGAGGGCTCGGAACGCCGCCTTCAAAGCTGGCGAGGAGATGGGCCTGAAGACAGCCAGGGCCAACCTGTCGCGAGGCATCAGATTGGCCAAGAGGCAGTACTCCAGGAGGATCGCCGACCGCTTCAATGACAGCAGAGACACCCGGAACCTGTGGCGAGGGATGCAGACCATCACGGACTATAAACCCTCTCCGCAGACCTGTGACAGCTCCACCTCTCTGCTGAACCAGCTGAAGGATTTCTTCGCTCGCTTTGAGGCAGACAACAGCACCCCAGCACAGAAGACTCCACCACCTCCCGGCGACCAGGTGCTGACGCTATCCCCAGATAGCGTGAGGGGATCCCTCAGAAGGACGAACCCAAGGAAAGCCCAGGGCCCTGACAACATTCCGGGTCGTGTCCTGAGAGACTGTGCGGAGGAGCTCACAGATGTTTTCACCGACATCTTTAACACCTCGCTGAGACAGGCTGTTGTACCTACGTGCCTCAAAGCTACCACCATCATCCCGGTCCCGAAGAAGTCATCACCCTCCTGCAACAATGACTACCGCCCGGTCGCACTCACTCCAATCCTTATGAAGTGCTTCGAGCGGCTAGTCCTACAACACATCAAGTCTGTCCTTCCCCCCGCCCTGGACCCTTTCCAGTTTGCGTATCGGTCTAACCGCTCGACCGATGACGCCATCTCCACTACCCTCCACTCAGCTCTCACCCATCTGGAGACTAAAGACTCCTACGTCAGAATGCTGTTCATCGACTTTAGCTCAGCATTCAACACAATCATCCCCCAGCAGCTCATCCACAAACTAGACCACCTGGGGCTCAACACCTCCCTGTGCAACTGGCTGTTGGACTTCCTGACAGGGAGACCACAGGCAGTTCGAGTTGGCAGCAACACCTCCGGCACCATCACACTGAACACAGGGGTCCCCCAAGGATGTGTGCTGAGCCCCCTCCTCTTCACTTTGCTGACCCACGACTGCACACCATCATTCAGCTCCAACCTCTTCATTAAGTTTGCGGATGACACAACTGTGGTGGGTGCCATCAAATAACGGGGATGAGACAAACTACAGAAGTGAGGTGAGCAGGCTGGCCACGTGGTGCAAGGACAACAATCTCCACTTGAATGTTGAGAAGACGAAGGAGATTGTTGTGGACTTCAGGAGAGTGCACACCCAGCATACTCCGCTAACCATCAACGGTGCTGCAGTGGAGAGGGTGAGATGCACCAAGTTCCTGGGTGTGCACATCTCTGAAGACCTGTCGTGGAGTCACAACACTGCATCACTGGCCAAAAAAAGCCCAACAGCGCCTGTACTTTCTCCGCAAACTGAGAAGAGCAGGAGCCCCGCCCCCCATCATGCACACCTTCTACAGAGGCACCGTTGAGTGCATCTTGACGAGCTGCATCACCGTGTGGTACGGCACCTGCACCGTGTCCTGCCGCAAGACTCTGCAGCGCATAGTGAGAGCAGCTGAGAGGATCATTGGTGTCTCTCTCCCCCCTCTTCTGGACATTTATAACACCCGCATCACCAGCAAAGCAATCAAGATTGCAGGTGATCCCACCCACCCATCTCACAGCCTCTTCAGCCTGCTGCCGTCAGGGAGGAGATTGCGGAGTCTTCGGGCCAAGACCAGCAGGCTCAAAGACAGTTTCTTTCACCAGGCTGTCAGGAGACTCAACTCCCTCCCTGCTCTACCATCACTCCCCCCCTCTGCCCACCCTCCCCCCTTTGCCCCCTGACCCCAACCCCCACACACACATTCACTCGTACATCCTGATCTCTGGACTGCACATTGCACTACATCGCACTACCACACCGGTTTAAATATCTTATTTCTTTAAATATTCTATTTAAATAATATTTTACATTTTATAATTCTTGACTGTTGTTTATTTTAAGTCTATTACATTTTTGACTATTTATCTTGTGTTGATCGCCGATTGTTTATTGTTTATTTATGTCTGTTAATTGTGATTCATTTTTTAATTGCTTGGTTGCACCGTGGGACCAAGAGAGAGGACTGTAATTTCATCTGTGTTGTATGTCATGCATGTAACACACTTGACAATAAAGTGACTTTTGACTTTGACTTTGATAAAAATGTAATAAAAGACTCGGACGCTTCTCTCTGTCCTGTGTCCTTTATTTGGGTTCGATCTCTTTCCCTCACGGTACTCCCCTATATACTCTCCACCCTGCAGCCCCAGGCTGCTGTCGCTCCCGTAGCCCACACTCTGCAGCCCCAGGCTGCTGTCGCGCCGTGCAGACCCCTGCTGCCGACTCCTCCCTTGCAGACCCGCTGCTCTCTGCAGCCTCCTCGCTGCTTCTCCTGCCCCCGGGTCGGTCACCGTTGGCCGACGGTGCCGATCCTCCTGGCTTGGGTGTGTGGCGACCTCGCCACTCTCTCTCACCCTTCGCCCTGCGTGGCCTCTCACTTCTCCCAGTCCCGACTGCTTCCGGTTACCCCCCTTATAGACCGTTACCCTCTCCCCCACGTGACATAACTCCTCCCCCCATGACGTCACTTCCGGAAGGTCGTTTACGCCCGCATTACACCACCCTCCCCCGTAGAGAAAATCCAGCCTATCTCGGCTGAACACAACTCCAATAAGCAATGCGAGCGAACACGACCGAATACGTAAAAGGACACAGAACACACGATAATATACGGAAAGAACAAGAACACAACACAATAATTAACGAAATGTGAGGGATTTCGAGCGGGTGCGGGTCGCCGGGCCGTCCCGGACGGTCGGTGGCCCTCCCGCCGAGCGGGAACGTGGCAGGGTTTTAAGAGCGACAGGCTGAAGTTCGTCTGTCGCTATTGGAGGCCTGGCAACGTCCCGGTCCCCTGTTTTTGAAGGCGCAGCACCAGAGGCGTCCCGCAATCGTGTCCGCGGCAGGGTAGGAAGGGCTGCGGGCCTCAAAGGTTCCGCAGCCGTGGTAGGCGCACCCCGAGCTGGGTCCGCTTTCCCCTGCCGCGTCACGGCCGGCTCGTCTGTGCTGGCGAATCCTTCCTTGGAGCAGCCGCTGTCGAGGCCTCCTGCTGGGGCGGTCCCGGGATGCGGGCCCAGCAGTCCCTGGCATAATGGCCCTTACGCCCGCAGCGAAAGCAGTCGATGTTATTGCGCCTTGCTGCGGGCGCCCCGTCCCGACGCGGCCGTGTCGGCGGCGCAGCCCGTGGCTCCGGCCACGGAGCAGCGGCAGCCGACAGCTCCTGCGGGCTCCTGTCGTCCGGCACATAAACCGCATTCTTGGGGTCCCAACCCACGGCTCCCCCTTCAACGATGGGCCCACCCGTCCACGCCGTGACCTGCTTCCACCGGCGCAGGTTGAACTGGGCGTCCAGACACTTAGCCGCAGCCCGGGATGTGAGCTTCTCGTGACCGCACACCGGCATGGGAATGCCGAGATCCCGGGACAACTCCAACATCTTCCCCAGGATGAGAGGTTCCAACAGGTCAGGCTCCATCTCCGGGTATGTGGCCATTGCCAGCTCCAGTACCGCGCCCCTATACGCCACCGGAGACTCCTCGGGTGCGCGTTGTCGTTGCGCAAACCGGCGATGAGCGTCATCCAGCGGCTCGTAAGCGTCAGCCATTTCGTCGAACACACCACGCAATGTTTTCTTCTTCGCGGCTTTTATAGAGCGAAATAATCTAACGGACTCATCATCAAGGAGAGTCGGAAGAACTTCTAATGCCTCGGCGTCAGTCCACCCCGCCGAGCGCACCGCTGCCAAAAATCTGCAGGCGAACGCACTCCAATCGCCCCCGATGGAGAATTCCTTGACAGTCGTTAGGTGACGACTGCGACGCCTTGGCGCGTTCCCTCCAGCCGCTGACTCTTCCGGTGGCATGTTCAACATGGCGTCGCAGCGTGGTGTCGACAAGATGGCGGCCTTCCGTCGCGGAGGGCCCAAAATGGCGGCTTCCCGCCTTTCGTCGTGCGCCACGCCCAAGATGGCGTCTTCATGCCGCGTGGCTGATGGCGTCGACATGGAAGACGACCGGGGCTCCTGCGGACCACCAACATCGCCTTCCGACGCCGTCCTCGGCGTAACAAGCGCACACAACTGTGCAAGCACGTTCTTGAGAGTCTCAAGTTGCTCCGCCATCTGACTCCATCTCAAATCCGCGTCCTTTGGTGCAAACTGGTCCGCCGACGCGGCGACATCTTGGACCCCTGGACCCGCACTCGTCCCAGCACGGATCTCCTCCTCTGCCAGAGTCGGATCCACCGCAGGAGGAAGGTCATCGTCGTCGGAAGATGAAGCCGATGCCGGAGACGGAATATTCTTTTTCTCAATTGTTTAGCCATACCGTTACACTTTGACACCAGTGTAATAAAAGACTCGGACGCTTCTCTCTGTCCTGTGTCCTTTATTTGGGTTCGATCTCTTTCCCTCACGGTACTCCCCTATATACTCTCCACCCTGCAGCCCCAGGCTGCTGTCGCTCCCGTAGCCCACACTCTGCAGCCCCAGGCTGCTGTCGCGCCGTGCAGACCCCTGCTGCCGACTCCTCCCTTGCAGACCCGCTGCTCTCTGCAGCCTCCTCGCTGCTCCTCCTGCCCCCGGGTCGGTCACCGTTGGCCGACGGTGCCGATCCTCCTGGCTTGGGTGTGTGGCGACCTCGCCACTCTCTCTCACCCTTCGCCCTGCGTGGCCTCTCACTTCTCCCAGTCCCCGATCACTCCCGACTGCTTCCGGTTACCCCCCTTATAGACCGTTACCCTCTCCCCCACGTGACGTAACTCCTCCCCCCATGACGTCACTTCCGGAAGGTCGTTTACACCCGCATTACAAATAGACTGACGTAGACTACACAGAGACCCATAGACTGACGTAGACTACACAGAGACCCATAGACTGACGTAGACTACACAGAGACCCATAGACTGACGTGGACTACACAGAGACCCATAGACTGACGTAGACTACATAGAGACCCATAGACTGACGTTGACTACACAGAGACCCATAGAATGACGTGGACTACACAGAGACCCATAGACTGACGTAGACTACACAGAGACCCATAGACTGACGTAGACTACACAGAGACCCGTAGACTGACGTGGACTACACAGAGACCCATAGACTGATGTAGACTACACAGATACCCATAGACTGACGTAGACTACACAGAGACTCATAGATTGACGTGGACTACACAGAGACCCATAGACTGACGTGGACTACACAGAAACCCATAGACTGACGTGGACTACACAGAGACCCATAGACTGACGTAGACTACACAGAGACCCATAGACTGATGTAGACTACACAGAGACCCATAGACTGATGTAGACTACACAGAGACCCATAGACTGACGTAGACTACACAGAGACCCATAGACTGACGTAGACTACACAGAGACCCATATACTGATGTAGACTACACAGAGACCCGTAGACTGACGTGGACTACACAGAGACCCGTAGACTGACGTGGACTACACAGAGACCCGTAGACTGATGTAGACTACACAGAGACCCATAGAGTGACGTAGACTACACAGAGACCCATAGATTGGCGTGGACTACACAGAGATCCATAGACTGACGTGGACTACACAGAGACCCATAGACTGACGTGGACTACACAGAGACCCATAGACTGACGTAGACTACACAGAGACCCATAGACTGACGTAGACTACACAGAGACCCATAGACTGGCGTAGACTACACAGAGACCCATAGACTGACGTAGACTACACAGAGACCCATAGACTGACGTAGACTACACAGAGACCCATAGACTGACGTAGACTACACAGAGACCCATAGACTGACGTGGACTACACAGAGACCCATAGACTGGCGTGGACTACACAGAAACCCATAGACTGATGTAGACTACACAGAGACCCATAGACTGACGTAGACTACACAGAGACCCATAGATTGACGTGGACTACACAGAGACCCATAGACTGACGTGGACTACACAGAGACCCATAGACTGATGTAGACTACACAGAGACCCATAGACTGATGTAGACAACACAGAGACCCATAGACTGACGTAGCCTACACAGAGACCCATAGACTGACGTGGACTACACAGAGACCCATAGACTGATGTAGACTACACAGAGTCCCATAGACTGACGTAGACTGAGTAGTTATTAACCCGGGTTCTCAAGTATAATGAGTTTAATGGTCTGAGCCGGTCACGAAAAAATAAAATAACTTTGGCAAAAAACAAATTTCCCAAAAAATCCCCCCACATCTGACTGCCAAGCGACGGGTCGCCTCCACAGAAGTCGCGTGGCCCCTACGTGGCAGACATAGCGACATTGCCCTCTGCACCACCTCCCCCCGCGGTGTGGAGAAGAGGCCACTGGAAGGAAACGAAACTCTCAGAGGCAGTTCTCTGATATCAATTTCCACAGGCCCTTCGGGGTAATTTTGGTGGTCGTGGGGGGGGGGGGGCGTGCTGGTCACTTTTACCATCGCAAAGATGATTCAACACACTATGAAACGTGAGTATCGTGCCCAGTGCCAGATTATCTTATTAGCAAAAGTAGCTACACATGTAGTAGCTACACATGTAGTAGCTACACATGTAGTAGCTACACATGTAGTAGCTACACATGTAGTAGCTACACATGTAGTAGCTACACATGTAGTAGCTACACATGTAGTAGCTACACATGTAGTAGCTACACATGTAGTAGCTACACATGTAGTAGCTACACATGTAGTAGCTACACATGTAGTAGCTACACATGTAGTAGCTACACATGTAGTAGCTACACATGTAGTAGCTACACATGTAGTAGCTACGGGCCCCACACTTCCAAGGGCCCCGGCGCTAAATGCTTTCAAGCTTTCATTTCCAGGTTCAATGATTCTGCACTTGCTCTATTACTATAGTACCATACTGCCTTCAACTCTTATGAACGACTGGGTGTTTAAGTTTAGCCATTTGTCGTATTATCTGGCTGTAATAGCAAATGAAAAAAAACAATTACTTTATTATGCAGGTAAAACATTTCTTATAATATTTACGTTTTTTTTCTTTCATGTAGGGCCCCTTTATACCATGTGCCACAGGCCCCACACGAGCTTAATCCGGCACTGATCGTACCCTATTACCCACCCCGGCTCACGTCGGGGACGTTGTTCCCTGGAAGGTGTGCGAGGTAGACATTCTCGAAACGACGTTTTAAAAAAGACAACAACAATCAAAGAAACGACGCACAGGGTAGGATGAGTACGGTGGTGGTGGGAAAGGCTGAGTAGGCGACGCGTAATGAGACAGGAGCGATGGTGCCCCTGTCAGCGACGTGAGTCTGTGCGGCAGGGGCGGGGGGTGCGCTAATCGGTTCGTAGCGGCATCGACAATGAAGTGGTGACGTGTGTGCATAACGAAGTAATAGCAGAGGCAGTGGCGGCTCCTGCAAAATCTCTCAGGGGGGGCAAATGTCTGGATGATTTATAAGGATAAGGTCCACCCATGCAAAGGATAAATTAACAGCTTAAGCATGTAAAGGCAACTTCACTTCTTTAATATTAATGAAAAATAAAGTGACTCTTACAATACATCTTGTTTGTTTCTATACTCACTATTAATACAATCCACTCAAGTTTCTTTTATTAAAGATTCCACTAGGTGGCGACAAATAATATTGTTGGATGCAACGTGCTTACGTATGATGACGTAAGCACGTTAGTGCGAGCCCTCCCGGAAGCCATAGAGAATGCATTGCAGCGCCCCCCGTTCGAAAAAAAACATCTTTGAATGTAAGTCTATGGGACCACTCTGGGCGATTCTCAGCCGGAGTGAAATCGCCCAAAAAGAGGCGGTACTCCACAGAACGTGACATGACGTTGATTGGACTATATCCAGAGGCACAGTGACGGCTAGCGTGACTCTGTGGTTGAATGACATTGGTGGTGCGTCGCCCAATCGCCCTAATGAAGAAACCGCCCCTGAGCAGAGGGAAGACGTAAATGGGTGGAGGGAGGGGGGAGTGTGTTGCTGTCCAAGGTCGCGATGCTATCGGAGACTCGCTCCGAGAGGAAACTGGCTGGCAACTTTAACCATCGCCACATTGACTGCAACTTTTGCCGCCACAGCGCCCGCGCGCGTGCACAAGTGAGTGTGCTCCAGAATCAGAATCGTGATTTTTCTCCGGAAGAAATCCGATGAGATATGAAGCGCTTCCCCCCCCCCTGCCCCCCCCCCAACCCACGGATGTCCAGTAACAAGGAGTCAGTTGCGTGTCCGTGAGTGTCTACGTGAGTGACGCGCTGGAGTTCACGACAGCTCTCCTATCCGATGGAGAGTTAACCTCTAACAAGGCCGCACTCTTAAACCAGGGCGCCACGGTTGCGAGATGTTAACTGCCTTGCCTGGTAATCTATTGTTAGATGAAGGCCTCCCCATGCCGTACTCACAACGCGGCCGGCCATTGCGGATTGGTGAAGGCAGGCAGCATAGATGTGTAATGCGAGCGTAAACGGGGTTCGCTGCTGGGCTCTGGCCCAATCATACGGCCCGGGGTATTGGGGTGCGGAGCCCAGTATGGGGGCGTATGGGAGGGCCCGCTGTTCACCTCGGGTCCAATCGGAAGCAAGGTGAGTGGGGGTGGAGCCAGCAGGGCGCTATGGGAAGGCCGGATCTGACGGTCCGGAAGGGGAGAGGACAGGATCACGTGGTAAAGAGGATATAGGTGGGAGCCCGGAAGGGCTCCGGGTCAGTTGTTGGAGTGAAGAAGCTGTACCACGTTGGGTGGCCGGAGGGGATCCGCGCCATCAGCCACGTGGCTGGAGGAGCTTCGGCACACCGTCGGCCAGTGGTGTGCGGAGTGGGGGAGCGGAAGGGCTGACGCGGAAGTGCGTGCGGGGCGTGCACGAGGAGACGCTGGTCCGCTGTCAGGACCAGTGGGGTGCGAGCAAGAAGCTAAATAAAAGAGCAACGGAGACCAGCAGTGTGTGACAAAGTCTTTTATTACAGATGTGTAGTGGCGTAACGCGTGCAGGGTTTGCAAACAGCAGTTGCATTCATGCACGGGGTTGCAGGCAGTGAGGTCAGCTCAGGACGAGCAGGTGCAGGCGGGTGGCCTGGGTGACAGCAGACAGAGAGACGCCAGCAATTAGCGGAAGAGGCAGTGATTGGCTGGCTGCAAATGCAAAATCGGGGTAGGCGCCACGGAGGCGAGAGATAGTGGCGATAAGAGGGAGAACATGTGCAAGAGACGCCGGAAAGACGCCGGCTTGATGAGGGCCATCTGAGGGCACTTAACGAGGGGATGGATGAAAGGGGAACGTGTGAGGCAGTTGGGGTTGAGTTGGTTGGAGATGAAGCAGTGAAGAGATTCAAGAGAAGTCCGGGACCTTGCCCTCCACACCTCGCCCTAACCCAGCGGTGTTGGCTGAACCCCCGCTGGGGGGCACAGGCGAGGTTGGAGGTGTAGACAAGCTAGCAGTGGAGAGGCCAGCGGAATCTTTAGTATGAGTGTGACAGGTGAGCGGGGTGAGAAGCTAGCAGAGTATACAGAGAGAGAGAGTCCGTCACAGGCTAGGAGAGCAGGGAGTAACAGGCTAGCGGAGCGAGAGAGAGTAAGCTGGAAGTAGCAGGCTAGCAGAGGCAGAGTTCGTGACAGGAGAGCGTGGTGTTGAACAAGAGGAGCATCCGTATGGGATGCTGTGAATAAAGTGACACCTCGTAGGCTCCACATTAGAAACACCAGTTTAGAGTATTTGGCTGCTATCAATTTCCACACGTGATAAAGCCACTTCGTTGAGCTATCAGTTGTGACCAGCTAGCTTCTCAAGTTCAAGTTCAATGATTAGGTATAGCCCTGTGAGCCATTCGGTTCTTGAATCGGGTGCAACCGCAACAAACAAAAAACCAATACATGAACAAGAAAACATCTTAAAGTGACTATGTGACTGAGTGCAAACTGAAAATCCAGGAAAAAACAGCAAAAAATCCCGAAAAAAGCACCGTACACCAACGCTGTGTGCAAAAATCCCAGTGAGATGCAAGTCAAACAACAACAACAACCACAAGACAACTTAGATTAAGGCCATCAGTCTCACTCCGTACTACAACAAACAAACATGGCCAAACCAAATAACTTTTCGAAATAACCAAAATAAAGCCATAAAAGCAATGTAACAGTGATCATAGGAACTGTGACCGAATTTTCACAATAAACGACATAAACAACATGTACCACCAAACCCTGCAGCCAGAGCTGGCTCCATGAGTCACTCTACAACAGCAGGAGCATCAGTCGTAGTATCAAATATTTCAATGCCCCTTTAAGATCAGCACACTAAATCAAAACACAGATAATACTTTGCAGCGGTCATCTGGAGCGAAACACTTTATTTTATTTTAGGCCACTGAAAAGCAGTGGCAGCTAGGGGTGTACAACTCCTCTAGAACAGTTTTGAGTGAAGATCTCATAGCTAGTGACTCAAGTTTCAATTTATTGGCAACAGCATTCCAGACCCTGGGGGCATCAAAAGCAAAGGCCCTTCCTCCAGTATTTGTACAGCAATACGGAATGTGAAGATGGTGAATGAGCGAAGACCTTAGGTCAAATTTGTTATTTGAAACAGAGAGGAGATCCAGCAGGTAGTCTGCGGATTTTTTTTTATAGCTCAGAGGGTCTTACTTCGTAAAATATATATTATTTAAGTTTATTAAACTTATTTATATTTTACCAGGTAAGGCCCCACTTAGTTGCCACGTAGTTCTTTTTCAGAAGCGACCTGGCCATCACAAATGATAGCTCAAAGAAGTGGCTTATCACATGTGCAAAGGTAAATCAGTCAAATACTGAGGAGAGAAAAACTGGAGGACCCGGAGAAAAATCCACGCGACCACGGGGAGAGAGAGAGACACCGCAAACTCCAATTATATAGCAGGCGTCAGGGTCGGGATCGAACCCACGACCTCCTGCATATGTAACATATGTTGAACATCTTTCGCGCCGTGCATATCTAGCCGTGCCAATCGGAGGTGCTGGAGGCAGTTAACATCTCCCACCTAACCGCGTGGGGTTGGTCGGGGTGAGAACTGCGTACGTTGTGGAAAGGCGCCTGCGCCTAATGGGCCCATCGTTAGTCTCAGCGTGACGCACGCCGCTAATGAGAGTGAGGAACGGGCCCAGGTTAAATCACCACCACCACGACCACGATGATGATGCTGATAGTTTTATTAATGGGAACAACACGAGCAGCGGACGCTCACCGCACGCACCAAATGTGTTCGGACTTAAAGACGCGAAAATGAACCCCGCAAGAGGCCCCCACTCCCCCCTTCTCTGCCCCCTACAACACGAATATCGCGTCAGACCACGCCAACATAATAGCAATACTAAGAGTTAATAATAGGGGGGGGGGGGTGAGGGAAGGCACAGCCCCACATCATTGGTGGCACCCGAGGTCGAGTCTGAGACACAATGGGCGGCTGTGTGCCGCGGTGACGGAACGAGAGAGAAAGAGCGATTAGAGAGAGAGCGAGTGGAGAGAGCGATTAGAGAGAGAGCGAGTGGAGAGAGCGATTAGAGAGAGAGCGAGTGGAGAGAGAGCGAGTGGAGAGAGAGCGAGTGGAGAGAGCGAAAGCGCCGCCGATGCAGTCACCTCCTCCTCCTCGCGGCGCGCCACTTAAGGGGGAGTCCAAATTGTCTACGGCGAGTAGGGGGGTGCGGGGCAAACGAGCGGAAAGCGGTCCCGTCAATCCGGGGGTGGGGGGGGGTCTAGGAGGTGAGGGGGGGGGGGGTGTTGGGTCGAGGGGGTGAGGGGGGCGACTCCCGCCGAGGTCGCGGCTGTTAGGGGGGCAGCCGTGGGGCGTCGAAAGCGGCCGCGGTTTTCCCGTAGAAAAGTGAAAGACGAAACCAAAAACTAAAACCTGCGGTGGCCGCCCCGGGGAGGGAATGCGAAGAGAGAGTTAAGGGAGAGTAAAGGGAGAGTAAAGGGAGAGTAAAGGGAGAGTAAAGGGAGAGGAAAGGGAGAGTAAAGGGAGAGGAAAGGGAGAGAAAAGGGAGAGGAAAGGGAGAGTAAAGGGAGAGGAAAGGGAGAGTAAAGGGAGAGGACAAGGAGAGTAAAGGGAGAGGAAAGGGAGAGTAAAGGGAGAGGAAAGGGAGAGTAAAGGGAGAGGAAAGGGAGAGTAAAGGGAGAGGAAAGGGAGAGGAAAGGGAGAGTAAAGGGAGAGGAAAGGGAGAGGAAAGGGAGAGGAAAGGGAGAGGAAAGGGAGAGTAAAGGGAGAGGAAAGGGAGAGTAAAGGGAGAGGAAAGGGAGAGGAAAGGGAGAGTAAAGGGAGAGGAAAGGGAGAGTAAAGGGAGAGTAAAGGGAGAGGAAAGGGAGAGTAAAGGGAGAGTAAAGGGAGAGGAAAGGGAGAGTAAAGGGAGAGGAAAGGGAGAGGAAAGGGAGAGGAAAGGGAGAGGAAAGGGAGAGTAAAGGGAGAGGAAAGGGAGAGGAAAGGGAGAGTAAAGGGAGAGGAAAGGGAGAGGAAAGGGAGAGTAAAGGGAGAGTAAAGGGAGAGTAAAGGGAGAGGAAAGGGAGAGTAAAGGGAGAGGAAAGGGAGAGTAAAGGGAGAGTAAAGAGAGAGGAAAGGGAGAGGAAAGGGAGAGTAAAGGGAGAGGAAAGGGAGAGGAAAGGGAGAGTAAAGGGAGAGGAAAGGGAGAGGAAAGGGAGAGTAAAGGGAGAGGAAAGGGAGAGTAAAGGGAGAGGAAAGGGAGAGTAAAGGGAGAGGAAAGGGAGAGGAAAGGGAGAGTAAAGGGAGAGGAAAGGGAGAGTAAAGGGAGAGTAAAAAGAGAGGAAAGGGAGAGGAAAGGGAGAGTAAAGGGAGAGGAAAGGGAGAGTAAAGGGAGAGTAAAGGGAGAGGAAAGGGAGAGTAAAGGGAGAGGAAAGGGAGAGTAAAGGGAGATGAAAGGGAGAGAAAAGGGAGAGGAAAGGGAGAGTAAAGGGAGAGGAAAGGGAGAGTAAAGGGAGAGGAAAGGGAGAGTAAAGGGAGAGGAAAGGGAGAGTAAAGGGAGAGGAAAGGGAGAGTAAAGGGAGAGGAAAGGGAGAGTAAAGGGAGAGGAAAGGGAGAGGAAAGGGAGAGGAAAGGGAGAGTAAAGGGAGAGTAATGGGAGAGGAAATGGAGAGTAAAGGGAGAGGAAAGGGAGAGGAAAGGGAGAGGAAAGGGAGAGGAAAGGGAGAGTAAAGGGAGAGGAAAGGGAGAGGAAAGGGAGAGGAAAGGGAGAGTAAAGGGAGAGTAAAGGGAGAGGAAAGGGAGAGTAAAGGGAGAGGAAAGGGAGAGAAAAGGGAGAGGAAAGGGAGAGTAAAGGGAGAGGAAAGGGAGAGTAAAGGGAGAGGAAAGGGAGAGTAAAGGGAGAGGAAAGGGAGAGTAAAGGGAGAGGAAAGGGAGAGTAAAGGGAGAGGAAAGGGAGAGGAAAGGGAGAGTAAAGGGAGAGGAAAGGGAGAGGAAAGGGAGAGGAAAGGGAGAGTAAAGGGAGAGTAAAGGGAGAGGAAAGGGAGAGGAAAGGGAGAGTAAAGGGAGAGGAAAGGGAGAGTAAAGGGAGAGTAAAGAGAGAGGAAAGGGAGAGGAAAGGGAGAGTAAAGGGAGAGGAAAGGGAGAGGAAAGGGAGAGTAAAGGGAGAGGAAAGGGAGAGGAAAGGGAGAGTAAAGGGAGAGGAAAGGGAGAGGAAAGGGAGAGTAAAGGGAGAGGAAAGGGAGAGTAAAGGGAGAGTAAAGAGAGAAGAAAGGGAGAGGAAAGGGAGAGGAAAGGGAGAGGAAAGGGAGAGGAAAGGGAGAGTAAAGGGAGAGTAAAGGGAGAGGAAAGGGAGAGTAAAGGGAGAGGAAAGGGAGAGTAAAGGGAGAGGAAAGGGAGAGAAAAGGGAGAGAAAAGGGAGAGGAAAGGGAGAGTAAAGGGAGAGGAAAGGGAGAGTAAAGGGAGAGGAAAGGGAGAGTAAAGGGAGAGGAAAGGGAGAGTAAAGGGAGAGGAAAGGGAGAGTAAAGGGAGAGGAAAGGGAGAGGAAAGGGAGAGGAAAGGGAGAGGAAAGGGAGAGTAAAGGGAGAGTAAAGGGAGAGGAAAGGGAGAGTAAAGGGAGAGGAAAGGGAGAGTAAAGGGAGAGGAAAGGGAGAGGAAAGGGAGAGGAAAGGGAGAGGAAAGGGAGAGTAAAGGGAGAGGAAAGGGAGAGGAAAGGGAGAGGAAAGGGAGAGGAAAGGGAGAGGAAAGGGAGAGTAAAGGGAGAGGAAAGGGAGAGGAAAGGGAGAGTAAAGAGAGAGGAAAGGGAGAGTAAAGGGAGAGTAAAGGGAGAGGGAAGGAAGAGGAAAGGGAGAGTAAAGGGAGAGGATTCCTGTTTGCTCAGAGAGAGAGAGGACGACTCAGAGAGAGAGAGGGCGACTGAGAGAGAGAGGACGACTCAGAGAGAGAGGACGACTCAGAGAGAGAGGACGACTCAGAGAGAGAGGACGACTCAGAGAGAGAGGACGACTCAGGGAGAGAGGACGACTTAAAGAGAGAGGGCGACTCAGAGAGAGAGAGAGAGGACGACTCAGAGAGAGAGGGCGACTCAGAGAGAGAGGGCGACTCAGACAGAGAGGGCGACTCAGAGAGAAAGGACGACTCACAGAGAGAGGACGACTCAGAAAGAGAGGCCGATTCAGAGAGAGAGGGCGACTCAGAGAGAGAGAGGGCGACTCAGAAAGAGAGAGAGGACGACTCAGAGAGAGAGAGAGGACGACTCAGAGAGAGAGAGAGGACGACTCAGAGGCACCAGGATGACGAACCACAGACGAGGAGCGGCAAGGCAGCCACGCGGTGACGAGGAGCCGGCGCCAACGATTGCCCAAGCTCTGCCGTCCTATACATTTGAAGGCGTTAGGCGCCAATTAAACTAATACTCGACTTCTATTTCACCAGGTAAGGAACCACTGAGCTGCTACGTAGCTCTGTTTCAAAAGCGTCCCGGCTATCACAAACTATAGCCCTAAGAAGTGCAGCCCAATGCTCCAAACGCATGTTTATCAAATGTGGAGGGTCACACCCAGAGGACCTGGACAAAAATCCACGCGACCGCCGTGGAGAGAGAGAGACACGAAAACTCAAATATAGAGCAGCAGGCGTCAGGGTCGGGATCGAACCCACGACCTCCTGTACACCAGGCGAGGGAATTAACATCTCCTAGTCACCGTGATGATGATGAGAGACACGCACACTCCAAACATACAGCAGGCGTCAGCCTGGGGATCAAACCCACGCCCTCCTGCATACCAGGCGAGGGGGTTAATGAGTGTTTACACGTGGGAGGAAATCGCAGAGCACGCTTAGAAAAAAATAAAACACGTGCGTGCGAGGGGGAAACACTCGATTCCTCGTACCCACGGAGCAGGTGGACCCCGCACTTTGGTGTTTCCGCCTCCTCCCGCCGAGCCAAGGGTCCCGCGCCTCCCACGTGTTTCCCCAGCGCCTCCCACGTGTTTCCCCAGCGCCTCCCAGGTGCTTCCCCAGCGAGATCAGCGCGGCGATCCGCCAACCCTCGCTGCACTCTGCTCGAGTCCTCGACCCGCAGCGTCGGCGCGCGGCTTCTCGGGGTGGATTAATGCGCCGCTGTGATCCTGAGAGGTCGTGGCAAATGATGATGAATCGGTTTGGTTGTCTTGTTTTGGCACGTTGATTTTTTTCCTGTATTACGTGTTTATTGTTTCTGTTTTTGCTAGCACCCCCCCCCACCGCACCCACCACCACCACCACCCGGCTCTCTCCACCCCTCCCGTTCCTCAGGAATGCTTCTCGAGCCAGCGGCGACAGCGGAAGCGTCGGCGAGACGCGTGGGGGGCACCGAACGGCGGAGGCCGAATTGGTGGTGGCCCTGCCCCCAGGGCACGGGGCACGGCCCCCAAGGCACGGGGCAGGGCCCCCAGGGCACGGGGCAGGGCCCACGCGCAGCAGGTGGCCGAGAGGTTCGAGAGGGGCTGGAACCGGGACGAGAGGAAGACGCGGACAGAGCAATGGCCTAGACGACGTCGCAAGGGACTGGGAGGCCAGGAAGATGCCCCCGACACGATGAGCCCATCTTGGCGCTGCTGCGAGACGGAGGAGAGGGAAGTGGGACCCGCCAGACGACGGCACGGAGCAGCGGACGCAGCCGACGACGGGCAATGTGCCACGTGGATCGTGACGATGATGTCGGAGTCGAACCGAGAAGCGATCATGAATGTCCATGGTTTCCCAGCTCTCATTATCACCGGCCATGGTCCATCCACTGCTGGATGAAAATCTCCCCAGGCCATCACCGCCATTCAAGTCATCATCAGCCATGGCCAATCCACTGCTGGATGAATGCCTTCCCAATCTGTTCCGATATCTTTCATGCTTTTCTCTCGCCTCCACCAGTTCCTAACCCCCCCTCACCCTCTCCCACCCCCCAACCTCTCCCACCCCTCCCACCCGACGGTATTGCCCGGCCTTCCCTGGCCAAACGTCGTGGAACAAATGTGGAGTTCTCCCACACTTGACCCCTCCGCAACGTGACCCGCCGATGATGGGACTCGTGTTGTTTGCTGATGTAGCTCGCTGACCCCCCGTGCCCCGACTGAACATCTGTGAGAAATACAAAAACAACAACTTCATAGCCCCATCGGACTCCTTGCTTCCTTCCTCCCTCCTCCGGGATGAATAAAGATTCCGATTGGGAACTTGCAGTTGCGATCCATTGCATATGTAATAAACGACTGGACCACGATGTCTGGCTCAGTGTCCTTTATTATTCGGTTCGTGCTGTACACCCACACGGCTGTCTTCACTCTGTAGCTTCTCCACGGTGCTGACTCCAATGTCGGCCCGATCCACAACAGCAGCTCCGCTGCTGTTTCTCTCACACAGCCCCCCTTGGCTGTACTCGCTGCTGCTCTTCTCCCTCCGCAGCTCTCACAGCTTCTTGCTCTCTCTCTCTCTCTCCGCAGCTCCTCCTGGCAGCCACACCGCTGCCTCTAACTAGCAGCCCCCTCTCTCTCTCTCTCCGCAGCTCCTCCTGGCAGCCACACCGCTGCCTCTAACACGCAGCCCTCCTGGCTGTCTCCTCCCCAGCTGCACACCACTCCGCAGCTTCCTCTTATCTTCGGGGTTGGCTCCCGATGGCCGTCGGCGCCCCCCCTCTCCACACTTGCCCGCGTGGCCTCACTCTTTTCCGCTCACACCCCGACTGCCTTCCCCTTCCGGTTTACCCGCTTAAAGCCCCGAACCTTCCCCCCACGTCACATGACTCCACCCCCCGTGACGTCACCTCCGGAAGGTCGCTTACGCCCGCATTACACCACCCTCCCCCGTAGAAAAATCCCAGCCGACCTCGGCTGACTAATAGCAAATCGTAATGCGGCGAACCGAGCTTCCCCCCCTAAAGGACACTAAGCATATAATGTAACAACAAGAACAACAACAACGCAATTAACATCAACGAACGTACAAAAGCATGCAATAAATACAACTGTAAGAAAAAAATAACAAGACAGCAACAATCAACGAAACGTAAGCGATTTGGAACGTGTGCGGGTCGCCGGCCCGTCCCGGACGGTCGGCGGCCCACTCGCAGAACGGGAACGCGATGAAAGTCGAGGAATGACAGGGGGTAATCCCCCTGTCGTAGCCGGAAGTCCACCGACGTCCCGTGTCCCTAAAGAGTTAGTCTTGGGCTTGTCCTGTGACCGTGCCCGCAGCTGGGTCGGAAGAGCTGCAGGGCTCGAAGGTCCCGCAGACCTGGCAGGCGTCCTCCGAGCAGGGCCCCTCGTCCCCCGCAATGTCACGGCCGGCCTGTTTCGGAGGATCTTTAGCCGACTTGACCGGTGCCGAGGCCTCCTGCTGCGGCGGAGCCGGGAAGCGGGCCCAGCAGTCTCTGGCGTAGTGGCCCCTACGCCCGCAGCGGAAACATTCGGCCTCGTTGCGCCGAAGCGCAGGCCTCGCCTCCTGACGGCCCCGTTCTGGTAGCACCGCGCGCGGTCTCGGCCCGCCGCGTCCCGTCCATGGAGCGGAGGCGGCCGTCAGTTGTTGAGGGCCCCGGTCATCCGGAACATAGACGGCCTGCGCAGGGTTCCACCCCAACGCCTCCCCTTCTTTGACGGGCCCCCCCGTCCACGCCGTCACTTGTTTCCAGCGACGGAGGTTGAATTGCGCATCGAGACACTTAGCAGCCATCCGGGAAGTTAGCTTCTCATGCCCACACACAGGCATGGGGATCCCTAGATCCCGAGACAGCTCCAACATTTTCCCTAATATGAGAGGCTCAAGCAGGTCCTGTGGCGTCTCAGGATAAGCTGCCATGGCCAGCTCCAGCACCGCACCCCTGAACGCCACGGGCGACTCCTCTGGTGCTCGTTGTCGTTGAGCGAATCGCCGATGCGCATCATCTGGTGGCTCATAAGCATCGGCCATTTCTTGAAAAACACCACATAAAGTTGCCTTCTTATCGGTCGCTATGGAACGGAAGAATCGGACAGATTCGTCGTCCAGGAGAGTCGGCAACACCTCCAAAGCCTCCGCATCGGTCCATCTTGCTGTGCGTACCGCCGCCAAGAAGCGGCAGGCGAACGCGCTCCAGTCCCCACCGACGGAAAATTCTTTAACTGTTGTAAGGTGGCGACTCCGACTCCTCTTCCCGCCGTCTTCCAATGGTGGTGGTTGTGATGGCAAATTCAAAATGGCGTCGGCCCGCGGCGTGGCCAAGATGGCGGTTTGGCGCCACGGAGCGCGCAAAATGGCGGCCTCTTGCCGCGTGGGCAATGGCGGCGGCAGGACAGGCAACGTGGCGGCCCGCGGAGCACCACTTGCATCATCCATCGTCCCTGGCGCGACGAGATGGCATAGATGCGCCAGGACGTCCTGAAGTGCCTCCAGTTGTACCGCCATCGCTTGCCATCGTTGATCCGCGTCTGATGATGTCGACGGACCCGCCACCGCGCCAACATCCTCCACACCCGTTCCCGTGGTCGCCTCAGCCTGGCTCTCCTCCACCACCCCAACAGGATCCGTGGTTGGAGGGAGTTCGTCGTCGTCGGACGAAGAAGCCGATGCAGGCGCCGGATTAACTTTCTTCCTCACTTGTTTCGACATGCCGTTGCACTTCCGACACCAGTGTAATAAACGACTGGACCACGATGTCTGGCTCAGTGTCCTTTATTATTCGGTTCGTGCTGTACACCCACACGGCTGTCTTCACTCTGTAGCTTCTCCACGGTGCTGACTCCAATGTCGGCCCGATCCACAACAGCAGCTCCGCTGCTGTTTCTCTCACACAGCCCCCCTTGGCTGTACTCGCTGCTGCTCTTCTCCCTCCGCAGCTCTCACAGCTTCTTGCTCTCTCTCTCTCTCTCCGCAGCTCCTCCTGGCAGCCACACCGCTGCCTCTAACTAGCAGCCCCCTCTCTCTCTCTCTCCGCAGCTCCTCCTGGCAGCCACACCGCTGCCTCTAACACGCAGCCCTCCTGGCTGTCTCCTCCCCAGCTGCACACCACTCCGCAGCTTCCTCTTATCTTCGGGGTTGGCTCCCGATGGCCGTCGGCGCCCCCCCTCTCCACACTTGCCCGCGTGGCCTCACTCTTTTCCGCTCACACCCCGACTGCCTTCCCCTTCCGGTTTACCCGCTTAAAGCCCCGAACCTTCCCCCCACGTCACATGACTCCACCCCCCGTGACGTCACCTCCGGAAGGTCGCTTACGCCCGCATTACACATACACCACAACGGAGGTGGAGTTTTGGTGGTGGTGGTGGGGCTGATACGTTCAGAAACTCGCACCATCGTTTTAGCTTCCACCACCGGGAGACGGAATCGAACCGGCGACACGTGGATTGCTAAAAACTACGAACTATTTTTTAAAAATTATTTTACCAGGTAAGGCCCCACTGGGCTGCTGTGTGGCTGTTTTTCAGAAGCGACCCTCGCTACCACAAGTGAGAGCTCAACGGAGTGGCTTATTCTTATGGTGGCTTATCATCATCATCACGTGGACATTTAGAGCAGCCAAGTACTCTAAACGGGTGTCGTTGATTCTAAATGTGAAGGGAATCAACCAGAAGACCCCACAGAAAAATCCACGCGAACCCGGTGTGGAGAGAGACACGCAAACTCCAAATACACAGCAGGAATCAGGATCGGGATCGAGCCCACGACCGCCTGTATACCAGGCGAGGTAGTTAACATCTGTTAGCCACCGTGGGGTCGAGCCCACGACCTCCTGTATACCAGGCGAGGTAGTTAACATCTCCTAGCCACCGTGGATCGAGCCCACGACCTCCTGTGTACCAGGCGAGGTAGTTAACATCTCCTAGCCACCGTGGGATCAAGCCCATGACCTCCTGTATACCAGGCGAGGTAGTTAACATCTCCTAGCCACCGTGGGATCAAGCCCATGACCTCCTGTAGACCAGGCGAGGTAGTTAACATATCCTAGCCACCGTGGGATCAGACCCACGACCTCCTGTGTACCAGGCGAGGTAGTTAACATCTCCTAGCCACCGTGGGGTCGAGCCCACGTCCTCCTGTGTACCAGGCGAGGTAGTTAACATCTCCTAGCCACTGTGGGATCGAGCCCATCACCTCCTGTGTACCTGGCGAGGTAGTTAACATCTCCTAACCACCGTGGGATCGAGCCCACAACCTCCTGTATACCTGGCGAGGCAGTCAACATCTCATAGCCACCGTGGGATCGAGCCCACGACCTCCTGTATACCTGGCGAGGTAGTCAACATTTCATAGCCACCGTGGGATCGAGCCCACGACCTCCTGTATACCTGGCGAGGTAGTCAACATTTCATAGCCACCGTGGGATCGAGCCCACGACCTCCTGTAAACCTGGCGAGGTAGTTACATCTCCTAGCCACCGTGGGATCGAGCCTACGACCTCCTGTGTACCAGGCGAGGTAGTTAACATCTCCGAGCCACCGTGGGATCCCTTGCCAGTCGGGCCTGCTCGCAATGTCACCGCCCATTGGTGGAAGCATCTCTGCAAGTGGTGAGTCCCCAATAATTACACGAAGCAGTCAATATTCCCTTCCCATGCCACGTGGCGTTAAAGCCTTGGGGCTGGCGTCGGCGGCAGTGATTGGGTTGTGCGTGTTCACAATACACGTGTTCACCGTGGATGCGTTCACAATACACGTGTTCACCGTGGATGCGTTCACAATACACGTGTTCACCGTGGATGCGTTCACAATACACGTGTTCACCGTGGATGCGTTCACAATACACGTGTTCACCGTGGATGCGTTCACGTGCGCGTGTTCACCGTGGATGTGGTCACGTGCGCGTGTTCACGGTGCACGTTTAGCGACGGCTGGTTAACGAGCAAGAGAGCAGATTTGCCGCAACCCCACTCGCGTTTGTCGATGTCCATCGTGTCTCCCAAGTCGGGACCGCTCCGAGTCGCCCCGGGCCCCCCTCTTTGTCGGGGGAGGGGGGTTGCAATCTGGGTATAGACGGAACGCACAGCAACACAACACAACAAAATCAAACACGCGGATTTTTTTTTGCTTTTTGTGTCGAAAGCCGCGAGGCCGGGTAAGAGTTTGCCCCGGGGCTCGCACTGAAAGAAAACAGCTGTTTATTTACTTCAGGTGAAATCTGATCAGCAAAGTTGGGCTGATTATCATCATCATCACTATCAACATCATCATCACTATCATTAACATCATAATTATCACTATCATCATCACTATCATCATCATCACCACCACTATCATCATCATGATCATCACTATCATCATCATCATCATCACCACCATCATCATTATCATCACTATCATCATCATTATTATCATCACTATCATCATTATCATCACTATCATCATCATTATCATCACTATCATCATCAACAATCTCATCACTATCATCATCACTAGCATGACTATCATCACTATCATCATCAACAATCTCATCACTATCATCATCACTAGCATGACTATCAGCATCATTATCACTATCATCATCAACAATCTCATCATCATCATTATCATCACTATCATCATCATTATCATCACTATCATCATCAACAATCTCATCACTATCATCATCACTAGCATGACTATCATCACTATCATCATCAACAATCTCATCACTATCATCATCACTAGCATCACTATCAGCATCAACAATCTCATCATCATCATCACTACCATCATCATTATCATCACTATCATCATCATTATCATCACTACCATCATCATTAGCATCACTATCATCATCATTATCATCACTATCATCATCATTATCATCACTACCATCATCATTATCATCACTATCATCATCATCATTATCATCACTATCATCATCAACAATCTCATCACTGTCATCATCACTAGCATGACTATCATCACTATCATCATCGTGCGGATTACTTGCAGCAGCCACATCATCTAAACGCGTGTCGTTTCTAAATGTTGAGTTGGGGAGGGGAGGACAACCGGAGGAGCCTGGAGACTAACCCACACAGGACTACCACGGGAAGAGAGCGAGAGAGAGAACACTCCAGACGTACAACAGGGATCCCTGCCAGGGTCCGGGATCGAACCCATGCGTCCGATGCGAGCGAGGCAACATCTCCTCGCCACCACGGCGCCCGCAGCGATACGGGAAGGCGACGATCGGGGCGGGGGTGGTGCAGGAGAAATGACGAACCCATTCTCACGACGGGACACCAGTCATCAGCCATGGTCAATCCACTGCTGGACGAAGGGGGGCCTCCTTCACCCGAGGCGCTGCCTCTACCCGGCACCTGCAGTGGTCCCGAGGCTCGGCGGGGTGGAGAAAGGAGAGGGAGCCGCTCACAACCATCCCAAGCCTGCGAGTTCAAATCCTGGCTGCGCCCGGGAGAGTCGACTCAGCCCATCATCGTCATCAGGGGCGTGGCTCGCGGAGGCGTGTCTCACTGGGATTTCCCTCCTTCAGGAGGTGGCAGGATGTGAGGGCGTGGTTGCCGCTGTCAAAGGGACTGGAGGATTGAACGCACAACCACGGTGGTCTGTGGCGCTTCTGAGTCGATTCGTCGAGGTAGTCGGTCCCACAGACGCGGCGCTCGCAGAGGCGTTTTGCCAAGTTTCTTGTTCTCGCCGGAGAATGCAAATACATGAGGATGAGAATGACGGCGTTCTGAAAATGATGAAAAATAAGAATCGATTTTACCCCTTTCCGGCAATAATAGTACTACAGGAGTCGTGTTAAGATGTTCAAACGCCAAATCAGGAACCTTTGGCAGGGAATCAAGACTGCGTTAACCACACACGCACTTGTGGCAAAACATGCCAACAAACATGCTCTGATAATAGTCCATGCAGTGTCTTTGAAAACTGATCAGCCTGCACCAAAGACAGCCGCCTTCTTCATGTCCTCGTCACACCACCAGTGCGAGAGCACACACAGTGCCAGAAGGCGAACGGTCACAAAGACGATGCAAGTATCAGAGCATTTGTGGCTCGGTTTGAGCAGTGATGTCTGTGGGACCTTTGACGTCAGTATAAAAAATGATGAGAAATAAGAATGGGTTTTAACCTTTCTTGGAAAAAAAAACAGAAGTTGTGTTAAGATGTTCAAACAACAAATAGAAACCTTTGTGCAAGGAATGAAGACTGCATTGACCACACATAGTACGCGTGTCAAAACATGCAAACACACATGCTCTGATTATAATCTCTGCGTTGTTTGTGAAACTCATTGGCCTACACAAGAAACCGACTTAAATCTTGATTTAAAGCTTTCGTGACTGCAGGAATTCATACTCTTGGGGCATTCGGTCAAGTCACGTTTATAAACATAATAATACATCACGACGTTTAGATCGCGACACAAGCAATCATCATCAGGTGTGAAAATCACAGCTAGAAATGTTTTACTAAAGTGTACACTTATATAAACTCCTTACCCCCGGCATTTCTCCCACTTTAGTAAAAAAGTTTCTAGCTGTGATGTTCACACCTGATGATTGCTTGTGTTGCAATCGAAACATCGTGATTTAATTTACTTGTATTTATGTTTTATTTCTATCTTATTTCTATTTATTTTTATGTTTTACCTACGTGACTTTACCGAAAGAACCAAGAATATGTCGTGATTTAATTTACTTTAATTAATTTTTTATTTCTATTTTTATTTTTATTTTTTACCTACGTGACTTCACCGAAAGAACCAAAGAGTAGACTTCTTCATGGCTTTGTCTCACCACCGGCGTTAGACCAGAGAACAACGCCACAAAGGCACAAAGACAATGCAAAATATCGGAGCACTCATCAGTCGGGACGCGCAGTTCTAACTTTCATATTTTGCCCCCAGCGACGAGAATGAGACTGGCACCATTTAGGACGCAGCATGCAGCATGGACAGCAACAATACAATTGAAAGTTGTTGTTGATGTTTGTAAAAATGGAAGGAACCGGGAAATAAAGTAAGAGCCAACAGAGTTGACGATAACGACCTCGCAAGAGATCGGTGCCGGAAAGACGCGGCCACGACTTGAGCCCACGACGGCACTCCAAGACGGAGGGGCTGAGAGTGGAAACACCACGTGACCACAGTGGACGCACCTACTGCGGGCTATCTGCCCCATGCCACGTGATGATGATGAGGATGTTGACCATGGCGGCATATCGCCTCGTCCTTCATCACCTTCTCGCTCTCGCTGCTGAACCACAGACGAGACAGCGCTAAGGCAGCAGCAGCAGCCAGGCGCTTAGGAGGAGCCGGCACTACCAACGCTTGCCCAAGCTCTGCGGTACTCTACATACACTAAGATGTTTTCGGCCAATGCGTGCATCGCGTGACACGGGCGCTCGTTCATACCCGCGTGGCACCACCACGTGACTTGCCTCACGAGCTGCTGCAACTGCCCCCCCCTCCGTGGGCCCACTCACCTCTCTTGGAGGGTGACACTGACGGCTGCTCCGTGCTGCTTCCAGTGTTCAGGGGCCTGCTCAAGGCGCCGCTCCGGCTGGAGCACGCCATGTACCACTCACATGCCGGTGATGTGCAGCGCGTCTTCTTCGAACGCTGGAGAGCCGGGCAAGCCCCTCTCTGTACCAGCGCGGACGGCACCCTCGTGTTCACCTTCTGAAGCGCTCGCTCGTCACCGTGGCGTGCGCGATGACCACCACCACCACCACGTGACTTTTATTTCGTGTTGTGCGCGGCGCATTTAGCGCCACAGCGCGGGAATTTATAGCGATTATTTGTGTTGCTGGTGACTTTGTGTTTTTCATATCGGAATCGCCTCCAGTGATGTTGCTGCTGGCGGCAACAAAAGTTGTTTAAAAAGTCACAAGTCTCTCTCTCTGTCTCGTGAGAGTTGCCGCGGCTGGGCAGCAGAGGGCAGCAGCCGCGAGCAGTCGAGTGGGCGCGTCTCCTCCGGTCTGCAACTCGGAGAGAAGGGCAGAGGGGTGGAGAGAGAGAGGCGGGGGGGGGGTCTCAAAGACCTCGACCGGAACGGCGACAGGGAGTCGACAGCACGGACGGCTGGGTGAAGGGAGTTCCAGACAGTGGGGGCAGCGGAGGAGAAGGAGCGACCTCCCGCATTGTCATCACCAGGCTTAAACAGACTGTTGGGCACGTGGTGCTCGCGAGTGGCAACCTATGAAGACATAACACGCGGGGGGTGGGTGGCGAACACCACGCCCGGCCGCTTTTGTCTCCCCAATGACGTTTACTGCACACTGCACCCCACAACACACATACACGCTAACACACACACACACGCTAACACACGACTGCACACACGCGCTAACACACACGCTAACGCACACACACACACGTGCACACACACACGCGCTAACACACACACGGGCTAACACACACGCTTACGCACACACACACACGTGCACACACACAGACACGCTAACACACACACGCTAACACACGCTCACACACGCTCACACACACGACTGCGCACACACACGCTAACACACGACTGCACACAGACACATGGGAATAAAATCGCTTGAAGCACACACGCCACTTTTCCCATCACAGACGCTCGCTAACCACCACTCGCCTGATAAGGCGGCTCAGGAATGTTGGAAAGTGAAAGCAGAATTACGACAAACATCCATCTCTGCTCAGAGAAAATAGGAAAACCCACGCTGATACTGACACACACGCACACACCTCCCCATCACACACACACACAGACGCCTTCCCCATCACTCACTCACACACACACCTATCCCATCACTCACACACACACACCTCCACCAGCAATCACACCCACTCACACCCACACACACCTATCCCATCACTCACACACACACCTTCCCTATCACACACACACTTCCCCATCACACACACACTCTTCCCCATCACACACACACTTCCCTATCACACACACATCTCCCCCATCACACACACACCTCCCCATCACACACCGCCCCATCACACACACACCGCCCCATCACACACACAGACCGCCCCATCACACACACACACCGCCCCATCACACACACCCCCATCACACATACAGAACGCCCCATCACACACACACCACCCCATCACACACACACCACCCCATCACACACACATCTCCCACATCACACATACACACACAACCCCATCACACACACACTCACATCTCCCACATCACACACACACACCTCCCACATCACACACACAGCTCCCACATCACACACACACATCTCTCACATCACACACACCTCCCACATCACACACACACACACATCCCACATCACACACACAGATCTCCCACATCACACACACACATATCCCACATCACACAAACACACATCTCCCACATCACACACATATCCCACATCACACACACACACATCTCCCACATCACACACACATATCCCACATCACACACACACACATCTCCCACATCACACACATCTCCCACATCACACACACAGCCCCATCACACACACACACATCTCCCACATCACACACACACACCGCCCCATCACAAACACACCGCCCCATCACATACACACACACATCTCTCACATCACACACACTACGCCCCATCACACACACACCGCCCCGTTACACACACACACCTTGCCCATCACTCACACACACACACCGCCCCATCACACACACACATCTCACATCACACATCTCACATCACACACACACACCTCCTACATCACACATCTCCCAATCACACACACACACTTCCCCATCACACACACATCTCCCACATCACACACACGCCTCCCCCATCACACACACACAGCCCCATCACACACACACACACATCTCCCACATCACACACACAAACGCCTCCCCCATCACACACACACACCGCCACATCACACACACACACATCTCCCACATCACACACACACACGCCTCTCCCATCACACACACCTCCCCCATCACAAACACACCGCTCCATCACACACACACAGCCCCCATCACACACACACCGCCCCATCACACACACACACACCTCCCCCATCACAAACACACACCTCCCATATCACACACACACACACCGCCCCATCACACACACACATCCCCCATCACACACACACACAGTCCCATCACACACACACACCTTCCACATCACACACACACACGCCCCATCACACACACACACCGCCCCATCACACACACACAGCCCCATCACGCACACACACACAGCCCCATCACACACAAACACACACAGCCCCATTACCACTGTTTTAGAAAGCCCCCCCCCACGCCTAATTGGTTCCATTCGTGGCCTCGTCGGGCTGAGGCCGCTCACGGTGGAGTGACTCCAAGCGCACCAACATCACCACCATCACCACCATCATCATCACCATCATCATCATCACCATCATCACCATCACCACCACCACCATCATCACCATCATCACCACCACCATCACCACCATCATCACCATCACCAACATCACCACCATCATCATCATCATCACCATCATCATCACCATCATCACCACCACCATCATCACCATCATCACTACCACCATCACCACCATCATCACCATCATCACCTTCACCACCACCATCACCACCATCATCACCATCACCACCATCACCACGATAACCACCATCATCACTATCATCATCATCATCATCATCACCACCATCATCATCATCACCACCACCATCACCATCACCACCATCATCATCATCACCATCACCACCATAATCACCATCATCACCATCATCACCACCATCACCATCATCACCACCATCATCATCATCACCACCATCACCACCATCATCACCACCATCACCAAAACCACCATCATCATCATCATCATCACCATCACCACCATCACCACCATCCCCACCACCACCACCACCATCATCATCATCAACACCATCACCATCATCATCACCACCATCACCACCATCATCATCATCACCAC
>NC_136314.1:9734003-9736503 GCF_964198595.1 Lampetra fluviatilis
GTGAGTGGGTGAGTGGCTGGGTGAGTGGGTGAGTTAGTGAGTGGGTGAGTGGTGGAGTGTGTTGTTGTTGTTATGACCCAAAACGTCGACGGACATCCACGCCGGTTGGAATGGAGCAAGGGTCGAGAGGGTGAACAGCTGGTGTGCCACGTGGTCGGAGAACACTCACAGGGTGGAGACATCACCATCATATTGATCTCTATCCAGCAGTGGATAGACCATGATGGTGATGATTACACTGAGAGAGAGAGGAACACGTGAATGAGAGAACACACGTGGACACGTCGCAAAGACGTCGCAGAGACGTCGTAGAGACGTCGTAGAGACGTCGTTCTCGCGTTGAAGGCAGTCCGTCAGCGGGCTTAGTCCGCGTCACGGCCACGGGGGCGATGTCCGTGATGATGTTGATGAAGATGATGGTGATGATGTTGTTTATAGTGATGATGTTCATGAAGATGTTGATGATGTTGATGATGGTTATGATTTTGATGAGGATGTTGATGTTGATGAAGATAATGATGTTGATAAATGCGATGGTGATGATGTTGTTTGTGGTGATGATGATGTTGATGGTGATGATGTTGATGATGGCGATGATGATGTTCATGAAGATGCTGATTATGGCGATGATGTTTATGAGGATGTTGATGATGTTGATGAAGATGATGGTCATGATGTTTATTATGGTGATGATGTTGATGGTGATGATGTTCAAAAAGATGATGGTTATGATGATGGTGATGATGTGATGGTGACGATGGTGGTGATGTTGATGAGGATGTTGATGATGATGGTGATCATGTTAATGATGATGTTGTTGATGATGATGGTGATCATGTTGATGATGTTGTTGATGATGATGATGGTGATCATGATGATGTTGATGATGATGATGATGGTGGTGATCATGTTGATGATAATGTTGTTGATGATGATGGTGATAATGATGATGTTGATGATGTTGATGATGATGGTGGTGACCATGTTGATGATGTTGATGGTGGTGATCATGTTGATGATGTTAATGATGTTGATGGTGGTGATCATGTTGATGATGATGTTGTTGATGCTGGTGATGATGTTGTTGATGATGATGTTAGTGGTGGTGATGATGTTGATGATGTTGTTGTTGATGGTGGCTCAGCTGTAGAGCGAGCGACTCGCAGGAATTGGAAGGTCGCGGAGTTCGAATCCTGATCTGGGGGGGTGGGGGGGGGGCTTACTTGACCCGGCCCACCATCCCTGCACCCTATCCATAGAGACTCTCTGCCACGGCCACGCGAATGTGGAATTTCCACCCACTGGCTCTGCGCCACGGCTGTAAACGGGACGTGAGCGGCAGCGGCTCCACGTGCCGCCTCGGTTGAGCGACTGCGTCGTCTCGTGGAGAGACGCGTACCCCTCCCGAACCCCACGCCATAGGAACGTGGAATCTGCCACCACTGGCTCTGTGTGTCGGGCTGTAATCAGGCCGCCTTTGTCTCCCCCGGCTTCGTTGGTCCAGCTCAGCGCGGCACCCTGCTGTAAACGTCTTGTATTTGCCAATTAACAAATATAAGCATGCAAATAAGTGATAAAAAACCTATTAAATTAATGAGAACATAAGCAGCCATGTACACACACACAGACAAAGATTCCCCGGGTAGCCTTAACAGACTTGTTGGGGCAAGTGCTGTTCGCGAGCAGCGCCGATGAACACAGGAACGGCACACGAGGGGGTGGGTGACAGCCCCACGCAAAGCCGCCTTTGTCTCCCCAAAGGCGATGCTTACATACCGCACCAGGTACTCATTTGAGGCTGAGTCGACCTAGGGGAAGCCCAGGACCGGTTTAGATAATTGTCACTGGTGTCGCCGTGAGCGGGAATCGAACCCGGATCATCAGGTCCATAGCACAGCGTAGCGCTAACGACTACACTACCGCTCCCCGCTACACACGTACACACACACACGCACACACGCACACACACACAAACACGTACACACACACACACACGTACACACGCACACACACACGCACACACACGTACACACACACGTATATACACACGCACGCACACGCACATACGCACACACAGAAACATGTACACGCACACACACGCACGCACGCACACACACGCACACACACACACAAAGACACACACGCACACACGCACACACGCACGCACACACACACACAAAGACACACACGCACGCACGCACACACGCACACACGCGCACACACAAATACGTACACACACGCACGCACACACGCACACATACACGCACGCACGCACACACGCACACACACACGTACAAGCACACACGCACACGCACGCACGCACACGCGCACACACACGCACACGCACGCACGCACACGCGCACACACACGTACACGCACACACATAATTAATTGTCATCCTCCGAGCGTGTTTGTTGTTTCTTTGCGTCTTGGCCTAAAATCGTAGAATTTTTCAAATTCATGTTGTGAGTAAGTTTATTTATTTTGTTTTACCCCGCCA
>NC_136314.1:9739003-9789003 GCF_964198595.1 Lampetra fluviatilis
CACCGCCACCACATTCACACCGCCACCACGCTCACACCGCCACCACGTTCACACCGCCACCACGCTCACGCCGCAACCACATTCACGCCGCCACCACACTCACGCCGCCATCGCGTTCACGCCGCCACCGCGTTCACGCCGCCACCGCGTTCACGCCGCCACCGCGTTCACGCCGCCACCGCGTTCACACCGCAACCGCGTTCACACCGCCACCGCGTTCACACCGCCACCGCGTTCACACCGCCACCACGTTCACACCTCCACCACATTCACACCGCCACCACATTCACATCGCCACCACGCTCACGCCGCCACCACGTTCACGCCGCCACCGCGCTCACGCCGCAACCGCGTTCACGCCGCCACCGCGTTCACACCGCCACCGCGTTCACACCGCCACCGCGTTCACACCGCCACTGCCTTTCGCTCGGCCAAATCTCAGTGAAGAGAATTCAAAAATGGTTCATCCGCCGAGTGGCGACCGCTGTTTTCAGGGGCTGAGCGGGGGAGGGAGGGGGGGGTCACATAACCACGCGTGAGCCACACGGTATGGGGAGGGCCTCATCCAGCAGTGGATTGAGACAATGCTGATTCAATCTTAATTTTAGAACTTTCGTGAATGCAGAAATTATTATTTGGTTCTTTCGGTTAAGTCACGTCTAAAGATAAAATAATAAATTAATTTAAATAATAGAATACGACGTTTCGATTGCAACACAAGCAATCATCATCAGGTATAATGAAATAGCGACATAAAATCTAACCAGAAAACTATAGACAGATATATTTGCAGACAGATATCACCAAGATACATAGCGGGAGAAACACAGGTAACCAGGTAACCTGTGTTGCTCCCGCTATGTATCTTGGTGATATCTGTCGCTATTTCATTATACCTGATGATGATTGCTTGTGTTGCAATCACCAAGATACATAGCGGGAGCAACACAGGTTACCTGGTTACCTGTGTTGCTCCCGCTATGTATCTTGGTGATATCTGTCTGCAAATATATCTGTCTATAGTTTTCTGGTTAGATTTTATGTCGCTATTTCATTATACCTGATGATGATTGCTTGTGTTGCAATCGAAACGTCGTATTCTATTATTTAATTTAATTTATTAATTTATTATTTTATCTTTAGACGTGACTTAACCGAAAGAACCAAATAATAATGCTGATTCAATTAACGATCGCAACGGTTTGTATTCGTCGTCGTCGTTGTTGTTGTTGTTGTTGTTTTGAGTTTGCGTCTTCACCCGGGGAATCCTCGATGAGCGTCACGACTCAGGAGTGGGGGTGAGTTGCTCAGTGAACCGCAGTCCCAATCCAGGCATCTCTTGGGGGGTTTGTATTTATTTGACATTTGGCAGCATGTTGAACCGTCACTGAATGACCTCATGGGGATGTATCTCGACTCGTCTATAAACTATTTTTTATCAGTTAAAGGCCCCGCTGAGCTTCACAGCTCTTTTTCAGAAGCGACCAATCACAGATGATCGCACGGCCAAGTGGCCTGTCGTCATCATCGTCATCATCACGTGGACAGCCAAATCACTCGAAACGCGTGACGTTGATTCTCACTGCGGAGGGGAAAACCCGGAGGACCGGGAGGAAAAATCCTCTCGACCAAGGGCAGAGAGAGAGAGAGAGACGCCGCAAACTGAAAATATACAGCAGGCGTCAGCGTCGGGATCGGGATCGAACCCACGACCTCCTGTATGCGTGGCGAGGCAGTTCACATCCTGCCACGTGGGTCTATCGGTCTCGATGTAGCGTATTGGTGGGCCTCTATACGTCTATGCTGTAGGTCTCGATGTTAGTCATGATCACTATGTAACACACATTTTTGTTCCTGGGTGCTAAGTGTTATTTTTTTAAATGCTTATGCCTGAAAAAGTATAGAAAATGGCAAATAATTCCCCACAAACTTTGCTTTTGTGACCAGGACTTTACGTAACCGAAATGCACAAATGCACACGTTTTCTCATTGAAAATAGGTATATTTCTAAATATCGCTGTCCTGGTCACAAAAGCAACGTTTGTGGGGAAATAATATCCATTTTCTTTACTTTTGAGGCATAAGCAATTAGGAAATCTTGATTTGAAGCTTTCGTGACTGCAGGAATCCATACTCTTTGGTTATTTCGGTAAAGTCACGTAGGTATAAAATAAAATAAATCACGACGTTTTAGGCGCAACACAAGCGTCTGTCATCAGATGGGAAAGCATGGTCTACTGCTGAGGCAGACTGTTTTAAATTAGGAAATATCACTTACTATCCAGGAACAATTTGTTTTGTTACACAGTGTGATTCTTTATGTAAGTTTATGGGTCTCTGTGTCAGTGTATGGGTCTTTATGTGAGTCTATGGGGTATCTATGCCTGCATATGCGTCTTTCTGCATGTCTATGAATCCCTGTGCATGTATATGGGTCTCTATGCGTGTCTGTGTGTTTCTATACATGTATATGGGTATCCATGAATGGCTATTAGTCTATGCATGTGCAGTGATTGTAGCATCACTACTGTGTATACACGCACACGTGTAACGTTACTATGCCGGGAGCGTCGACGCGCAGAGACGTCGGAGGGTGTAAGCATGAGACATCGATTGTCTGTTGGGATTCCCCAAAGGAGTATACTGGGATGCAAGTGCGATGATTGCGTTTGAGCATACGGCCGCCATTTTGTACGCGCGCGGGAACCGCGGCGATGTTCATGTGCTGGGCCGCCATTTTGGGCGCGCACGAGAAGCCGTGGAGACGCGAGTCGCGCATGCAGCCGCCATTTTGTACGTACACGGGTGGCCTCGGAGATGTGGTGGTTGCACGTTTGAAATTTTTCTGGGCAAGAGCAGGCATTTTCTTTGTACTACGTCGATTTCACATATTTTCACTAAAAAATGTAGATACTGGGGCAACCCTGAAGTGAGACTTCTTTGCCCAGTACATGGGTCAACCTGGAAGCATGACTTCCTTGACCCGGGATGTTGTACAACATCCAACGTTGTACCTTGGGTGCAGCATACTGGCCCGACCTTGAAGTGTGGCTTCCTTGAGCCAGTAAATGGGTCGACCCTGAAGTGCGACTTCTCGACCTGGGACGTAGGGAGAAGTCCGGAATGTTAAGTGGTGTGTGTAGGTGGGTGTTAGACTTTCGGTCTTCGCCCTATTGCTACCTGTGGGGTGGAACGGTAGCAGAGTGGTGTGAAACCCTGCCATCCATGGGGTGGTTGTGTGATTTTGGTTTGATTACCGGTGTTGGTTGTGCATCCAACGCATCGAAATCTGCGTATTTTTTTTTTCTTTCTTCCGCCGGGCGGAATACGACCATCTCCACTTCCCTGGGCCGGGTGGCTGTTGTGTCCGACGAGCTGAGGCGCGGGCTCGTGGTGCTGTGTCTCAGGAGGTGGTTTCTTCTCGTCACAAGATTCCTGCACCTACCGGCCTTGGAGTCGCCGGTTGTGCTGACTGGATGTGGACTTGAAGGGGGGGAGTGGAGCGCCCGTACGTCACTCCAGCTCATCCTGTTGCCCAACTCCTGGGGAGGGGCCGTGCCTTTTTGGGCTTTTTTCAAAGTCCCCCAGGACTTCCAGGGAGAGCGTGCTTGCCTCCCCTGGGGGCTCGGCCACACGAACTCGTTCGAAGACTGGCCGCTGTGCATGACTCTCACACCTTGTTTATTGCCTACACCGTTGTCAAACAGTGACTTTCATATGTCGGTGCGTGCGTACAAATTCACACGGATGGGCTGTGCTGAGGGATAAGTGGGTTGACCAGTTCTTTTGGTGTACATGTGTTGTTGTTGGTTCCCCTTGTTCCATACGTTCTTCCCTTCCTCCCTCTCGGTGTGTGTACATATGTTCTCGCAGTAATTATTATCGGTTGCCGGTTATTTATTGATGTAGTTGTTGGAGGCACACTGTTTTTTTCTGTATTGTCACAGCCGGGACGGCTGTTTTATTACGCAGGGGAGGGTGATGTAGTGATTGTAGCATCACTACTGTGTATACACGCACACGTGTGACGTCAATATGCCGGGAGGGTCACTACCACGTGGGTCTACACACACACATGACGTCATCCCAGCTGGAGGCGGGAATGACGTCAGGGCCGGTTCGGGACTCGGAAGGCCACGGGGGTGCTGCGAGGTCGTGGCACGCTCTGTGATCCTGGCTGGACACGTGACCGGATCCCAGTGGGGGGCCGGGGGCCAGGGGGGCACCTCGGGGGGCCCGTGGACAGCAGGGGGGCTTCGAGAGGGTTCTCGAAGGGAGGCGTGGCTGGGGTGGGGTGGGGCCCGGACACGCTGAGGCCCATATAAGCAGCCTCCTCACGAGGTTCGAGGCTGCCCATATCAAGAGTGAAAATGCATCATGAAGACGCCAAGAAGAGTCAAGCCTGCAGTCAGCGGACCTGCCAGTAGCTCACCTGGCTGGGTCACGCTAGAGTAGCTGAGAGAAAAGTGTGTGTTAGCTAGACTAGGTCGGTGGTCACCACCCTATGTGTAATGTACAGTGTTATATTACTTACTGTTTTAACAAATGAGTGTTGCCTCCCAAGAAGTTGTGTGCACCTAAATTGAACCCACTACACGTGTGTAGTGCCATGGAATGGGTCACAACGTAGCATAGCACGGGTTGCTGGCAGGGAAGGGGATCTGCAGTTGCAGCAGCCCTGTCAGCCAGCAGGTCACGTGACAAGCCAGAGAGAGGGATGTGAGGGAAAGGTGACGGAGGGGGCACGCGAGGCGAGCCCGGCAACCAGCCGGTAGGTTCTAGAAGGGGGCGTGGCCGGGGGCGGAGCGAGGCCACGCCGGGAGGATTAAAGCGGACCCCCAGCAAAGGCTCGGGGCTGTCGCTTGGAGTGGGATCCCCTCGTCGTGCCGCTGGAGTCGTCGTCGCCGTCCGCGTCGTCACCTGCTCGGCGTCGTCAGTCAGGCGGTCTGCCGGCTGTCCTGACTGGGAGCTGTAGTTGCCGCTTGTGAGCTGTGAAGGCTGTTATTAGATAGAGTGCCTGCTACTCCTCGTGTGTCACTACACGTGTATATGTGTCTCTATGCATGCCTATGGGTCTATGTGCATGTGGAATGACTCCGGACTCAACGCGGCTTAGGACCCCGGCGTCACGATATAGCAATGACGACGACGAGACGGCAACAACAACGACGACGTTGAGACAGCGACGACGACGATGATGAGACAGCCACTAGCCACGACTCGAATCCCCTCCAGACAGCCTCCAACCTCGCTCCTCCTCCTCCCTTTATTCTCGGTGTGAACCTCCCCCCACCCTTGTTCCCTCCTTCCCATTCTTGAACTCCATCGATCCTCTCGTCGCCTGGTTCACGCACTGTCTTTACACATGCGTATGGGTCTCTATGCATGTCCATGTGTCTTTATGCGTACGTATGGGTCTCTATGCATGTCTGTTGGGCATCGCTTTCTACGTGAGTATTTATGTTGTCGAATTACTTCGGTAAAGGTCATGTGGAGTTCTCTGCCAAGCTGTCTAAGAGAGTGAGCAGGTTAGAGGGTCACTGGGTGAGTGGCTGGGTGAGAGGGGGGGTGAAAAACGAGTGGTGGGTGGACGTGCGAGAGAGTGGGTGGGCAGGCAGGCGGGCGAGTGAGTGAAAGAGCGTGTGGCTAGGTGAGCGAATCAATTATCAAGTGAGTGAGTGAGTAGGTGAGTGGGTGGGCGTGTGGGTGAGTGAGTGGGTTCGTGGACGAGTGAGTGAGTGAGCGAGTGGGTGGATGGGTAGGTGAGTGAGCCAGTGGATGTGTGTGTGAGTGAGCGAGTGGATGGGTGAGTGAATCAATTAGCAAGTGAGTGAGCGAGTAGGTGAGTGGGTGGGCGTGTGGGTGAGTGAGTGGGTTAGTGGGCGAGTGAGTGAGAGAGCGAGTGGGTGGATGGGTAGGTGAGTGAGCCAGTGGATGTGTGTGTGAGTGAGCGAGCGAGTGGATGGGTGATTGAATCAATTAGCAAGTGAGTGAGCGAGTAGGTGAGTGGGTGGGCATGTAGGTGAGTGAGTGAGTGGGTTAGTGGGCGAGTGAGTGAGAGAGCGAGTGAGTGGGTGGATGGGCGTGTGAGTGAGCGAGTGGATGGGTGAGTTGATGAGCGGGTGACAAAAAGAGTGAGTGGTTGGGCGATTGAGCGGGTGACAGAGCGAGTGGATGGGTGGGTAGGTGAGTGAGCCAGTGTATGGGTGAGTGATCGAGTAAAGCCACGACATTGCCATTACGAGTACGACGTTTCACTGGTGATTACAACCAGCTCCATCAGGCGATTTGCTAGAATTATGAAGAAGTCTTCCTCACACGTTTTGTTTACGTGACACACCTTAGTAATTGGCTGTGCCAGGTGCGGGCGGGTTTAACGACACATTCATATATGTACGCCATCTTATCCGAAACAACCTTAATTCTGTTTAACATTGGTCGTGGGTGGGTGGGTGGGCGGGTGGGTGGGTGGGCGGGTGGGTGGGTGGGCGGGCGGGTGGGTGGGCGGGCGGGTGGGTGGACGAGCGAGCGGGTGGGCGAGCGGGAGGGTGGGTGAGCGAGTGGGTGAGCGAGTGGGTGGGTGGGTGAGAGACGATGAGAGGCTGCGGAACGAGCGACAGCGCGACGATGAGTAACGAGGGGGTGAACAGGTCGCGACGCACGCGGTCTGACGACGCCGCCCGACCTAACGAGCTCGCCACCCGCCCTCAGCGCCCCCCTCCACCGCGCCCCGCCCCATTCCGCACGCCTCACCGATCCCCGTCAGGTGCGCCCAAACGCGGCTAATTGAGTGATGGATCTGTGTGCGCGCACAGCAATAACCACTGTCGACTGCACCTGATGCTTGAAAGGCGGGCGAGTGGGTGAGCGAGTGGGTGAGCGAATGGGTGGGCGGGCGGGTGGGCGGGCGGGTGTGTGGGCGAGTGAGCTGGTTGGTGGACGGGTGAGTGGGAGGGTGAGTGGGAGGGTGAGTGGGAGGGTGAGTGGGAGGGTGAGCGGGAGGGTGAGCGGGAGGATGGGTGGGTGAGCGGGAGGATGGGTGGGTGAGCGGGAGGATGGGTGGGTGAGCGGGTGGGTGAGCGGGTGGGCGAGTTAGAGGACGAGCGAGTGGGTGGGTGAGTGGGTGAATGAAAGGATGAGTGGGCTGGGTTAGAGGGTGAATGAGTGAGTGAGACAGCGAGTGCTGGGTGGGTGAGAGGGTGAGTGAGTGAGTGAGACAGCGAGTGCTGGGTGGGTGAGAGGGTGAGTGAGTGAGTGGGTGTGAAGGTGGGTGGGTGAGAGGGTGATTGGGTGGGTGAGAAAGTGAGTGGGTGGGTGAGAGTGTGAGTGGGTTGGAGCGTGAGTGGGTGGGTGAGAGGGAGGGTGAGTGGGTGGGTGAGAGTGTGAGTGGGTGTGAGAGGGTGAGTGGGTTGGAGCGTGAGTGGGTGGGTGAGAGGGTGAGTGGGTGGGTGAGCGGGTGGGTGAGAGGGTGAGTGGGTGAGTGGGTGAGGGTGTGAGTCGGTGTGAGAGGGTGAGTGAGTGTGTGAGTGGGTTGGAGCGTGAGTGGATGGGTGAGAGTGTGAGTGAGTGGGTGAGAGTGTGAGTGGGTGTGAGAGTGTGAGTGGGTGGGTGAGAGGGTGAGTGGGTGGGTGAAAGTGTGAGTGGATGTGAGAGGGTGAGTGGGTGGGTGAGTGCGTGGGTGAGAGGGTGAGTGGGTGGGTGAGTGGGTGGGTGAGAGTGTGAGTGGGTGGGTGAGAGTGTGAGTGGGTGGGTGAGTGGGTGGGTGAGAGTGTGAGAGTGTGAGTGGATGTGAGAGGGTGAGTGGGTGGGTGAGTGGGTGGGTGAGAGTGTGAGTGGATGTGAGAGGGTGAGTGGGTGGGTGAGAGTGTGAGTGGGTGGGGGAGAGTGTGAGTGGGTGGGTGAGAGTGTGAGTGGGTGGGTGAGTGGGTGGGTGAGAGTGTGAGTGGATGTGAGTGGGTGGGTGAGTGGGTGGGTGAGAGTGTGAGTGTGAGTGGGTGGGTGTGAGTGGGTGAGTGGGTGGGTGAGAGTGTGAGAGTGTGAGTGGTCTGGGGGCGAAGGTGTTCGGACGAGTGGGCATGTTAGAGATTGACATCGCCTCGCGGGCGGGTTGGTGAGGAGGTAAGCAGGTGGGTGAGCATCCGAGTAAACAACGCAGCGGGTGAGTGAACAGGCAATCAATTTTCTGATCCCCACAACAAGACAAACACCCCCCGCGTGTCGAGTCTTTGACGGACTGTCGGGGCAAGTTCGGTTCGCGAGCAGCGCCTATGAAGGCCGGGACGGCGCACGAGTGGGTGGAGGAGCCCGGCCGCCTTTGTCTCCCCAGTGCGGACGTCCACACTCCGCACCCGCTGCTCATTTACTTCGATCAAGGTGGAGGCCCAGGGACTGGTTAAACAATTCTCCACTGTTATTGTGATGATTGGTCGTGAGCAGGAATCGAACTCGGGGAAAATGAGCGAGGTTCGTAGCGCCGCGCATCGAACCACTGCAGACCACCGGCTCCTCCCTCCCCTCCCATGCCTCTCATCCCTCTCCTCCCCTCCCCTCCCTCTCATCCCTCCCTCCCCCTCCCTCCCTTCCCCTCCCCTCCCTCCCTCCCTCCCCTCCCTGCACTTCCCTCCCCTCCCTCCCTCCCCTCCCCTCGCCCGCTCCTCGTGCCCAGTGGCGAGGATGCGCGTGAAGTCGAGTGATCGGTAAACACCCGCGCCCTGCAGCGGATTTCTCGTGCCGGAATCGCCGTTCCGCTCCGACCCTCGCCCCTTCATCATCCTCCTCGCCATCTGCCGCTCTCCCCACCACCACCCTCCACTGCGACGGCTGGGGTGAGGCTAAAGGCGCAGCCCCTGCAATAGCTCACTCAAGCCACTGCTGGCGGATAGAGCCTCTCTCCATTGTTATGCCTGCTCTCACCAGTGGCTTTCAGCCTTTTTTTTTATTTCTCTTCATAAGAATAATAAGAACCTCTATTTAATAAAGCGCCATTCATATTGAAGTATCTCGAAGCGCTGTAATGAAGCGACCCCGAGCAGAAACAGCCAATGACAAAGGTGCCCCGTGTAGCCGACACGGGTTGTTTGTTGGTGTTGGGAGCAAGTGCTGTTAGCGAGTAGAAACCTACGAAGGGCGAAACGCGGCGCACGAGGTGGTGCGGTGTGGCCAGCACCACGCCCGGCCGCCTTTGTCTCCCCGGTGGCGATGTTTACACACCGCGCCAGGTACTCATTTGAAGGCTGAGGCCACCTGGGCGAGACTCAGGACCTGTTCGGATATCGGTCACCCATGTTGGTTGCGAGCGGGAATCGAACTCCGGGCCGCGTGGTTTACAGCGCAGTAGCCTCACCACTGCGCCACCGCTCCCCTAGCCACTGCAATACCCAGTCACGTGACGTCTTCACACTGGCAGAGAAGGCGCAACCATGGCCGTTGTTTGTCACGAAGTTTTGAGAATTAACACAACCCATGTACTAACACCGCCCATGTACTAACACTGCCCATGTACTAACACTGCCCATGTACTAACACTGCCCATGTACTAACACTGCCCATAGACTAACACTGCCCATAGACTAACATTGCCCATAGACTAACACTGCCCATAGACTAACACTCCCCATGTACTAACACTGCCCATGTACTAAGACTGCCCATAGACTAACACTGCCCATGTACTAACACTGCCCATTTACTAACACTGCCCATAGACTCACACTACCCATAGACTAACACTGCCCATAGACTAACACTGCCCATAGACTAACACTGCCCATAGACTAACACTGCCCACAGACCAACACTGCCCATAGACTAAGACTGCCCATAGACTAACACTGCCCATAGACTAACACTACCCATAGACTAACACTGCCCATAGACTAACACTACCCATAGACTAACACTGCTCACAGACCAACACTGCCCATAGACTTACACTTCCCATAGACTAACACTGCCCATAGACTAACACTGCCCATAGACTAACACTGCCCATAGACTAACACTGCCCATAGACTCACACTGCCCATAGACTAACACTGCCCATAGACTAACACTACCCATAGACTAACACTGCCCATACACTAACACTGCCCATAGACTAACACTACCCATAGACTAACACTGCTCACAGACCAATACTGCCCATAGACTCACACTGCCCATAGACTAACACTACCCCATAGACTAACACTGCTCACAGACCAACACTGCCCATAGACCAACACTGCCCATAGACTAACACTGCCCATAGACCAACACTGCCCATAGACTAACACTGCCCATAGACTCACACTGCCCATAGACTAACATTGCCCATAGTTTAACACTGCCCATAGACTAACACTGCCCATAGACTAACACTGCCCATAGACTAACACTGCCCATAGACTAACACTACCCCATAGACTAACACTGCTCACAGACCAACACTGCCCATAGACTCACACTGCCCATAGACTAACACTACCCATAGACTAACACTGCCCATAGACTAACACTACCCATAGACTAACACTGCCCATAGACTAACACTACCCCATAGACTAACACTGCTCACAGACCAACACTGCCCATAGACCAACACTGACCATAGACTAACACTGCCCATAGACTAACACTGCCCATACACTAACACTGCCCATAGACTCACACTGCCCATAGACTAACATTGCCCATAGTTTAACATTGCCCATTGCCCATGGATAATGTTAGTCTTGGGCAATGTTAGACAGACGTGTGCCAATGCTGTTGTCCGCTAGCGAGTCGGGGGTGTTCCTCCGCCTTCAGAGTGGGCGACCAAATCCGCCAACGAGGTGAAATTGCCCGCTAATGACGGAGTGCGACATTCACGTCAATGACGGCGGTACACCAAACGGAGACAAAGACCCCCCGTGTAGCCTCTAACAGGCTGCTGGGGCAAGTGCTGTTCGCGAGTAGCGCCTACGAAGTGTCGGCCGGGTGCTAGTCACCACGCCCGGCCGCCTTTGTCTCTCCTCAGTGCTGATTGTTTATTTTTTATTTTTGTTACAACAACGCATCAGTTGCTCGTTTGAGGCTGAGTCGACATAGGGCGAGTCCGGGAACCCGGTTCGGAAAGGCAGTCGCTGTCACCGTTAGTAGCGTGGTGGCGCTAACCATTGTTCCACCGCTCCCCACTTACGTACAACACGCACACACTTTATTTGCATACAGACATCATTAACATAAAAATTCGATGTATAGAATAACGATCTACGTAAATCCATATTACATATGCGGTGTGAATGTAGCATAGAGGCACGCGCTATATTTCCATAATAACAACATTATCATCATCATCATCATCGCCATCACCAAAACGTTAAATAGTTGTACATCTACTTTATCTCCTAACCGTCCAATCTGAACGGCTAATTAATCCGCACTGTACTGAAATTAAATCCGAATTAAATCGTAATGTCAACTCGTAACACTGCGCCGCCCCCACCGCCATTGCGCGGGGAGAGAGTCGATCCACACATCCAGAGAACAACCACCGCTCGTTCACTTCCCCACACCGAAGTGGTACTGATTTTATCGACCCCCAGATGCGGGGGTGATGGGTCGAGTCGATCCCTTCTCCCCAGACCAGGATTCGAACTCGCACACCGCTGATCCACCATCATCATCACCATTAACATCATCGCGATCAAACAAAGACAAAGATCCCCCGCATAGCCTTGACTGTTGGGGAAGTGCTGTTAGCGAGCAGCACTCATGAAGGCCGGAATGGCACACGAGGGGGGTAGTGGAGCCAGACCCACGTCTGGCCGCCTTTGTCTCCCCAGGACTGGCTGACACACGAACACACCACACGCACCACACACACACACCACACACACACACCACACACACCACACACGCACCACACACACCACACACACCACACACACCACACACGCCCCACACACACACCACACAACACACACACACCACACACGCACCACACAAACCACACACCACACACACCACACACGCAACACACACACACCACACACGCACCACACACACCACACACACACCACACACACACCACATACACACACCACACACCACACACACCCCACACACACGCACACACGCACACACCACACGCGCCACACACACACACCACACACACCACACGCTCCACACACACACACATCACACGCTCCATACACACCCACACACACCACACACACGCGCACACCACGCACACACCACACACACCACACACACATCACACACACACCACACACACGGACACACCACACACACACCACACACACACACCACACGCACCACACACACACCACACGCACACAACACACGAACCATACACACATCACACACACCCCCCACACACACACCACACACACCACACACACACCACACGCACCCCCCAACGTCCGTTTAGAAACCACAAGGTGGTGGTAGGTGGGGTGGCCGTTCGTGCCACCCCAAAACAAACGCGCCCATGCTCCGAGGGGAGACGCATTGGCAATGTTAATATTTAAAGAAAATTTTTGCACAATTTAACCAATTAACACTGCCAAAGCGGCGACACGGGCAGCATCAGCAGCATTAGCCGCACTCCACTCGGCACCATCTCTATACAGTGAAAAATGTTTTAACGGTCACGTGACAAATCTGTTGTCACGTGACAATTCACACAGTTTGTCACGTGACAACTTTATTAACGGCCACGTGACAAATGTACTGTGACGTGCCGGTTCACAAATTTTGTCACGTGACAACCATATTAACGGTCACGTGACACATCTACTGTGACGTGCCAGTTCACGAAGTTTGTCACGTGACAACGGTATTGTCACTCGTCTGCGTCGGATGAGCGGGGCTTAAGACGACGCACGTTTTTACCCACGTGATCTGACGCAGCAAGTCCATTATGATGTCATAATACCGCTCTTCCCTGGCGCCTCGTGTCGAGTGGCTCCCCCCCTCCTCCTCCTCCACGTGCGTCTGATGTCGGTGTATCGCTCCGTGAGTTCTCAACTGGGACCCCTCCCCCCCGCCGTTTGTTTAATTTAGTTTCACACCCCCCCCCACCACCTCTTTGCCTGACACAACGTGGCTCTGAGAAATAAATGTAGCGAGAATACATAACGTCAATATTTAAGACAATTGTCCTAACTTAGCGAAGTAACTGCAAGCGAAAACAAATGTCAACGGACCCTCTGCACGCGCGAATTTCCTCGCGCTCGCTGATTACCCTCGGAACTCACCCAACATTGTTTGCGACCAATGAGTTTAGCACGTAGGCTGTCGCGACCAATGTCAGTAATTACTGGCGAAACGTCGTACTCAGATTGTAAATGTTGTGGCTTGGCTCTCCAACACACCGGTGTGCTGTACTAGTATACTACGCTATACACTACACTATACACTACACTATACACTACTATACACTACACTATACACTGCACTACTTTACACTATACTACTATACACTACACTATACACTACACCAGAGGTGGGACAAAGTCATTGTTATGCAAGTCCAAGTCGAGTCGCAAGTCATCAAATTCATGACTCGAGTCTGACTCGAGTCCAAGTCACATGACTCGAGTCCACATCTCATAGGTGGGACAAAGTCATTGTTATGCAAGTCCAAGTCGAGTCGCAAGTCATCAAATTCATGACTCGAGTCTGACTCGAGTCCAAGTCACATGACTCGAGTCCACACCTCTGCACTACACTATACACTAGTGCTGTACTAGTGACGAATTTCCCACGTTCTGTTTACGTGACAACCCTTACTAGTTGGCTGTGTCGGGTGGTGGCGGGTTTAACGACACATTTATATATTTACGCGATCTAACCCCAAAAAAACCTCTATTACGACCCATGATTTGAGAAAGGTGGTCAATATCGTTATAGCATCGCCGTATGGATTTAAAATTGTATCGCAGTTATTTTATATTGGCAGATTCGTACAACGGGATTATTCACCAAATGCCCCTCATGCATCATATAATTTCACATGTCACCGCACGTACCCCCCTGGGGCATTGCCACGTTACCCCCAGGGAGTCCGCGAACCTCTGGTTGAGAGCCACTGGGGTAGAGCAACAGCTGCGACTTGACGTTGAGGTCGTCAGTGGGCCAGATGATTGCATCAGGAGTAGCGGGGTAGTGAATCATCGCTGCTGTGGTGATGATGATGCCTCCCCTCCCCTCCCCTCCCTCCCTCCTCTCCACTCTTTTGCCTGATGTACGAGCGTGATGGTGAGAGAGAGAGAATTCTTATTGTGGGTGATGCTGTTTAGTTTGAGTCTGTTCAGTTTGTTGCCCTTTCCCGCACCTACGATGATTACGTTTGCCTGCGTAGGGTGCGAAAGAAGTTCGCCATGCAGACGTATATGGGAGTGCAGACCACGGCGGTCCACGACATGGTCCACGGTATTAGCCATGAGCCACCTCGCGCGACAACTCGATTCACTTTGTATTTTTATTCGACGTACGCCATGGACTTCTTTCGCACCGTACGTACCCCCCGCGCTCGTCGGAGGCGCAGCTACCTTGGGGCTGCCGCGAGGCCTTCCGTAGGAAATCGAGGACAGCAATTTCGTGAATCCATCTGTGCGGGAGCTTCGAGCGTTACCAAATCTCGTCGCTTATCCGCTGCTCCGGTGTCCCTCGCCGCGGGGAGGAGAGCTGCCGAGGAATCAGGATCACTGAAGGAATCCGATGAGCTATGAAGTTCTTCTTTTTACACAAATGTCCAGCAAGGGGCTGTTCAGTACGTTACAACAGCAAACAATGCACGAACACACGAGAGGAGTTCACATTATAGGCGAGGTGAAAAAAAAAACACTTTAAAAAAATCTAAGAATGAAACTTTAACACATTTTTTCGTTTCTTACCAGGTCAGGCCCACTGAGTAATGATATATTTTTTAAAGCGACCTGGCTATCACAGATGATAGCTCAACGAAGTGGGCTTATCATCATCATCGTGCGGAAATCCACAGCAGCAAAATGGTCAAAGCAATCTAGACGCGTGGTGTCGATTCTAAATGTGGAGGCAAAAACAAAACGGAGGTCACGGAGACAAACATCCACGCGACCACGAGGAAAGACAGAGAGAGACACGCAAGCTCCAAATACAGCAGCAGGCGTCTGTGTCGGGATCGAACCCACGACCTCCTGCATACCAGGCGAGGTAGTCAACATTACAACACCGTGGCGACCTGGCCACAAAGGATAGGTCAACGGAGTTGCCTATCACGTGGAGATGTAAGGGTGCTAAATAGTCTAAACGCGTAACGTTGATTCTAAATGTGGAGGAAAACCCCAGAGAAAAAAAATTTAACGCGACCACGGGGAGAAAACGCATTGACGAAATATACAGACGGGAGGATCGGCATCGAACCCACGACCTCCTGCATACAAGGCGAGGTAGTTAACATCTCTACAGGGAGAGAGAGAGACACGCAAACTCCAAATACACAGCAGCAGGCGTCAGGGTCGGGATAGAACCCACGACCTCCTGCAGACCATGCGAGGTAGTCAACATCACACCACCGCGGCCACAAACGATAGATCAACTCAGCGACGCGTCATCAGCACTTGGACATTCATAGCGATAGGCAGATGCCCTGAACGCCTCCTGGCGTTGATCCTGAACGCGGAGGGAGAAGAACACAACGCGACTAATTCCACGCGACCACCACGTGGAAGCGAGAAGAACGGAGACAGACGCCCGACCCGTCTTTGCCGTCTCCTCCCATCGCGAACGGACTGCGGTGCCGGCCGCGAACGAAGGGAGCTCGAGAGACCGAGAGAGAGACAAAGACGGAGAGGTAAGCGGCGATAGCCCCGGGAGCATTGGCGGGAGGGGGGCGATTTGGTGGGGGGCAGGGGAGGGGGGTTTGGGGGGAAAGCGTTAAACCATCAACCCGTGCGATCTTCATCTTCTGCACTGTAAAAACCGAGACTGGGGTTAATTAATGTTTGTAAATAAATAAGAGTAGCCTATACAAAAAAATTAAGACTATGTGCAGTTTGGAATCACATTGAGCTGAATTCAACACATTTCTATTATTTATTAATTGTATTTTACTCAGTTTTGTTCTAATAAAATCAGCCATCAATAACTGAGTAGAATTTAATTGTATTTTATCAGGAAAGTCAAAGATGCAAAAAATGTATACATTTTACTAATCGGGAGGTTTTTAAATGTAATAACGTTACACTTCCGCCCCAACTAAAGGCATTTTTTTCGCGCCACGTGCATATCAACCATCTTCTTCCACAAAGGTAAAACATGTTTAATTATTTTAGCGAACAATTGTTTTTACAAAGTTGTGGTAGCAGTTGAACATTGTTTTATGTTACTGCAAGTTACCAGCATGCCAATTTAACTGGCGGTAACGTCTATCAGAATTAACTAGCACAATGTTAGGCCTTTCGAAGTCAGTCTGATTCGACTAACAGCATGAGACTATAATTTTTGTTCCGCACACGAAAAAGTAACGTGCGTGATTAAAACTAGACTATATTCATTCGGATCACAGCGTGTACCGAACCAAACGTTTTGTAACCTGCCGTTACACCTCTAGTATATTATATCTTGGTGTTGATGTACATACAGTATGCTAACGTTAGCTAGCTTGCCAATAGTCAGTTAACGCCACCTTTACGTTGTGGCTAGCTTGTTGTGTAGTTGCTAGCTAGCTAGCTGATGTCAGTGACAAGAAGTTGATGTGCAAAATTTGAGCAAGAAAATTTGAATATTAAAAATAATAAGGAATTATCGTGTAAATGTGCTCCTATTGTCCTCATGTGATGAGAGACCTGGTGGCCTTGCATCTGACACATAGACCTTTTTTCTGCCTCAGGTTTTTGCTTATGGAATGGAAGTGTAAGATTTGCAAGTCTTTGTCTGCCACAAAAGGAAATCTACTAAAGCATTACAGACTACAACACGCAACATTTGGTCGTGGGCAATCCCAGCCATGCCTATATGACAGTTGCCCTTGCACATTTAAAACGCAGAGTGCCCTTCAAACACATTAGTCCAGATACCATTCAGCTGAAGAAAGTCTATGGTCAGGAAACATCTCTGCTTTTAAGTGTTTAGTTTGCAATGCTTGTTGTTCTATAGAGAAGGACTACTTTCAGCATATTGGAAATCATCTGAAGAGCCACGAAACTGTATTTTGTGTATTTGAAGGATGCGACTTTCAGACAAATTTATACAATACATTTCTAAAACACAAAAGCAGAAGACACAAATCATGTTTTATGAGTGATTTTAAGAAAGACGTGTATGAGAGTCGCCATAATCAGACTGTTGACCATTCTGATTTACCAGAGGCCAGTGATGGTGAGGGCACTAGTTTAGATTGTGATCAGGAAAGTGCATCATACTTAGTTCTTCAAATAATTGGCTTACTTCTGCTGAAGCTAGAAACCATCTATAATGCCTCAATGAAGTGCATTGATGCCTTGGTTACAGACCTTCAGTTCATTTCATCTTCATTATCAGTTGCAGTTGTCAGAAACATACTAGATTCAACATTGAAGGTGAATACATGCATTGTTGACCAGGCCATCGTAACTGAGTTGTCAGAGCAGTTGTGCAACTTCCATCCCATTAGTACAGCACTTGGAGCAGGTGGTTCGGCTTTTAAGAGAAGAAAGTATTTTAAGGCGCATTTCCAGTGTGTTGATAGCGTTGAATATATTATTGATTCTGAAAAGAACAAGACCTTTCAATATGTGCCTATTCTCCAGACTTTGCAGGAAGTCTTGAAGAATAAAGACATTGCAGAAATAATCTTATCCAGAAAATCAAATAGTACTGGATATATTAAGTCAATTTTTGATGGAAAATCCTTCAAGCAAAATGACTTTTATGGTGGGGAAGAAACAAGACTGTCTATAATACTTTACGTTGACGACTTTGAGGTGTGTAACCCATTAGGAACTTCGAGAAAAAAAAACACAAAATAACAGCTGTTTATTGGGTTTTGGCAAATGTTCCATCCAAGTTGCAATCTGCATTAATGTTAATACATCTAGCTTTACTTTGCAAAGCTGTTGATGTCAAGCAGTTTGAATACAGAGCAGTTTTGGAACCACTCTTGAAGGATCTTGTCATTCTAGAACAGGAAGGGATTTTCATTTCCAGTGTTGGAAAAAACATTAAAGGGACTGTACATTATGTTGTAGCTGACAATCTCGGTGCACATTCGATCAGTGGACTAGTTGAAAGTTTCACGGGGCCATACATCTGTAGATTTTGTCTTGGACATTCTTCAGAGTACCAGACACGTGAAGTGCAGACCGGAGTGTTTAAACCTCGGACAAAGAAGGAACATAGTTTGCATGTGCAAACTGTGAGAGAAAATCCAAATGTTACGCATTGCTTTGGCGTTAAGCGGTCGTGTCCATTGACTTGTAATGCGAGCAAGAACAGGGTGCTTGCTGGCATCCGCGCCGCTCACACGCGCCGGGGTATTGGGAGGCGGAGCGTGTGGGAGGAGCCACTGCTCACCTCGCTCCAATGGGAGCGGGGTGAACGGGGGGGCGGAGGCGGAGGCAGGAGAGAAGGTGGAGTTTGGGTCACGTGAGAGAGGGGGATATAAGGAGAGAGCCGGAAGAGGAGGACGGAGGAGAAGAGAGTGAACCACGGAGGGAGCCACGCTGGCGGTGGAGGGAGAAGTGGCGCCATTGCCACGTGGTCGGGGGTCATAGGCGCACTGCGGTCCAGCGGGCGCGGGGTGCGGCCAGGCCAGCGGAGCGTGCGGGATCGCACGGAGACAGAGAGAGCCAGCGGAGTGTGCGGGGTACCCGAGGGGCGGTGTGGCCAGGGGCGGGTGAGGAGAGGGCACACGGAGGGGCCGACAGAGACGGCGTGGCGAGAGCCACACGGAGCGTGCGCGGGGCGCACTGCGATGGAGACAGCGAGGGTCGGAGCGAGGACCAGCGGGTGCGAGGAAAGAACCCAATAAAGGACCAATGGAGAGCGACATCTTGTGAAGGAGTCCTTTATTACAGACTGATAAATTAAATCACTTTCATTTTGAGTCTGGGTACCCACCAGATGTACTACATGATCTTTTGGAAGGCATAGTCTCAAGGGAACTACCATTGTCTTTTCAGATTTTCACCAAGAAGAAGTACTTCAGTTTGACGAAAATTAACGCGTTAATCACACGTTTCCCATATAAGTGCTCGGACAAAGCTAACAGCCCTCAAACAATCCCTCAAAACTACATTCATCGCAGAACTATAGGTGGAAATGCCCATGAAAATTAGGCTCTAATACGGTTGTTGCCACTCATTATTGGTACACGGGTACCTGAGGGTAATTCTACCTGGCAGGTTCTTCTCATTTTAAAAGACATAATTGAATTGGTGGTTGCCCCTGTTCACACAGTAGAAACGATTGCGTTCCTTGAATATCTGAACATCGTGAAAAATTCTTATCAGTTTTCCCTGAAAAGAGACTGACACCCAAACACCATTTTTTGGAACACTACCCTGCATTGATTGAAGAATATGGGCCTCTGGTTGGTGTATGGACAATGCGGTTTGAAGCTAAACATAGCTTCTTTAAGCAAGTTGTGAGGCACACTAACAATTTCAGAAATGTGTTGTTGACCCTTCTACAAGACATCAGATGTGGATGCCAAACCACTTGCATACAGATGTCGGAAATCTCTGTAGTGCCTTTAGATGTGCTGCATTCAGACATCCAGGAAGCTTTAAGAGAAACGTCACTGCTTCTGTTGTGGTAGAGGGCATGAAAGTTCTGACAGCTCTGGGTAACTTTCCAAGGGCTTGCTTCATGCTCGTTGGGTTGGCTTATGCATTGAATCTTGCCTATCCCAAGGAGCTCAGGTACACATTGGAAGTCTTCCAGAAACTCCTCCTCGAACTGGATTGTTCAAAGCTATCCCCAAAAGTGAACAGCCTCAAGAATAAGCTACTAGCTTAAGAAAAGAAACCCTTGCGAAATGAAATGGAATTGTTAAGTCACTGTTCTAACTGTTCAGGTCCCTTATTTTATGGGCCTATTCAACCAAAGGAGCGAGAGGTCAGTGCAGTGGTAGACAGCGCTTAAATGCGTGTTATGCAGAGGTAGCTTATAGGGTCTAATAACTGAGTCTGACTGTCGAAGTTCTGCGTTATAGGCCTATACGTATGATAGGTTATCAGAGAATGCACTGATTTATTATTGAACGCTATCTTTATTTTTGTTTAATGTTTCTTGGGTGTTCTAACATTGTGCTTTCTTCTGATGTGACGCTGACCTAGGTCATTGCAAGTGTTTGTTCTAAAGGAATAGATGTAAGATGCATGGAACATCTGTAGGCTGTGCTAGTTTACTTGTTAGGAAGCCATGCTTGTAATTGTGCATGTTAAAAAAGATAGGTCCACCCGGATTGTGGATTATGGCTACTAGTATAAGTACTGGGAATGCAAGTCAATTCACGTGATGTTTTAATCTCTTTTAGCTGTTTGAAAAACATATTGGCCCTTAGGATTTCAATTTGCACATAAAAAAAGAAATAATATGAAAGTATTTTTACAGATTTTCTTTTTTAAACATTGTCGTAATTTAAATGCGCTAACAAGACTAAACTTTCACATCCAAAAAAGTAATCTGTGCCTGTAATGCCCACAAATTATAAATCAACTTCCAGTGATGTATCCCTATTGTACACATACATGGTTTCTGTCTTTGTTTTCTTATAGCCCCTCTTTATTTTGTACTTGTAATATGTTGGATAAACATGTCGAGACAAAATTGCACAAATAAATGTTAACCTGCTGTTCCTTTTCATGGTTCTTATCTTTTTCATGGTGATCGGTTGACTTAACGTAAGTGAATTGTGGCATCATGAAGGCATGATATTGGGTGGATTAGAAATAGATAACTTATGGCAACAGACATTCAATATTAGTATTCTATTTAATAAATCCAAATCATTTTGATCCAGATATTTAGTAAGCTTATATCAATTTCACCCAGACAATTAGTAAATGTAAATCAATTTCACCCAGATCATAAAAAAATATTAATCAGATTCCACCAGATATTTAGTAAATCTAAATTACCATTGCTCAGATATTTAGTAAATATAAATCACTTTTCCTTGTAAAATCTATTTGGATTTAGAAAACAAATGTAGGCTATATAACTCATCATTTGGCATGCTATTATTAAATCCAACACATTTTAAATGTTGCTTTTATTACCATGTATTTATTTTTTATTACTGTTTTAGTTAATTTATTCAATACTTTTTATTCAAAGTTGTAGTGCTTAAAATCTATTCAATTATATCACGTGTCACTTTGTTGCCATAATTTTTTTAATTAACAATGGGTCACGTTTTTTAGTGTATTATAACTCGCCGGCGTTCCGTGTGTCCGTTTGTCGTCAACTAAACTATGAGAGGGTGAATCAAGAAGATAAAGTGATCTTGATTTTAAGCTTTCGTGACTGCAGGGATTCATACTCGTTGGTTTTTTTCAGTAAAGTCACGTGGGTAGAAAACAAATCACGACGTTTCGAACGCAGCAGACATCGCGGCGATCGCGATTTTCACCTGAAGACCGGCGCTTGCGCTGCGTTTGAAACGTCGTGATTTCTTTTGTTTTATTTCTACCGACGAGACTTTATAGAAATAACCAAAGAATAAGTTAAAGTAAGTGGACCTCCCCCGCCAGATGTGGGAGTAAACAAGTGTAAGTAGTGAGTAATTATCCGAAAACACCTTTATATACAGGGGACCGCAAAGCTTGGGGGAGAATTTGACATGGGCTCCTCGTCACCGCGTGGCTGCTGCTGCCTTCCCGCTCCACTCCTGTGGTTCCTCCTCCCGCTGGCGCCTCCGAGTCGTCCTCTCTTTCTCTGAGTCCTCTCTATCTGAGTCGTCCTCTTTCTCTATCTTAGTCGTCCTCTCTCTCTCGGAGTCGTCCTCTCTCTCTCTCGGAGTCGTCTTCTCTCTCTCTCGGAGTCGTCCTCTCTCTCTGAGTCGTCCTCTCTCTCTGTGAGTCGTCCTCTCTCTCTGTGAGTCGTCCTCTCTCTCTGAGTCGTCCTCTCTCTCTGAGTCGTCCTCTCTCTCTGTGAGTCGTCCTCTCTCTCTGTGAGTCGTCCTCTCTCTCTGTGAGTCGTCCTCTCTCTCTGAGTCGTCCTCTCTCTCTGAGTCGTCCTCTCTATCTGAGTCACCCTCTCTCTCTCTTTGAGTCGTCCTCTCTTTCTGTGAGTCGCCTTCTCTCTCTGAGTCACCCTCTCTTTCTCTGTGAGTCGCCTTCTCTCTCTGAGTCGCCCTCTCTCTCTGAGTCGTCCTCTCTCTCTGAGTCGCCCTCTCTCTCTGAGTCGTCCTCTCTCTCTGAGTCGCCTTCTCTCTCTGAGTCGTCCTCTCTCTCTCTCTGAGTCGCCTTCTCTCTCTGAGTCGCCCTCTCTCTCTGAGTCGTCCTCTCTCTCTGAGTCGCCCTCTCTCTCTGAGTCGTCCTCTATCTCTGAGTTGCCCCCTCTCTCTGTCTACGCGAGCGAGCAGCGGGTTACGTGCTGCGCTGCTGTGTGTGCAGTGACGCGAGTATTATAGACTCAACATCTTGTTTCGAAACAGCATCACACAGAGACCCACAGACTCACACAGAGACCCACAGACTCACACAGAGACCCACAGACTCACACAGAGACCCACAGACTCACACAGAGACCCATAGACTCACACAGAGACCCACAGACTCACACAGAGACCCACAGACTCACACAGAGACCCACAGACTCACACAGAGACCCACAGACTCACACAGAGACCCACAGACTCACACAGAGACCCACAGACTCACACAGAGACCCATAGACTCACACAGAGACCTACAGACTCACACAGAGACCCACAGACTCACACAGAGACCCACAGACTCACACAGAGACCCACAGACTCACACAGAGACCCACAGACTCACACATAGACCCATAGACTCACACAGAGACCCATAGACTCATACAGAGACCCATAGACTCACACAGAGACCCACAGACTCACACAGAGACCCATATACTCACACAGAGACCCATAGACTCACACAGAGACCCATAGACTCACACAGAGACCCATAAACTCACACAGAGACCCATAGCCTCACACAGAGATCCATAGACTCACATAGAGACCCATAGACTCACACAGAGACCCATAGACTCACACAGAGACCCACAGACTCACACAGAGACCCACAGACTCACACAGAGACCCACAGACTCACACATAGACCCATAGACTCACACAGAGACCCATAGACTCGAACTCAGACCCATAGACTCACAAAGAAACCCATAGACTCACACACAGATCCATAGACTCACACAGAGACCGATAGACTCGCACAGAGACCCATAGACTAACACAAAGCCCCATAGACTTGCACTCAAATCCATAGACTCACAAGGAGACCCATAGACTGACACAGAGACCCATAATTGAACAACGCAAGTATGAAATAAATAACGCAAATATTATAATAATTATTGTAATGCGTCTGCAGTTATTTATTTATTTGACTGACCCAATTGTGTTGTAATTGCTGCTGCTGCTGCCCGCTGATCATTTCCACTCAGATTTGGTCCAAAACGCGGGAGAAGGTCCAGAGGTTAGTGTGTGTGTGTGGTTAATGTGTGTGTGTGTGGTTAGTGTGTGTGTGTGGTTAGTGTGTGTGTGTGGTTAGTGTGTGTGTGTGGTTAGTGTGTGTGTGGTTAGTGTGTGGTTAGTGTGTGGTTAGTGTGTGTGGTTAGTGTGTGTGTGTGTGTGGTTAGTCATTAGTGTGTGGTTAGTGTGTGGTTAGTGTGTGGTTAGTGTGTGGTGTGTGTAGTCAGTGTGTGTGGTTAGTGTGTGGTTAGTGTGTGTGGTTAGTGTGTGGTTAGTGTTTGTGTGTGTGGTTAGTGTGTGTGGTTAGTGTGTGTGTGTGTGTGGTTAGTGTGTGGTTAGTGTGTGGTTAGTGTGTGTGGTTAGTGTGTGTGTGTGTGTGGTTAGTGTGTGTGGTTAATGTGTGGTTAGTGTGTGTGTGTGTGTGGTTAATATGTGGTTAGTGTGTGGTTAGTGTGTGGCTAGTGGGTGTGTGTGTGGTTAGTGTGTGTGTGTGGTTAGTGTGTGTGTGTGGTTAGTGTGTGGTTAGTGTGTGTGGTTAGTGTGTGGTTAGTGTGTGGTTAGTGTGTGTGTTTGGTTAGTGTGTGTGTGTTTAGACTGTGGTTAATGTGTGGTTAGTGTGTGGTTAGTGTGTGGTTAATGTGTGGGGTGTGTGTAGTTAGTGTGTGTGGTTAGTGTGTTGTTAGTGTGTGTGGTTAGTGTGTGTGGTTAGTGTGTGTGTGTGGTTAGTGTGTGGTTAGTGTGTGGTTAGTGTGTGTGGTTAATGTGTGGTTAGTGTGTGTGGTTAGTGTGTGTGGTTAGTGTGTGGTTAATGTGTGGTTAGTGTGTGTGTGGTTAATGTCTGGTTAGTGTGTGGTTAGTGTATGGCTAGTGTGTGTGTGTGTGGTTAGTGTGTGTGTGTGGTTAGTGTGTGTGTGTGGTTATTGTGTGGTTAGGATGTGGTTAGTGTGGGGGTGTGGTTAGTGTGAGTGTGTGGTTAGTGTGTGTGTGGTTAGTGTGAGTGTGTGTGGTTAGTGTGTGTGTGTGTGTGGTTAGTGTGTGTGTGTGTGGTTAGTATGTGTGTGTGGTTAGTGTGTGTGTGTGGTTAGTGTGTGGTTAGTGTATGTGTGTGGTTAGTGTGTGTGGTTAGTGTGTGTATGTGTGGTTAGTGTGTGTGTGTGGTTAGTGTGTGTGTGTGGTTAGTGTGTGTGTGTGGTTAGTCTGTGTGTGTGGTTAGTGTGTGTGTGTGTTTTTAGTGTGTGTGTGTGGTTAGTGTGTGTGTGTGGTTAGTGTGTGTGTGGTTAGTGTGTGTGTGTGGTTAGTGTGTGTGTGTGTGTGTGGTTAGTGTGTGTGTGTGGTTAGTGTGTGTGGTTAATGTGTGGTTAGTGTGTGGTTATTGTGTGGTTAGGATGTGGTTAGTGTGTGCGTGTGGTTAGTGTGAGTGTGGTTAGTGTGTGTGTGTGGTTAGTGTGTGTGTGTGGTTAGTGTGTGGTTAGTGTGTGTGGTTAGTGTGTGGTTAGTGTGTGAGTGTGGTTAGTGTGTGGTTAGTGTGTGTTTGTGGTTAGTGTGTGTGTGTGGTTAGTGTGTGGTTAGTGTGTGTGTGTGGTTAGTGTGTGTGTGTGTGTGGTTAGTGTGTGTGTGTGTGTGTGGTTAGTGTGTGTGTGTGTGGTAAGTGTATGTGTGGTTAGTGTGTGTGCGTGTGGCTAGTGTGAGTGTGGTTAGTGTGTGTGTGTGGTTAGTGTGTGTGTGTGGTTAGTGTGTGGTTAGTGTGTGTGGTTAGTGTGTGGTTAGTGTGTGAGTGTGGTTAGTGTGTGGTTAGTGTGTGTTTGTGGTTAGTGTGTGTGTGTGGTTAGTGTGTGTGTGTGGTTAGTGTGTGGTTAGTGTGTGTGTGTGGTTAGTGTGTGTGTGTGTGTGGTTAGTGTGTGTGTGTGTGTGTGGTTAGTGTGTGTGTGTGTGGTAAGTGTATGTGTGTGGTTAATGTGTGTGGTTAGTGTGTGTGTGGTTAGTGTGTGTGTGTGTGGTTAGTTTGTGTGTGTGTGTGTGTGTGGTTAGTGTGTGTGTGTGGTTAGTGTGTGTGTGTGTGTGTGGTTAGTGTGAGTGTGTGTGGTTAGTGTGTGTGGTTAGTGTGTGTGTGTGTGGTTAGTGTGTGTGTGTGGTTAGTGTGTGTGTGGTTAGTGTGTGGTTAGTGTGTGTATGGTTAGTGGGTGGTTAGTGTGTGGTTAGTGTGTGTGGTTAGTGTGTGTGGTTAGTGTGTGTGGTTAGTGTGTGTGTGTGGTTAGTGTGTGTGTGTGTGGTTAGTGTGTGGTTAATGTGTGTGGTTAGTGTGTGTGTGTGGTTAGTGTGTCGTTAGTGTGTGGTTAATGTGTGGTTAGTGTGTGGTTAGTGTGTGTGTGGTTAATGTGTGGTTAGTGTGTGGTTAGTGTGTGTGTCTGGTTAGTTTGTGGTTAGTGTGTGTGTGTGGTTAATGTGTGGTTAGGATGTGGTTAGTGTGTGGTTAGTGTGTACGTGTGTGGTTAGTCATTAGTGTGTGGTTAGTGTGTGGTGTGTGTGTAGTCCGTGTGTCGTTAGTGTGTGTGTGTGTGTGGTTAGTGTGTGGTTAGTGTGTGGTTAGTGTGTGGTTAGTGTGTGTGTGTGGTTAGTGTGTGTGGTTAATATGTGGTTAGTGTGTGTGTGTGTATGTGTGTGGATAATGTGTGGTTAGTGTGTGTGTGGTTAGTGTGTGTGTGTGGTTAGTGTGTGTGTGCGTGGTTAGTGTGTGTGTGTGTGGTTAGTGTGTTTGTGTGGTTAGTGTGTGTGTGTGGTTAGTGTGTGTGTGTGGTTATTGTGTGGTTAGGATGTGGTTAGTGTGTGTGTGTGTGGTTAGTGTGAGTGTGTGTGGTTAGTGTGTGTGGTTAGTGTGTGGTTAGTGTGTGGTTGGTGTGGTTAGTGTGTGTGGTTAGTGTGTGTGTGGTTATTGTGTGGTTAGGATGTGGTTAGTGTGTGTGGTTAGTGTGTGTGTGTGTGGTTAGTGTGTGTGTGTGGTTAGTGTGTGTCTGTGGTTAGTGTGTGTGTGTGTGTGTGGTTAGTGTGTGTGGTTAGTGTGTGTGTGTGGTTAGTGTGTGGTTAGAGTGTGGTTAGTGTGTGTGTGTGGTTAGTGTGTGTGTGTGGTTAGACTGTGGTTAATGTGTGGTTAGTGTGTGTGTGTGTGAGTAGTTAATGTGTTTGGTTAGTGTGTGTGTGCGTGGTTAGTGTGTGTGTGTGGTTAGTGTGTGTGTGTGGTTAGTGTGTGTGGTTAGTGTGTGTGTGTGGTTATTGTGTGGTTAGGATGTGGTTTGTGTGTGTGTGTGGTTAGTGTGAGTGTGTGTGGTTAGTGTGTGTGGTTAGTGTGTGTGTGTGGTTAGTGTGTGTGTGTGTGGTTAGTGTGTGTGTGGTTAGTGTGTGGTTAGTGTCTGGTTAGTGTGTGTGGTTAGTGTGTGTATGGTTAGTGGGTGGTTAGTGTGTGGTTAGTGTGTGTGGTTAGTGTGTGTGTGTGTGGTTAGTGTGTGGTTAGTGTGTGTGGTTAGTGTGTGTGTGTGGTTAGTGTGTCGTTAGTGTGTGGTTAATGTGTGGTTAGTGTGTGGTGAGTGTGTGTGTGGTTAATGTGTGGTTAGTGTGTGGTTAATGTGTGTGTCTGGTTAGTTTGTGGTTAGTGTGTGTGTGTGGTTAATGTGTGGTTAGGATGTGGTTAGTGTGTGGTTAGTGTGTATGTGTGTGGTTAGTCATTAGTGTGTGGTTAGTGTGTGGTGTGTGTGTAGTCCGCGTGTCGTTAGTGTGTGGTTAGTGTGTTTGGTTAGTGTGTGTGTGTGTGTGGTTAGTGTGTGGTTAGTGTGTGGTTAGTGTGTGTGTGTGTTTAGTGTGTGTGGTTAATGTGTGGTTAGTGTGTGTGTGTGTATGTGTGTGGTTAATGTGTGGTTAGTGTGTGTGTGGTTAGTGTGAGTGTGTGTGGTTAGTGTGTGTGTGCGTGGTTAGTGTGTGTGTGTGGTTAGTGTGTGTGTGTGGTTAGTGTGTGTGTGTGGTTAGTGTGTGTGTGTGGTTATTGTGTGGTTCGGATGTGGTCAGTGTGTGTGTGTGGTTAGTGTGTTTGGTTAGTGTGTGTGTGTGGTTAGTGTCAGTGTGTGTGGTTAGTGTGTTTGGTTAGTGTGTGTGTGTGGTTAGTGTGTGTGTGTGGTTAGTGTGTGTGTGGTTAGTGTGTGGTTAGTGTGTGGTTAGTGTGTGGTTAGTGTGTGTGGTTAGTGTGTGTGTGGTTATTGTGTGGTTAGGATGTGGTTAGTGTGTGTGTGTGGTTAGTGTGTGTATGGTTAGTGTGTGGTTAGTGTGTGGTTAGTGTGTGTGGTTAGTGTGTGTGTGTGTGTGTGGTTAGTGTGTGTGGTTAGTGTGTGTGTGTGTTTAGTGTGTGTGTGTGGTTAGTGTGTGGTTAGTGTGTGTGTGTGGATAGTGTGTGTGTGTGGTTAGTGTGAGTGTGTGGTTAGTGTGTGTGGTTAGTGTGTGTGTGTGGTTAGTGTGTGGTTAGTGTGTGTGTGTGGTTAGTGTGTGTGTGTGGTTAGTGTGTGTGTGTGTGGTTAGTGTGTGTGGTTAGTGTGTGTGTGTGGTTAGTGTGTGGTTAGTGTGTGTGTGTGGATAGTGTGTGTGTGTGGTTAGTGTGTGTGTGTGTGGTTAGTGTGTGTGGTTAGTGTGTGTGTGTGGTTAGTGTGTGGTTAGTGTGTGTGTGTGGTTAGTGTGTGTGTGTGGTTAGACTGTGGTTAATGTGTGGTTAGTGTGTGTGTGTGGTTAATGTGTGTGGTTAGTGTGTGTGGTTAGTGTGTGTGTGGTTAGTGTGTGTGTGGTTACTGTTAGTTTGTGGTTAGTGTGTGTGATTAGTGTGTGTGGTTAGTGTGTGTGTGTGGTTAGTGTGTGTGTGGTTAGTGTGTGGTTAGTGTGTGGTTAGTGTGTGTGGTTAGTTTGTTTGTGGTTAGTGTGTGTGTGGTTACTGTTAGTTTGTGGTTAGTGTGTGTGATTAGTGTGTGTGTGGTTAGTGTGTGTGTGGTTACTGTTAGTTTGTGGTTAGTGTGTGTGATTAGTGTGTGTGGTTAGTGTGTGTGTGTGGTTAGTGTGTGTGTGGTTAATGTGTGGTTAGTGTGTGGTTAGTGTGTGTGTGGTTAATGTGTGGTTAGTGTGTGCTTTGTGTGTGGTTAGTGTGTGTGTGTGTGGTTAGTCATTAGTGTGTGGTTAGTGTGTGGTTAGTGTGTGGTGTGTGTGTAGTCCGTGTGTCGTTAGTGTGTGGTTAGTGTGTGTGGTTAGTGTGTGGTTAGTGTTTGTGTGTGTGGTTAGTGTGTTTGGTTAGTGTGTGTGTGTGTGGTTAGTGTGTGGTTAGTGTGTGGTTAGTGTGTGTGTGTGGTTAGTGTGTGGTTAGTGTGTGGTTAGTGTGTGTGTGTGGTTAGTGTGTGTGTGGTTAGACTGTGGTTAATGTGTGGTTAGTGTGTGTGTGTGGTTAATGTGTGTGGTTAGTGTGTGTGTGGTTACTGTGTGGTTAGTTTGTGGTTAGTGTGTGTGGTTAGTGTGTGTGGTTAGTTTGTGTGTGTGGTTAGTGTGTGTGTGGTTAGTGTGTGGTTAGTGTGTGGTTAGTGTGTGTGGTTAGTTTGTGTGTGGTTAGTGTGTGTGGTTAGTGTGTGTGTGTGTGGTTAGTGTGTGTGTGGTTAGTGTGTTGTTAGTGTGTGTGGTTAGTGTGTGTGTGTGGTTAGTGTGTGGTTAGTGTGTGATTAATGTGTGGTTAGTGTGTGGTTAGTGTGTGTGTGGTTAATCTGTGGTTAGTGTGTGCTTTGTGTGTGGTTAGTGTGTGTGTGTGTGTGGTTAGTCATTAGTGTGTGGTTACTGGTTAGTGTGTGGTTAGTGTGTGGTGTGTGTGTAGTCCGTGTGTCGTTAGTGTGTGGTTAGTGTGTGTGGTTAGTGTGTGGTTAGTGTTTGTGTGTGTGGTTAGTGTGTTTGGTTAGTGTGTGTGTGTGTGTGGTTAGTGTGTGGTTAGTGTGTGGTTAGTGTGTGTGTGTGGTTAGTGTGTGTGGTTAATGTGTGGTTAGTGTGTGTGTGTGTATGTGTGTGGTTAATGTGTGGTTAGTGTGAGTGTGTGTGGTTAGTGTGTGTGTGCGTGGTTAGTGTGTGTGTGGTTAGTGTGTGTGTGTGGTTAGTGTGTGTGTGTGGTTAGTGTGTGTGTGTGGTTTTGTGTGGTTAGGATGTGGTTAGTGTGTGTGTGTGTGGTTAGTGTGAGTGTGTGTGGTTAGTGTGTGTGGTTAATGTGTGTGTGTGGTTAGTGTGTGTGTGTGTGGTTAGTGTGTGTGTGGCTAGTGTGTGGTTAGTGTGTGGTTAGTGTGTGGTTAGTGTGTGTGGTTAGTGTGTGTGTGGTTATTGTGTGGTTAGGATGTGGTTAGTGTGTGTGTGTGGTTAGTGTGTGTATGGTTAGTGTGTGGTTAGTGTGTGGTTAGTGTGTGTGGTTAGTGTGTGTGTGTGTGGTTAGTGTGTGTGGTTAGTGTGTGTGTGTTTAGTGTGTGTGTGTGGTTAGTGTGTGGTTAGTGTGTGTGTGTGGATAGTGTGTGTGTGTGGTTAGTGTGTGTGTGTGGTGAGTGTGTGTGGTTAGTGTGTGTGTGTGGTTAGTGTGTGTGTGTGGTGAGTGTGTGTGGTTAGTGTGTGTGTGTGGTTAGTGTGTGGTTAGTGTGTGGTTAGTGTGTGTGTGTGGTTAGACTGTGGTTAATGTGTGGTTAGTGTTTGTGTGTTTAATGTGTGTGGTTAGTGTGTGTGTGTGCGGTTAGTGTGTGTGTGGTTAGTGTGTGTGTGGTTACTGTGTGGTTAGTGTGTGGTTAGTGTGTGTGGTTAGTGTGTGTGGTTAGTGTGTGTGCGTGGTTAGTGTGTGTGTGGTTAGTGTGTGGTTAGTGTGTGGTTAGTGTGTGTGGTTAGTGTGTGTGTGGTTAGTGTGTGTGGTTAGTGTGTGTGTGGTTAGTGTGTGTGTGGTTAGTGTGTTGTTAGTGTGTGTGGTTAGTGTGTGTGTGTGGTTAGTGTGTGGTTAGTGTGTGGTTAATGTGTGGTTAGTGTGTGGTTAGTGTGTGTGTGGTTAATGTGTGGTTAGTGTGTGCTTTGTGTGTGGTTAGTGTGTGTGTGGTTAGTGTGTGTGTGTGTGGTTAATGTGTGTGTGTGTATGTGGTTAGTGTGTGTGTGTGGTTAGTGTGTGGTTAGTGTGTGGTTAGTGTGTGTGAGTGTGGTTAGTGTGTGGTTAGTGTGTGGTTAGTGTGTGTGTGTGGTTAGTGTGTGTGTGGTTAGTGTGTGTGGTTAGTGTGTGGTTAGTGTGTGAGAGTGTGGTTAGTGTGTGGTTAGTGTGTGGTTAGTGTGTGTGTGTGGTTAGTGTGTGTGGATAGTGTGTGTGGTTAGTGTGTGGTTAGTGTGTGTGAGTGTGGTTAGTGTGTGGTTAGTGTGTGGCTAGTGTGTGTGTGTGTGGTTAGTGTGTGTGTGGTTAGTGTGTGTGTGTGGTTAGTGTGTGTGTGTGTGGTTAGTGTGTGTGTGGTTAGTGTGTGTGTGTGGTTTGTGGTTGTGTGGTTAGTGTGTGGTTAGTGTGTGGTTAGTGTGTGTGTGAGGTTAGACTGTGGTTAATGTGTGGTTAGTGTGTGTGTGTGTGGTTAATGTGTGTGGTCAGTGTGTGTGTGGTTAGTGTGTGTGTGGTTAGTGTGTGTGTGGTTAGTGTGTGGTTAGTGTGTGGTTAGTGTGTGGTTAGTGTGTGTGGTTAGTGTGTGTGTGTGTGTGGTTAGTGTGTGTGTGGTTAGTGTGTGTATGGTTAGTGTGTGGTTAGTGTGTGGTTAGTGTGTGGTTAGTGTGTGTGGTTAGTGTGTGTGTGTGTGTGTGTGTGGTTAGTGTGTGTGGTTAGTGTGTGTGTTGGTGGTTAGTGTGTGTGTGTGGTTAGTGTGTGGTTAGTGTGTGTGGTTAGTGTGTGTGTGTGGTAAGTGTGTGGTTAGTGTGTGGTTAATGTGTGGTTAGTGTGTGGTTAGTGTGTGTGTGGTTAATGTGTGGTTAGTGTGTGGTTAGTGTGTGGTTAGTGTGTTTGTCTGGTTAGGTTGTGGTTAGTGTGTGTGTGTGGTTAATGTGTGGTTAGTGTGTGGTTAGTGTGTGGTGTGTGTGTAGTTCGTGTGTGTCGTTAGTGTGTGGTTAGTGTGTGTGGTTAGTGTGTGGTTAGTGTGTGGTTAGTGTTTGTGTGTGTGGTTAGTGTGTTTGGTTAGTGTGTGTGTGTGGTTAGTGTGTGTGGTTAATGTGTGGTTAGTGTGTGTGTATGTGTGTGGTTAATGTGTGGTTAGTATGTGGTTAGTGTGTGTGTGGTTAGTGTGTGTGTGTGGTTAGTGTGTGTGTGTGGTTAGTGTGTGTGTGTGGTTATTGTGTGGTTAGGATGTGGTTAGTGTGTGTGTGTGGTTAGTGTGTGTATGGTTAGTGTGTGGTTAGTGTGTGGTTAGTGTGTGTGGTTAGTGTGTGTGTGTGTGGTTAGTGTGTGTGTGTTTAGTGTGTGTGTGGTTAGTGTGTGGTTAGTGTGTGTGTGTAGTTATTGTGTGGTTAGGATGTGGTTAGTGTGTGTGTGTGGTTAGTGTGTGTATGGTTAGTGTGTGGTTAGTGTGTGGTTAGTGTGTGTGGTTAGTGTGTGTGTGTGTGGTTAGTGTGTGTGTGTTTAGTGTGTGTGTGGTTAGTGTGTGGTTAGTGTGTGTGTGTGGTTAGTGTGTGTGTGTGGTTAGTGTGTGTGTGTGGTTAGTGTGTGTGTGTGTTTAGTGTGTGTGTGTTTAGGGTGTGTGTGTGGTTAGTGTGTGTGTGTGTGTGTGGTTAGTGTGTGTGTGTGTGGTTAGTGTGTGTGTGTGGTTAGTGTGTATGTGTGGTTAGTGTGTGGTTAGTGTGTGTGTGTGGTTAGTGTGTGTGTGTGTGTGGTTAGACTGTGGTTAATGTGTGGTTAGTGTGTGTGTGTGGTTAGTGTGTGTGTGTGTTTGTGGTTAGTCTGTGTGTGTGTGTGTGGTTAGTGTGTGTGTGGTTAGTGGTTGTGTGGTTAGTGTGTGGTTAGTGTGTGTGTGAGGTTAGACTGTGGTTAATGTGTGGTTAGTGTGTGTGTGTGTGGTTAATGTGTGTGGTTAGTGTGTGTGTGTGTTTGATTAGTGTGTGTGTGGTTAGTGTGTGGTTAGTGTGTGGTTAGTGTGTGTGGTTAGTGTGTGTGTGTGTGGTTAGTGTATGTGGTTAGTGTGTGTGGTTAGTGTGTGTGGTTAGTGTGTGTATGGTTAGTGTGTGGTTAGTGTGTGGTTAGTGTGTGTGGTTAGTGTGTGTGTGGTTAGTGTGTGTGGTTAGTGTGTGTGTGTGGTTAGTGTTTGTGTGGATAGTGTGTGGTTAGTGTGTGTGATAAGTGTGTGTGTGTGGTTAGTGTGTGGTTAGTGTGTGGTTAATGTGTGGTTAGTGTGTGGTTAGTGTGTGGCTAGTGTGTGTGTGTGTGGTTAGTGTGTGGTTAGTGTGTGTGGTTAGTGTGTGTGTGGTTAGTGTGTGTGTGGGGTTATTGTGTGGTTAGGATGTGGTTAGTGTGTGTGTGTGTGGTTAGTGTAAGTGTGTGGTTAGAGTGTGTGTGGTTAGTGTGAGTGTGTGTGGTTAGTGTGTGTGTGTGTGTGTGGTTAGTGTGTGTGTGTGGTTAGTGTGTGTGTGTGGTTAGTGTGTGTGTGGTTAGTGGTTGTGTGGTTAGTGTGTGGTTAGTGTGTGGTTAGTGTGTGTGTGAGGTTAATGTGTGTGGTTAGTGTGTGTGTGTGTGATTAGTGTGTGTGTGGTTAGTGTGTGGTTAGTGTGTGGTTAGTGTGTGGTTAGTGTGTGTGGTTAGTGTGTGTGTGTGTGATTAGTGTGTGTGTGGTTAGTGTGTGGTTAGTGTGTGGTTAGTGTGTGTGGTTAGTGTGTGTGTGGTTAGTGTGTGTGTGGTTAGTGTGTGTGTGGTTAGTGTGTGTGTGGTTAGTGTGTGGTTAGTGTGTGGTTAGTGTGTGGTTAATGTGTGGTTAGTGTGTGGTTAGTGTGTGGCTAGTGTGTGTGTGTGTGGTTAGTGTGTGGTTAGTGTGTGTGTGTGGTTAGTGTGTGTGTGGTTAGTGTGTGTGTGGGGTTATTGTGTGGTTAGGATGTGGTTAGTGTGTGTGTGTGGTTAGTGTGAGTGTGTGGTTAGTGTGTGTGTGGTTAGTGTGAGTGTGTGTGGTTAGTGTGTGAGTGTGTGTGTGTGGTTAGTGTGTGTGTGTGGTTAGTGTGTGTGTGTGGTTAGTGTGTGTGTGTGGTTATTGTGTGGTTAGGATGTGGTTAGTGTGTGTGTGTTGTTAGTGTGAGTGTGTGGTTAGTGTGTGTGTGGTTAGTGTGAGTGTGTGGTTAGTGTGTGTGTGTGAGGTTAGTGTGTGTGTGGTTAGTGTTTGTGTGTGGTTAGTGTGTCGTTAGTGTGTGGTTAGTGTGTGTGTGTGGTTAGTGTGTGTGGTTAATGTGTGGTTAGTGTGTGGTTATTGTGTGGTTAGGATGTGGTTAGTGTGTGTGTGTGGTTAGTGTGTGTGGATAGTGTGTGTGGTTAGTGTGTGGTTAGTGTGTGTGAGTGTGATTAGTGTGTGGTTAGAGTGTGGCTAGCAGAGGTGGGACAAAGTCATTGTTATGCAAGTCCAAGTCGAGTCGCAAGTCATCAAATTCATGACTCGAGTCTGACTCGAGTCCAAGTCACATGACTCGAGTCCACACCTCTGGTGGCTAGTGTGTGTGTGTGGTTAGTGTGTGTGTGGTTAGTGTTTGTGTGTGGTTAGTGTGTGTGTGTGGATAGTGTGTTTGTGTGTGTGTGGTTAGTGTGTGTGTGTGGTTAGTGTGTGTGTGTGTGGTTAGTGGTTGTGTGGTTAGTGTGTGGTTAGTGTGTGGTTAGTGTGTGTGTGAGGTTAGACTGTGGTTAATGTGTGGTTAGTGTGTGTGTGGTTAATGTGTGTGGTTAGTGTGTGTGTGGTTAGTGTGTGGTTAGTGTGTGGTTAGTGTGTGTGGTTAGTGTGTGTGTGTGTGGTTAGTGTGTGTGGTTAGTGTGTGTGGTTAGTGTGTGTGTGTGTGGTTAGTGTGTGTGGTTAGTGTGTGTGTGGTTAGTGTGTGGTTAGTGTGTGTGGTTAGTGTGTGTGTGTGGTTGGTGTGTGTGTGTGGTTAGTGTGTGGTTAATGTGTGGTTAGTGTGTGGTTAGTGTGTGGCTAGTGTGTGTGTGGTTAGTGTGTGGTTAGTGTGTGTGTGTGGTTAGTGTGTGTGTGTGGTTAGTGTGTGTTTGGTTATTGTGTGGTTAGGATGTTTTTAGTGTGTGTGTGTGTGGTTAGTGTGAGTGTGTGGTTAGTGTGTGTGTGGTTAGTGTGAGTGTGTGTGGTTAGTGTGTGTGTGTGTGTGGTTAGTGTGTGTGGTTAGTGTGTGTGTGGTTAGTGTGTGTGTGTGTGGTTAGTGTGTGTGTGTGGTTAGTGTGTGGTTAGGATGTGGTTAGTGTGTGTGTGTGGTTAGTGTGAGTGTGTGGTTAGTGTGTGTGTGGTTAGTGTGAGTGTGTGTGGTTAGTGTGTGTGTGGTTAGTGTGTGTGGTTAGTGTGTGTGTGTGGTTAGTGTGTGTGTGTGGTTAGTGTGTGTGTGTGGTTAGTGTGAGTATGTGGTTAGTGTGTGTGTGGTTAGTGTGAGTGTGTGTGGTTAGTGTGTGTGTGTGTGGTTAGTGTGTGTGTGGTTAGTGTGTGTGTGTGTGGTTAGTGTGTCATTAGTGTGTGGTTAGTGTGTGTGTGTGGTTAGTGTGTGTGGTTAATGTGTGGTTAGTGTGTGGTTATTGTGTGGTTAGGATGTGGTTACTGTGTGTGTGTGGTTAGTGTGTGTGGATAGTGTGTGTGGTTAGTGTGTGGTTAGTGTGTTTGAGTGTGGTTAGTGTGTGGTTAGTGTGTGGCTAGTGTGTGTGTGTGGTTAGTGTGTGTGTGGTTAGTGTGTGTGTGTGGTTAGTGTGTGTGTGTGGTTAGTGTGTGTGTGTGGTTAGAGTGTGTGTGTGTGGTTAGTGTGTGTGTGTGGTTTGTGGTTGTGTGGTTAGTGTGTGGTTAGTGTGTGTGTGAGATTAGACTGTGGTTAGTGTGTGTGGTTAGTGTGTGTGTGGTTAGTGTGTGTGTGGTTAGTGTGTGGTTAGTGTGTGTGGTTAGTGTGTGTGTGTGTGGTTAGTGTGTGTGGTTAGTGTGTGTGTGTGTGGTTAGTGTGTGTATGGTTAGTGTGTGGTTAGTGTGTGTGTGAGATTAGACTGTGGTTAATGTGTGTGGTTAGTGTGTGTGTGGTTAGTGTGTGTGTGGTTAGTGTGTGTGGTTAGTGTGTGTGGTTAGTGTGTGTGTGTGTGGTTAGTGTGTGTATGGTTAGTGTGTGGTTAGTGTGTGGTTAGTGTGTGTGGTTAGTGTGTGTGTGTGTGGTTAGTGTGTGTGGTTAGTGTGTGTGTGTGGTTAGTGTGTCGTTAGTGTGTGGTTAATGTGTGGTTAGTGTGTGGTTAGTGTGTGTGTGGTTAATGTGTGGTTAGGATGTGGTGTGTGTGTAGTCCGTGTGTGTCGTTAGTGTGTGGTTAGCGTGTGTGGTTAGTGTGTGGTTAGTGTTTGTGTGTGTGGTTAGTGTGTTTGGTTAGTGTGTGTGTATGTGGTTAGTGTGTGGTTAGTATGTGGTTAGTGTGTGTGTGTGGTTAATGTGTGGTTAGTGTGTATGTGTGTATGTGTGTGGTTAATGTGTGGTTAGTATGTGGTTAGTGTGTGTGTGGTTAGTGTGAGTGTGTGTGGTTAGTGTGTGTGTGCGTGGTTAGTGTGTGTGTGTGGTTAGTGTGTGTGTGTGGTTATTGTGTGGTTAGGATGTGGTTAGTGTGTGTGGTTAGTGTGAGTGTGTGTGGTTAGTGTGTGTGGTTAGTGTGTGTGTGTGGTTAGTGTGTATGTGTGGTTAGTGTGTGTGTGGTTAGTGTGTGGTTAGTGTGTGGTTAATGTGTGGTTAGTGTGTGTGGTTAGTGTGTGTGTGGTTATTGTGTGGTTAGGATGTGGTTAGTGTGTGTGTGTGGTTAGTGTTTGTATGGTTAGTGTGTGGTTAGTGTGTGGTTAGTGTGTGTGGTTAGTGTGTGTGTGTGTGGTTAGTGTGTGGTTAGGATGTGGTTACTGTGTGTGTGTGGTTAGTGTGTGTGGATAGTGTGTGTGGTCCAATCTCCGACCCCCAGGAACAGGTTTGCAGATTTGCTGAGCATTTCTGTGAGGTCCTGGGGGAGGGAAAATCTCTCAGCCAGGAAAACATCATGGCACAAAGTGGGGATAACCCTGCTGAGGCTGCGGTGCCTCAAATATTGGAAGAGGTCACCCCCTGTGAGTGGCTGGCTGAGGTACCTCTTTAAGAAGGGGGACCGTACCGACTGTAACAACTACAGGGGAATCTCACTCCTCAGTGTGCCGGGTAAGGTCCTGGCAAGGATTATTCAACATCGCCTTGCTAGGCATGCTGAGGAGAGGCTTGCGGAGCCCCAATGTGGTTTCAGGAAAGGGCGGTCCTGCACAGATGCCATATTTTCTGTCCGTCTGCTACAGCAGAGGTGTAGGGAATTCCAAAAAGACCTACATCTCTGCTTTATTGACCTGGTCAAGGCCTATGATACCATCAGTAGGACTGGGCTCTGGGTTGTTCTTCGTGCTTTCGGAGTCCCTGACCCTCTGCTCACGATCATTAAGGACCTTCATGATGGTGAGCGGGCCCGGGTAAAACTACGTGGCCGGGAGTCGGAGCCTTTCCCTGTACACCTTGGGGTGCGACAGGGATGTCCTCTGGCTCCCACATTATTTAACATCTATTTCGACTGCGTAGTTCGTGAAGCCTTCAATAGCTGTACCGGGGGAATTACCATTTGGTACAGATACAATGGGAGGCTGATCGACGCCCGGGTGCGATCAAGGGATGGCTCCCTATTGGTCAACCACGTTATGTATGCCGATGATTTGGTAATAGCTGCTCATTCAGAAGAGGAGTTGGAGACGCTGCTGCTGAGACTGGAGCGTGCCACTAAGAGGTGGGGCCTTACCATCAGCCCCACCAAAACTAAGCACCTGCCTGGGTATTTTGTACCATCGGGCACTCCGCCCCCACAACTCCCAATCGGTGATGGGGCAGTTGTGGAGAGAGTAGAGAGTTTCCCATACCTGGGCAGTGTGCTCATGACCGGCTCCAGTTTATCAGCAGAGGTCTCACTCCGAATCAGTCGAGCGGCAATATCTTTTCATCGGTTGCGTAACGCTGTGTGGAAGCTACCTGGTCTGTCGCTCCGCACGAAGCTTCAGGTCTTCTCGGCCACGGTCATTCCCTCCCTTCTCTATGCTTGCGAAACGTGGACCCCCCTAGTGGAGCATCTTCGCCGGTTGGAAACATTTAGGCTGGCCTGCCTACGATCCATCCTGGGTTTAACCAGGCTGGATTGTGTGAGGAGCTCACAAGTCCTTGAAAGAGCTGGGCAAAGTCCCATCAGTGAGCTCCTCCGGCAGGCAAGGCTGCGTTGGCTGGGTCATGTAGTCCGCATGCCCAGCCACCGCATGCCTAAACAGCTTTTGTTCGGCCGGATCGAGGGGGCTAAACGGGCGCGGCACGGGCTAGAGAAGAGATGGAGTGATGTGGTACAGGAGGACGTGGAGCTGAGTGGACTTGCCGATGACTGGTACCAGCGGTGTCAAGATCGGCCTCAGTGGAGGAGGCTCGTGAAGGACGCTACTGGGCAGTTGGAGGCAGTCGCCCTCCAACAACAACGGAGGGCGGAGGAGCGACGCTCACAACAACGAGCGGAGCGCCGGGTGGCTAAAGCACAGCAAGTTGGCACAGTAGGGGGCACAGGTGGTGCATCAGCCAGTCATCTCGGTCATCTCGGTCAGTCGACCCGTGGCACCTGGGTCTGCCCCGTGACCTCCTGCCAGCGGGCGTTCGACACTTCACGTGGCCTCAAGGTGCACATGGCCTGGCACAAGCGTCGTGGTGACGTCACCGCCACTTAGTGGCGAATGGCGGTTGTTGTTGTTGTGTGTGGTTAGTGTGTGTGTGTGTTTAGTGTGTGTGTGTGGTTAGTGTGTGGTTAGTGTGTGTGTGTGGTTAGTGTGTGTGTGTGGTTAGTGTGTGTGTGTGGTTAGTGTGTGTGTGTGTGTGTTTAGTGTGTGTGTGTGTGGTTAGGGTGTGTGTGTGGTTAGTGTGTGTGTGTGTGGTTAGTGTGTGTGTGTGTGGTTAGTGTGTGTGTGGTTAGTGTGTGTGTGGTTAATGTGTGTGTGTGTGTGTGTGGTTAGTGTGTGTGTGTGGTTAGTGTGTGGTTAGTGTGTGGTTAGTGTGTGTGTGTGTGGTTAGTGTGTGTGGTTAATGTGTGGTTAGTGTGTGGTTATTGTGTGGTTATGATGTGGTTAGTGTGTGTGTGTGTGGTTAGTGTGTGTGGTTAGTGTGTGGTTAGTGTGTGTGAGTGTGGTTAGTGTGTGGTTAGTGTGTGGTTAGTGTGTGTGTGTGGTTAGTGTGTGTGTGGTTAGTGTGTGTGGTTAGTGTGTGTGGTTAGTGTGTGTGAGTGTGGTTAGTGTGTGGTTAGTGTGTGGTTAGTGTGTGTGTGGTGAGGCTGTGTGTGGTGAGGCTGGGTGTGGTGAGGCTGTGTGTGGTGAGGCTGGGTGTGTGGTGAGGCTGTGTGTGGTGAGGCTGGGTGTGTGGTGAGGCTGGGTGTGGTGAGGCTGTGTGTGGTGAGGCTGGGTGTGTGGTGAGGCTGTGTGTGGTGAGGCTGGGTGTGTGGTGAGACTGATTGTGGTGAGGCTGAGTGTGTGGTGAGACTGTGTGTGGTGAGGCTGGGTGTGGTGGGGCTGTGTGTGTTGAGGCTGGGTGTGGTGAGGCTGTGAGTGTGGTGAGGCTGTGTGTGTGGTGAGGCTGGGTGTGTGGTGAGGCTGGGTGTGTGGTGAGGCTGATTGTGGTGAGGCTGAGTGTGTGGTGAGACTGTGTGTGGTGAGGCTGGGTGTGGTGAGGCTGTGTGTGTTGAGGCTGGGTGTGGTGAGGCTGTGAGTGTGGTGAGGCTGTGTGTGTGGTGAGGCTGGGTGTGTGGTGAGGCTGGGTGTGGTGAGGCTGGGTGTGGTGAGGCTGGGTGTGTTGAGGCTGGGTGTGTGGTGAGGCTTTGTGTGGTGAGGCTGGGTGTGTGGTGAGGCTGCGTGTGTGGTGATGCTGGATGTGGTGAGGCTGTGTGTGGTGAGGCTGAGTGTGTGGTGAGGCTGATTGTGTGGTGATGCTGGGTGTGTGGTGAGGCTGGGTGTGTGGTGAGGCTGGGTGTGTGGTGAGGCTGGGTGTGTGGTGATGCTGGGTGTGTGGTGAGGCTGGGTGTGTGGTGAGGCTGGGTGTGTGGTGAGGCTGGGTGTGTGGTGAGGCTGGGTGTGTGGTGAGGCTGGGTGTGTGGTGAGGCTGAGTGTGTGGTGAGGCTGGGTGTGTGGTGAGGCTGGGTGTGTGGTGAGGCTGGGTGTGTGGTGAGGCTGGGTGTGTGGTGAGGCTGTGAGTGTGGTGAGGCTGGGTGTGTGGTGAGGCTGTGAGTGTGGTGAGGCTGGGTGTGTGGTGAGGCTGGGTGTGTGGTAAGGCTGGGTGTGTTGAGGCTGAGTGTGGTGAGGCTGGGTGTGTGGTGAGGCTGGGTGTGTGGTGAGGCTGGGTGTGGTGAGGCTGGGTGTGTGGTGATGCTGGGTGTGTGGTGAGGCTGGGTGTGTGGTGAGGCTGGGTGTGTGGTGAGGCTGAGTGTGGTGAGGCTGGGTGTGGTGAGGCTGGGTGTGTGGTGAGGCTGGGTGTTGTGAGGCTGTGTGTGGTGAGGCTGTGTGTGTGGTGTGGCTGAGTGTGGTGTGGCTGGGTGTGGTGAGGCTGGGTGTGTGGTGAGGCTGTGTGTGTGGTGAGGCTGTGTGTGTGGTGAGTGTGGGTGTGGTGAGGCTGGGTGTGAGATGAGGCTGGGTGTGTGGTGAGGCTGTGTGTGGTGAAGCTGTGTGTGGTGAGGCTGTGTGTGTGGTGTGGCTGAGTGTGGTGTGGCTGGGTGTGGTGAGGCTGGGTGTGTGGTGAGGCTGTGTGTGGTGAGGCTGTGTGTGTGGTGTGGCTGAGTGTGGTGTGGCTGAGTGTGTGGTGAGGCTGGGTGTGTGGTGAGGCTGTGTGTGGTGAGGCTGTGTGTGTGGTGTGGCTGAGTGTGGTGTGGCTGGGTGTGGTGAGGCTGGGTGTGTGGTGAGGCTGTGTGTGGTGAGGCTGTGTGTGTGGTGTGGCTGAGTGTGGTGTGGCTGGGTGTGGTGAGGCTGGGTGTGTGGTGAGGCTGTGTGTGGTGAGGCTGTGTGTGTGGTGTGGCTGAGTGTGGTGTGGCTGGGTGTGGTGAGGCTGTGTGTGTGGTGAGGCTGAGTGTGGTGAGGCTGGGTGTGGTGAGGCTGGGTGTGTGGTGAGGCTGTGCGTGTGGTGAGGCTGAGTGTGGTGAGGCTGAGTGTGGTGAGGCTGAGTGTGGTGAGGCTGGGTGTGTGGTGAGGCTGAGTGTGTGGTGAGGCTGAGTGTGGTGAGGCTGGGTGTGTGGTGAGGCTGAGTGTGTGGTGAGGCTGGGTGTGTGGTGAGGCTGAGTGTGGTGAGGCTGAGTGTGGTGAGGCTGGGTGTGTGGTGAGGCTGAGTGTGGTGAGGCTGGGTGTGTGGTGAGGCTGAGTGTGGTGAGGCTGAGTGTGGTGAGGCTGGGTGTGTGGTGAGGCTGAGTGTGGTGAGGCTGGGTGTGTGGTGAGGCTGGGTGTGTGGTGAGGCTGTGTGTGTGGTGAGGCTGATTGTGTGGCGAGGCTGGGTGTGGTGAGGCTATGTGTGTGGTGTGGCTGTGTGTGGTGAGGCTGGGTGTGGTGAGGCTGGGTGTGGTGTGGCTGTGTGTGGTGAGGCTGGGTGTGGTGTGGCTGTGTGTGGTGTGGCTGTGTGTGGTGAGGCTGTGTGTGGTGAGGCTGAGTGTTGTGAGGCTGGGTGTGTGGTGAGGCTGGGTGTGTGGTGAGGCTGAGTGTGGTGAGGCTGGGTGTGGTGAGGCTGTGTGTGGTGAGGCTGTGTGTTTGGTGAGTGTGTGTGTGTTGAGGCTGGGTGTGTGGTGAGGCTGGGTGTGTGGTGAGGCTGTGTGTGTGGTGAGGCTGGGTGCGTGGTGATGCTGAGTGTGTGGTGAGGCTGTGTGTGTGGTGAGGCTGTGTGTGTGGTGAGGCTGAGTGTGTGGTGAGGCTGGGTGCGTGGTGATGCTGAGTGTGTGGTGAGGCTGTGTGTGTGGTGAGGCTGTGTGTGTGGTGAGGCTGTGTGTGTGGTGAGGCTGGGTGCGTGGTGATGCTGAGTGTGTGGTGAGGCTGTGTGTGTGGTGAGGCTGGGTGTGTGGTGAGGCTGAGTGTGTGGTGAGGCTGTGTGCGTGGTGAGGCTGTGTGTGTGGTGAGGCTGAGTGTGTGGTGAGGCTGAGTGTGTGGTGAGGCTGGGTGTGTGGTGAGGCTGTGTGTGTGGTGAGGCTGTGTGCGTGGTGAGGCTGAGTGTGTGGTGAGGCTGGGTGTGTGGTGAGGCTGGGTGTGTGGTGAGGCTGAGTGTGTGGTGAGGCTGAGTGTGTGGTGAGGCTGGGTGTGTGGTGAGGCTGTGTGCGTGGTGAGGCTGTGTGTGTGGTGAGGCTGAGTGTGTGGTGAGGCTGGGTGTGTGGTGAGGCTGAGTGTGTGGTGAGGCTGAGTGTGTGGTGAGGCTGTGTGTGTGGTGAGGCTGTGTGTGTGGTGAGGCTGAGTGTGTGGTGATGCTGAGTGTGTGGTGAGGCTGTGTGCGTGGTGAGGCTGTGTGTGTGGTGAGGCTGTGTGTGTGGTGTGGCTGAGTGTGGTGTGGCTGGGTGTGGTGAGGCTGGGTGTGTGGTGAGGCTGTGTGTGTGATGAGGCTGGGTGTGTGGTGAGGCTGTGTGTGTGGTGAGGCTGTGTGTGTGGTGTGGCTGAGTGTGGTGTGGCTGGGTGTGGTGAGGCTGGGTGTGTGGTGAGGCTGTGTGCGTGGTGAGGCTGAGTGTGGTGTGGCTGGGTGTGGTGAGGCTGGGTGTGTGGTGAGGCTGTGTGCGTGGTGTGGCTGAGTGTGGTGTGGCTGGGTGTGGTGAGGCTGGGTGTGTGGTGAGGCTGTGTGCGTGGTGAGGCTGTGTGTGTGGTGAGGCTGTGTGTGTGGTGTGGCTGAGTGTGGTGTGGCTGGGTGTGGTGAGGCTGGGTGTGTGATGAGGCTGGGTGTGTGGTGAGGCTGGGTGTGTGGTGAGGCTGTGTGTGGTGAGGCTGGGTGTGTGGTGAGGCTGTGTGTGGTGAGGCTGTGTGTGTGGTGAGGCTGAGTGTGGTGAGGCTGGGTGTGTGGTGAGGCTGGGTGTGTGGTGAGGCTGATTGTGTGGCGAGGCTGGGTGTGGTGAGGCTATGTGTGTGGTGTGGCTGTGTGTGGTGAGGCTGGGTGTGGTGAGGCTGGGTGTGGTGTGGCTGTGTGTGGTGAGGCTGGGTGTGGTGTGGCTGTGTGTGGTGAGGCTGGGTGTGTGGTGAGGCTGAGTGTGTGGTGAGGCTGAGTGTGGTGAGGCTGGGTGTGGTGAGGCTGTGTGTGTGGTGAGGCTGTGTGTGGTGAGGCTGAGTGTGGTGAGGCTGAGTGTGGTGAGGCTGGGTGTGTGGTGAGGCTGAGTGTGGTGAGGCTGAGTGTGGTGAGGCTGGGTGTGTGGTGAGGCTGAGTGTGTGGTGAGGCTGGGTGTGTGGTGAGGCTGTGTGTGGTGAGGCTGTGTGTGTGGTGAGTGTGTGTGTGTTGAGGCTGGGTGTGTGGTGAGGCTGAGTGTGGTGAGGCTGATTGTGTGGTGATCCTGGGTGTGTGGTGAGGCTGGGTGTGTGGTGAGGCTGAGTGTGTGGTGAGGCTGGGTGTGGTGAGGCTGTGTGTGTGGTGAGGCTGAGTGTGTGTTGAGGCTGAGTGTGTGGTGAGGCTGGGTGTGGTGAGGCTAGGTGTGGTGAGGCTGTGTGTGGTGAGGCTGTGTGTTTGGTGAGTGTGTGTGTGTTGAGGCTGGGTGTGTGGTGTTGCTGGGTGTGTGGTGAGGCTGAGTGTGTGGTGAGGCTGTGTGCGTGGTGAGGCTGGGTGTGTGGTGAGGCTGGGTGTGTGGTGAGGCTGAGTGTGTGGTGAGGCTGAGTGTGTGGTGAGGCTGGGTGTGTGGTGAGGCTGTGTGCGTGGTGAGGCTGTGTGTGTGGTGAGGCTGAGTGTGTGGTGAGGCTGGGTGTGTGGTGAGGCTGAGTGTGTGGTGAGGCTGAGTGTGTGGTGAGGCTGTGTGTGTGGTGAGGCTGTGTGTGTGGTGAGGCTGAGTGTGTGGTGATGCTGAGTGTGTGGTGAGGCTGTGTGCGTGGTGAGGCTGTGTGTGTGGTGAGGCTGTGTGTGTGGTGTGGCTGAGTGTGGTGTGGCTGGGTGTGGTGAGGCTGGGTGTGTGGTGAGGCTGTGTGTGTGATGAGGCTGGGTGTGTGGTGAGGCTGTGTGTGTGGTGAGGCTGTGTGTGTGGTGTGGCTGAGTGTGGTGTGGCTGGGTGTGGTGAGGCTGGGTGTGTGGTGAGGCTGTGTGCGTGGTGAGGCTGAGTGTGGTGTGGCTGGGTGTGGTGAGGCTGGGTGTGTGGTGAGGCTGTGTGCGTGGTGTGGCTGAGTGTGGTGTGGCTGGGTGTGGTGAGGCTGTGTGTGTGGTGAGGCTGTGTGCGTGGTGAGGCTGTGTGTGTGGTGAGGCTGTGTGTGTGGTGTGGCTGAGTGTGGTGTGGCTGGGTGTGGTGAGGCTGGGTGTGTGATGAGGCTGGGTGTGTGGTGAGGCTGGGTGTGTGGTGAGGCTGTGTGTGGTGAGGCTGGGTGTGTGGTGAGGCTGTGTGTGGTGAGGCTGTGTGTGTGGTGAGGCTGAGTGTGGTGAGGCTGGGTGTGTGGTGAGGCTGGGTGTGTGGTGAGGCTGATTGTGTGGCAAGGCTGGGTGTGGTGAGGCTATGTGTGTGGTGAGGCTGAGTGTGTGGTGAGGCTGGGTGTGTGGTGAGGCTGTGTGTGTGGTGAGGCTGTGTGCGTGGTGAGGCTGAGTGTGTGGTGAGGCTGGGTGTGTGGTGAGGCTGGGTGTGTGGTGAGGCTGAGTGTGTGGTGATGCTGAGTGTGTGGTGAGGCTGTGTGCGTGGTGAGGCTGTGTGTGTGGTGAGGCTGTGTGTGTGGTGTGGCTGAGTGTGGTGTGGCTGGGTGTGGTGAGGCTGGGTGTGTGGTGAGGCTGTGTGTGTGATGAGGCTGGGTGTGTGGTGAGGCTGTGTGTGTGGTGAGGCTGTGTGTGTGGTGTGGCTGAGTGTGGTGTGGCTGGGTGTGGTGAGGCTGGGTGTGTGGTGAGGCTGTGTGCGTGGTGAGGCTGAGTGTGGTGTGGCTGGGTGTGGTGAGGCTGGGTGTGGTGAGGCTGGGTGTGGTGTGGCTGTGTGTGGTGAGGCTGGGTGTGGTGTGGCTGGGTGTGGTGTGGCTGTGTGTGGTGAGGCTGGGTGTGGTGTGGCTGTGTGTGGTGAGGCTGGGTGTGTGGTGAGGCTGAGTGTGTGGTGAGGCTGAGTGTGGTGAGGCTGGGTGTAGTGAGGCTGTGTGTGTGGTGAGGCTGTGTGTGGTGAGGCTGAGTGTGGTGAGGCTGAGTGTGGTGAGGCTGGGTGTGTGGTGAGGCTGAGTGTGTGGTGAGTGTGGGTGTGGTGAGGCTGGGTGTGAGATGAGGCTGGGTGTGTGGTGAGGCTGTGTGTGGTGAAGCTGTGTGTGGTGAGGCTGTGTGTGTGGTGTGGCTGAGTGTGGTGTGGCTGGGTGTGGTGAGGCTGGGTGTGTGGTGAGGCTGTGTGTGGTGAGGCTGTGTGTGTGGTGTGGCTGAGTGTGGTGTGGCTGAGTGTGTGGTGAGGCTGGGTGTGTGGTGAGGCTGTGTGTGGTGAGGCTGTGTGTGTGGTGTGGCTGAGTGTGGTGTGGCTGGGTGTGGTGAGGCTGGGTGTGTGGTGAGGCTGTGTGTGGTGAGGCTGTGTGTGTGGTGTGGCTGAGTGTGGTGTGGCTGGGTGTGGTGAGGCTGGGTGTGTGGTGAGGCTGTGTGTGGTGAGGCTGTGTGTGTGGTGTGGCTGAGTGTGGTGTGGCTGGGTGTGGTGAGGCTGTGTGTGTGGTGAGGCTGAGTGTGGTGAGGCTGGGTGTGGTGAGGCTGGGTGTGTGGTGAGGCTGTGCGTGTGGTGAGGCTGAGTGTGGTGAGGCTGAGTGTGGTGAGGCTGAGTGTGGTGAGGCTGGGTGTGTGGTGAGGCTGAGTGTGTGGTGAGGCTGAGTGTGGTGAGGCTGGGTGTGTGGTGAGGCTGAGTGTGTGGTGAGGCTGGGTGTGTGGTGAGGCTGAGTGTGGTGAGGCTGAGTGTGGTGAGGCTGGGTGTGTGGTGAGGCTGAGTGTGGTGAGGCTGGGTGTGTGGTGAGGCTGAGTGTGGTGAGGCTGAGTGTGGTGAGGCTGGGTGTGTGGTGAGGCTGAGTGTGGTGAGGCTGGGTGTGTGGTGAGGCTGGGTGTGTGGTGAGGCTGTGTGTGTGGTGAGGCTGATTGTGTGGCGAGGCTGGGTGTGGTGAGGCTATGTGTGTGGTGTGGCTGTGTGTGGTGAGGCTGGGTGTGGTGAGGCTGGGTGTGGTGTGGCTGTGTGTGGTGAGGCTGGGTGTGGTGTGGCTGTGTGTGGTGTGGCTGTGTGTGGTGAGGCTGTGTGTGGTGAGGCTGAGTGTTGTGAGGCTGGGTGTGTGGTGAGGCTGGGTGTGTGGTGAGGCTGAGTGTGGTGAGGCTGGGTGTGGTGAGGCTGTGTGTGGTGAGGCTGTGTGTTTGGTGAGTGTGTGTGTGTTGAGGCTGGGTGTGTGGTGAGGCTGGGTGTGTGGTGAGGCTGTGTGTGTGGTGAGGCTGGGTGCGTGGTGATGCTGAGTGTGTGGTGAGGCTGTGTGTGTGGTGAGGCTGTGTGTGTGGTGAGGCTGAGTGTGTGGTGAGGCTGGGTGCGTGGTGATGCTGAGTGTGTGGTGAGGCTGTGTGTGTGGTGAGGCTGTGTGTGTGGTGAGGCTGTGTGTGTGGTGAGGCTGGGTGCGTGGTGATGCTGAGTGTGTGGTGAGGCTGTGTGTGTGGTGAGGCTGGGTGTGTGGTGAGGCTGAGTGTGTGGTGAGGCTGTGTGCGTGGTGAGGCTGTGTGTGTGGTGAGGCTGAGTGTGTGGTGAGGCTGAGTGTGTGGTGAGGCTGGGTGTGTGGTGAGGCTGTGTGTGTGGTGAGGCTGTGTGCGTGGTGAGGCTGAGTGTGTGGTGAGGCTGGGTGTGTGGTGAGGCTGGGTGTGTGGTGAGGCTGAGTGTGTGGTGAGGCTGAGTGTGTGGTGAGGCTGGGTGTGTGGTGAGGCTGTGTGCGTGGTGAGGCTGTGTGTGTGGTGAGGCTGAGTGTGTGGTGAGGCTGGGTGTGTGGTGAGGCTGAGTGTGTGGTGAGGCTGAGTGTGTGGTGAGGCTGTGTGTGTGGTGAGGCTGTGTGTGTGGTGAGGCTGAGTGTGTGGTGATGCTGAGTGTGTGGTGAGGCTGTGTGCGTGGTGAGGCTGTGTGTGTGGTGAGGCTGTGTGTGTGGTGTGGCTGAGTGTGGTGTGGCTGGGTGTGGTGAGGCTGGGTGTGTGGTGAGGCTGTGTGTGTGATGAGGCTGGGTGTGTGGTGAGGCTGTGTGTGTGGTGAGGCTGTGTGTGTGGTGTGGCTGAGTGTGGTGTGGCTGGGTGTGGTGAGGCTGGGTGTGTGGTGAGGCTGTGTGCGTGGTGAGGCTGAGTGTGGTGTGGCTGGGTGTGGTGAGGCTGGGTGTGTGGTGAGGCTGTGTGCGTGGTGTGGCTGAGTGTGGTGTGGCTGGGTGTGGTGAGGCTGGGTGTGTGGTGAGGCTGTGTGCGTGGTGAGGCTGTGTGTGTGGTGAGGCTGTGTGTGTGGTGTGGCTGAGTGTGGTGTGGCTGGGTGTGGTGAGGCTGGGTGTGTGATGAGGCTGGGTGTGTGGTGAGGCTGGGTGTGTGTTGAGGCTTTGTGTGGTGAGGCTGGGTGTGTGGTGAGGCTGTGTGTGGTGAGGCTGTGTGTGTGGTGAGGCTGAGTGTGGTGAGGCTGGGTGTGTGGTGAGGCTGGGTGTGTGGTGAGGCTGATTGTGTGGCGAGGCTGGGTGTGGTGAGGCTATGTGTGTGGTGTGGCTGTGTGTGGTGAGGCTGGGTGTGGTGAGGCTGGGTGTGGTGTGGCTGTGTGTGGTGAGGCTGGGTGTGGTGTGGCTGTGTGTGGTGAGGCTGGGTGTGTGGTGAGGCTGAGTGTGTGGTGAGGCTGAGTGTGGTGAGGCTGGGTGTGGTGAGGCTGTGTGTGTGGTGAGGCTGTGTGTGGTGAGGCTGAGTGTGGTGAGGCTGAGTGTGGTGAGGCTGGGTGTGTGGTGAGGCTGAGTGTGGTGAGGCTGAGTGTGGTGAGGCTGGGTGTGTGGTGAGGCTGAGTGTGTGGTGAGGCTGGGTGTGTGGTGAGGCTGTGTGTGGTGAGGCTGTGTGTGTGGTGAGTGTGTGTGTGTTGAGGCTGGGTGTGTGGTGAGGCTGAGTGTGGTGAGGCTGATTGTGTGGTGATCCTGGGTGTGTGGTGAGGCTGGGTGTGTGGTGAGGCTGAGTGTGTGGTGAGGCTGGGTGTGGTGAGGCTGTGTGTGTGGTGAGGCTGAGTGTGTGTTGAGGCTGAGTGTGTGGTGAGGCTGGGTGTGGTGAGGCTAGGTGTGGTGAGGCTGTGTGTGGTGAGGCTGTGTGTTTGGTGAGTGTGTGTGTGTTGAGGCTGGGTGTGTGGTGTTGCTGGGTGTGTGGTGAGGCTGAGTGTGTGGTGAGGCTGTGTGCGTGGTGAGGCTGGGTGTGTGGTGAGGCTGGGTGTGTGGTGAGGCTGAGTGTGTGGTGAGACTGAGTGTGTGGTGAGGCTGGGTGTGTGGTGAGGCTGTGTGCGTGGTGAGGCTGTGTGTGTGGTGAGGCTGAGTGTGTGGTGAGGCTGGGTGTGTGGTGAGGCTGAGTGTGTGGTGAGGCTGAGTGTGTGGTGAGGCTGTGTGTGTGGTGAGGCTGTGTGTGTGGTGAGGCTGAGTGTGTGGTGATGCTGAGTGTGTGGTGAGGCTGTGTGCGTGGTGAGGCTGTGTGCGTGGTGAGGCTGTGTGTGTGGTGTGGCTGAGTGTGGTGTGGCTGGGTGTGGTGAGGCTGGGTGTGTGGTGAGGCTGTGTGTGTGATGAGGCTGGGTGTGTGGTGAGGCTGTGTGTGTGGTGAGGCTGTGTGTGTGGTGTGGCTGAGTGTGGTGTGGCTGGGTGTGGTGAGGCTGGGTGTGTGGTGAGGCTGTGTGCGTGGTGAGGCTGAGTGTGGTGTGGCTGGGTGTGGTGAGGCTGGGTGTGTGGTGAGGCTGTGTGCGTGGTGTGGCTGAGTGTGGTGTGGCTGGGTGTGATGAGGCTGGGTGTGTGGTGAGGCTGTGTGCGTGGTGAGGCTGTGTGTGTGGTGAGGCTGTGTGTGTGGTGTGGCTGAGTGTGGTGTGGCTGGGTGTGGTGAGGCTGGGTGTGTGATGAGGCTGGGTGTGTGGTGAGGCTGGGTGTGTGGTGAGGCTGTGTGTGGTGAGGCTGGGTGTGTGGTGAGGCTGTGTGTGGTGAGGCTGTGTGTGTGGTGAGGCTGAGTGTGGTGAGGCTGGGTGTGTGGTGAGGCTGGGTGTGTGGTGAGGCTGATTGTGTGGCAAGGCTGGGTGTGGTGAGGCTATGTGTGTGGTGAGGCTGAGTGTGTGGTGAGGCTGGGTGTGTGGTGAGGCTGTGTGTGTGGTGAGGCTGTGTGCGTGGTGAGGCTGAGTGTGTGGTGAGGCTGGGTGTGTGGTGAGGCTGGGTGTGTGGTGAGGCTGAGTGTGTGGTGATGCTGAGTGTGTGGTGAGGCTGTGTGCGTGGTGAGGCTGTGTGTGTGGTGAGGCTGTGTGTGTGGTGTGGCTGAGTGTGGTGTGGCTGGGTGTGGTGAGGCTGGGTGTGTGGTGAGGCTGTGTGTGTGATGAGGCTGGGTGTGTGGTGAGGCTGTGTGTGTGGTGAGGCTGTGTGTGTGGTGTGGCTGAGTGTGGTGTGGCTGGGTGTGGTGAGGCTGGGTGTGTGGTGAGGCTGTGTGCGTGGTGAGGCTGAGTGTGGTGTGGCTGGGTGTGGTGAGGCTGGGTGTGGTGAGGCTGGGTGTGGTGTGGCTGTGTGTGGTGAGGCTGGGTGTGGTGTGGCTGGGTGTGGTGTGGCTGTGTGTGGTGAGGCTGGGTGTGGTGTGGCTGTGTGTGGTGAGGCTGGGTGTGTGGTGAGGCTGAGTGTGTGGTGAGGCTGAGTGTGGTGAGGCTGGGTGTGGTGAGGCTGTGTGTGGTGAGGCTGTGTGTGTGGTGAGTGTGTGTGTGTTGAGGCTGGGTGTGTGGTGAGGCTGAGTG
>NC_136314.1:9794003-9874480 GCF_964198595.1 Lampetra fluviatilis
GACTCAGCCTCAAAACGAGTACCCGGTGCGATGCGTCAACATCGCCAATGGAGAGACAAAGGTGGCCGGTCGGGCGTGGTGCTGGCCACCCACCCCCTCATGTGCCTGCGTCGGCCTTCATCGATGCTGCTCACTAACAGCACTTGTCCCAACAGTCTGTCAAGGCCATTGGGGGGATTCTTTGCCTTTGTTACGTTTCGGCCTGAGACCGACTCGACCTCCACACCGAAGGAAGCAAACTCGACATCAGCACATCAGCGACCCCGCGCCACTTCCTCTGTCCCTGGCACATTACCGTTCGACCCGCAGGGTCGAGTCGTAAACAGTTGACACCGACAGCGGCGAACTGCAGGTAGGGGGCAAGTTGTCGACTTACGAACCGTATTTTCGTTCCTGATACCCGTTCGTAAGTAGGGTGTCGTAAGTGGGGTGTCGTAAGTGGGGTGTTCGTAAGTTGGGTGTTCGTAAGTGGGGTGCCGTAAGTGTGGTGTTTGTAAGTGGGGTGTTCTTAAGTGGGGTGTTCGTAAGTTGGGTGTTCGTAAGTAGGGTGTCATTAGTGGGGTGTTCGTAAGTGGGGTGTCGTAAGTGGGGTGTTCGTAAGTGGGGTGTTCGTAAGTGCGGTGTCATAAGTGGGGTGTTCGTAAGTGGGGTGTCGTAAGTGGGGTGTTCGTAAGTGGGGTGTTTGTAAGTGGGGTGTTCGTAAGTGGGGTGTTCGTAAGTTGGGTGTTCGTAAGTGGGGTGTCATTAGTGGGGTCTTCGTAAGTGGGGTGTCGTAAGTGGGGTGTTCGTAAGTGGGGTGTTCGTAAGTGGGGTGTCGTAAGTGGGGTGTTCGTAAGTGGGGTGTCGTAAGTGGGGTGTTCGTAAGTGGGGTGTTCATAAGTGGGGTGTCATAAGTGGGGTGTCGTAAGTGGGGTGTTCGTAAGTTGGGTGTCGTAAGTGGGGTGTTCGTAAGTGGGGTGTCGTAAGTGGGGTGTTCGTAAGTGGGGTGTCGTAAGTGGGGTGTCATAAGTTGGGTGTCGTAAGTGGGGTGTTCGTAAGTGGGGTGTTCGTAAGTGGGGTGTCGTAAGTGGGGTGTTCGTAAGTGGGGTGTCATAAGTGGGGTGTTCGTAAGTGGGGTGTTCGTAAGTGGGGTGTCGTAAGTGGGGTGTTCGTAAGTGGGGTGTCGTAAGTGGGGTGTTCGTAAGTGGGGTGTTCATAAGTGGGGTGTCGTAAGTGGGGTGTCGTAAGTGGGGTGTTCGTAAGTTGGGTGTCGTAAGTGGGGTGTTCGTAAGTGGGGTGTCGTAAGTGGGGTGTCATAAGTTGGGTGTTTGTAAGTGGGGTGTTCGTAAGTGGGGTGTTCGTAAGTGGGGTGTCATAAGTGGGGTGTTCGTAAGTGGGGTGTCATAAGTGGGGTGTCGTAAGTGGGTTGTTCGTAAGTGGGGTGTTCATAAGTGGGGTGTCGTAAGTGGGGTGTTCGTAAGTGGGGTGTTCGTAAGTTGGGTGTTTGTAAGTTGGGTGTTCGTAAGTGGGGTGTTCGTAAGTTGGGTGTTCGTAAGTGGGGTGTTCGTAAGTGGGGTGTTTGTAAGTGGGGTGTTCGTAAGTGGGGTGTTCGTAAGTGGGGTGTTCGTAAGTGGGGTGTTTGTAAGTAGGGTGTTCGTAAGTGGGGTGTCGTAAGTGGGGTGTTCGTAAGTGGGGTGTTCGTAAGTGGGGTGTCGTAAGTTGGGTGTCGTAAGTGGGGTGTTTGTAAGTGGGGTGTTCGTAAGTGGGGTGTTTGTAAGTAGGGTGTTCGTAAGTGGGGTGTCGTAAGTGGGGTGTTCGTAAGTGGGGTGTTCGTAAGTGGGGTGTTTGTAAGTGGGGTGTTCGTAAGTGGGGTGTCGTAAGTGGGGTGTTCGTAAGTCGATAACAGGGTCGATGTACATCATAGAGATCAGTTCGGTTGTTAAGTTTATTATGAAGTTCCATGTGAGCTAATGAGCTCTTAAGTGGAAGTTTCACCAATATAAAAACTCCGCACTCTGTTTCCGCAACAGACATAACACATTGGAAAAATACCGAAAATAAATAAATCAATCAAGTTAATAAATAAAGGGGGGAAAATCACGTTATTTCAAATGGAAAATGTATATTTTCAAAGTTTTTAACTCATTAAGAAATAAAAAAAGTGTGCAGGATGAAAGGATATATAAACAGCGCCAGTGGTAAAACACAACCGTTTCCCAAGAAACACTAAATTTAAATATGCAATAATAGAAAAATATCTTCTTCTTCCACTCATATGGGGATGTTGCAATTTCCTTGCCAACCTTCACCACGCTGCCCTGCTCCCTCCTCCTCCCTCCCTCCCTCCTCCCTCCTCCCTCCTTCTCCCTCCTCCTCCCCCTCCTCCCTCATCATCCCTCCCTCCTCCCCCTGCCCCTCCTCTCTCCCTCCTCCTTGCTCCCTCCTCCCCCCTCCTCTCTCCCTCCTCCCTCCTACTCCTCCATCCTCCTCCCTCCTCCTCCTCCCACCCTCCTCCTCCCTTCCTCTTCCTCTCTCGTCCTCCTCCCCCTCCTCCCTCCTCCTCCTACCTCCCTCCTCTTCCCCCCTCCTCTCTCCCTCCTCCCTCCTCCCCCCTCCTCCCTCCCTCCTCCTCCCACCCTCCTCCTCCCACCCTCCTCCTCCCTTCCTCTTCCTCTCTCGTCCTCCTCCCCCTCCTCCCTCCTCCTCCTCCCTCCCTCCTCTTCCCCCCTCCTCTCTCCCTCCTCCCTCCTCCTCCTCCCCCCTCCTCCCTCCCTCCTCCTCCCACCCTCCGCCTCCCTTCCCCTTCCTCCCTCGTCTTCCTCCCCCTCCTCCCCTTCCTCCCTCCTCCTCCTCCCCCTCCTCGCTCCTCCTCTTCCCCCTCCTCGCTCCTCCTCCTCCCCCTCCTCCTCCTCCCCCTCCTCCCCCTCCTCCCACCCTCCTCCTCCCTTCCCCTTCCTCCCTCCTCCTCTTCCTCCTCCCTCCTCTTCCCTCCTCCTCTCTCCGCCCCTCCTTCCCCCGAATTTAAATGTAGGTGAGCGATGGCTCCTGCTCGTCTGTTCCACCCTGCGTATCTGCAAGACATATTCAGCTTTTGTTTTTCTCTTCCCGAAAGAACACGTGTGTGTGTGTGGGTGTATGTTAAACACAAATATACCAGTCATCAGCAAGTCCACTCAGATTCACTTCCCTCTGTACGGTCACTCACCCACAGACTCACTCACTCACCCACTCACTCACATACGCACGCACATATTCACTCACCCACTCACCCATCAGTCCATTCTCTAGCCCGTGTCGCACCCGTTCAGCTCCGTTAATGTATCCAAACAGAAGCTGCTTGGGCATGCGGTGGCTGGGCATGCAGGCTACACGACCCAGACATAGCAAGCCTCGCCTGCCAGAGGTTCCCATAGATGGGAACGTGCCCAGATCTTTGGAGGATATGGGAGCTCCTCACAAAATACTGTCTGGTTAAATTCAGGATGAATCGTAGAGGCCGGTCATGCCTGAATCTTTCAAGGTGGCGCAGACGTTACTTTAGAGGGCTGCACGTCTCGCAATCATAGAGAATGGAGGGCATGATTGTGGCCAAGAAGACCCGCAGCTTCGTATGGAGCGACAGACCAGTTAGGTTCCACACAGCGTCATGCAGCTGATGAAAAGACAATGTCGCAAAGCTGATTCTGATGTCAAACCAGGAGCTGCTGGTCATGAGCACTCTTTCCAGCTACAGAAACTTCTCCACTCTCTCCACAACAGCCCCATCGCTCATGGGGAGTAGAGGAATGGGAATATTGGGTGACATAGAATGCCCAGGCAGGTGATTTTTGTGGCACTGATGACCCCCACCCGTCCCCCCTCTCTCTTAGTGGCACGCTCCAGGTTCAGCAGTAGCGTCTCTGACTCCGTCTCAGTGTGAGCAGCAACCACCAGATAATCTGCATGCATAACGTGGTTGACCAATCGGAAGCCATCCATTGACTGCACCCGGACATCCATAAGCCTCCCATTGTATAATGAACCAGATGAAAAATTCCACCGGTACATTCGCGGAAAAAATTATCAAGTTACGTGGTCAAAAAACACGTGAAATAGTGTAGGGAGCAGAGGACATTTCAGTCAGCCTGGGACTCCTTGAGCACGAAGAATATCCTGCAGAGCCTTGGTTTATTGATGGTATCAAAGGACTTGACCAGGTCAATAATGCAGAGATGTAGGTCCTGTTTAGTTTCCCTGTGCCTCTGCTGTAGCAGACGGACAGAGAAAACGGCGTCCGTGAAGGACCGCCCTGGCCTGTAAGGCGATGTTGAATAATCCTTTCCGGGACTTTCCCGGCACACTGAGGAGAGAGATTGCCAATGTAGTTGTTACAGTCTGTGCGGTCCCCTTTCTAAAAATAGGGACCACCAGGGCATCATTCCAATCATGTGGAACCCGTCCTGTGGAAAAGACAGTTGTGATGATGGCACAAAGTCGGAGATCGGATCACTTCTTTCCCTTAAAGGTCGTAGTTGGTGTGATGCCGCAAGTTACTTGTTTCGTCGATGGAGTTTAAAAGCGATTTGTGATCGCGTGCCACTGACTCCATCTCCTCAGCAACCCACGACCACCACTCCTCCTTGCACCACCACACGGCTCTCCGAACCTCCGAGCGAAGTCGGCGGGACTCCCCCCCCCCCCCCATTCTCCGACGCGGGACGCTGTAGACGGTGGCAGTGAGCCTGCCACTTTCATCTCGCCAGGAAGTCTCGGACCGCGTTACCCAACGCAGCCGCGGCAGCTGCACGAGCCGCTGTCTTGAAGCTCACCCATTACCCCTCGGCATCAGGAAGGGGCGGTGGGTGGATGAGGATGAAAATCCCAATGCCATCGCAAGTGGCAAGCGATGATGAAATTATCGCATGCAAACTTCATCAGCTGGAGGAGAGCACAGGGTGCAGTGAGTTTGAGTGTGGCGCTTGGTGGGTGATTGCCGCCACCCGAGTGGAAGCATGGCAGGTTCATCTCATAGGTGACAAGTGGATGATCAGTGGGCAGATCAGCTACATGGTAGGTCCTGGTGTCAATGGCATGGGCCTGCACCCCCTGGTCCGTAACTATAGGGTCCAGCAGATGTTCTTGCTTGGACCCGGCGTGTGAATGGGCCGATGCAGGAACAGCGTGTTGGTAATAATTACAAGCCCGTGGGCTGCACAGAAGTCTAGCAGCCTCATAACGTTCTTATTGAGCTGATCTGTCCCATTTCTTTCAATAACTCTGGCCCAAGTGCCCGTGTCATGACCCACGCGAGCATTAAAGTCACCTTACAAGATAACTCTATCCCGAGGGACCACTTTAGCCAGCACGTGGGACAGGAGGTCATGGGAGGCATTTTTCTCATAAGCCTTGTCCACTCACGAGCCCTCACGCTCACACTCTCACTCACTCACTCCCGGCAGGACAGGGGTGGGGTTTGGTGGGTATACGATGCAAACACCACACACCAAAAAGCGCCCGAGTTGAGGATCTAACCCACGCCTCTCTCTCCTTGCTGTGGGGGGAGCGAGTGCTACACCAACTGCTCCGACGCACACACACGATGACACCGCCCGCTGGATCAACCGGGGCGGCCGACGGGGCCAAGCTTCGCTACTACCACCACCCGGGCCGTGTGCCACCCGCACGACACTCCGACAGGTTCCAATGAGGTCCCCGGGACCTTCAGATCGCCTCCTTCGAATCCACCTTCGAATCAAGTGGTTCTTCACCTTGCACTGCAGCCTTGCACCCCTTCGTTTCTCGATCGTAAACAAACAAAAACTATTACAATGTCAGTAAATACATCGGGAACGATGACACGAAGAAAGTTGTAACTTAACGTGCCTCCCCCTGCTTAATTTGTGTTGTCGATTAATTTGTCGTCAAAAATCTGTCCATGTCTCGCACCCCCCCAAAGAGGAGATATCTCGCACGGGGGGGGGGGGGAGGTAAGCGTTCACCCCAGGTTAGGAACCGCTGGAGTCAGCGTCACGACGGCAAGTTCTTTATGAAGAGCCACTTTCATTTGAAGACGGCCACAGTGAGGGAGGGACCCTCGGCTCCGTGCGTGTCTCCCAGCCGGAATCTTCCTCCCAGAGTCGCCACTCCTCGTGCTCTGCCCACTTATATCTCCCTCGGCCCCCTTTTCTCGAACCTTCTCGTCCTTCACACCATTGGAACCTCCTTTGCCAGTAGCAAAATATGATAATTGTTTTTTACCCTTTTATCTGGCAACAAAACTGACACCTTTTTTTACGAGGAGTCATGTTTGCATTGACCTCAGTACCTGCAAAAAATCAATTATCATATTTTGGTACTGGCAAAGGAGGTTCCAATGGTGTAAATGCTTACCCCGAGCTCTCATACTCTGATGGTGCATTGTGTTTGAGTTGTGTGCCTTTTGGCGTCATCTGGTCCAACACCATGTGAGACTAGGCTCTAAGAAAAGCTGTCTCAGGTGTGGATCAATCAATTTCAAGGACAGTGCATACATTATCAGAGTTATGTTTTTTGTTTGCATTCCTACGCAGGTATTGTGGTCTATGCAAACATGACTCCTTGTAAAAAAGGTGTCAGTTTCGTTGCCAGATTGAAGGGTAAAAAAACAATTATCTTCTCGTCCTTGTTTCGTTTCACCTCCAGCCAACACCCCATCCCTTGCCTTTAACGAATACTTTCTGTTTCCCCGTACAACCCCCCTCATTTTCACATCCCTGTTAAAGGTCTGCCCTCCCCAATCAATCGCCTTGGAGGCCTCTTTCCTCCAATCGGAGACCCTTTGTTTGTTTCTCAATAGCCGTGTCGGCTGCATATGCCTCGAGGTCATTGTGCGGCCATGACGTGAGGACTCCGAGGCGAGGGCGCTGCGCCACCGCGCCGCTGCCGCTCAGCGGGACGACGCATTCCCTCCGCCGACGAGACGATCAAGCGTCGTCCAGAGCTATTCAAGTCGCGTCTCGAAACAAAACGAAACAAAATCACCTCTGTAACTTGGCCGTCACCCCCCCCCCCCTGCCCCCCCCCCCCAGCTTCGATCTGCGCAGGTTCCGTTTGTTTCCGGGATTTCCATGCAACGGTGGCGCTGCTGCTGCTGGGATCTACAAACAAAATGCGCCAACTTACAAACGTAAATTACCGCGATTAATTATTGTTGTTTGTGTTGTTATTGTTGCGGTCGGGCGTGCGTACGCGTGTGTATGTTTGGGGGAGCGGTGGTGCGGCGGTTAGTGCTCCGCGGCGCTACGAACCCGGCGACCCGAGTGCGATTCCCGCTCACGACCAACGCCGGCGACGATTTTCTGAACCGGTCCTGGGCCTCCCCGGCCGGGCGTGGTGCTGGCCACCCACACCCTCGTGTGCCGTGCTTCAAAGTTGCAACTCGCTAACAGCACTTGCCCCAACAGCCTCTTAAGGCTACACAGGAGATATTTGTCTTTGGTACGTGTGTTGTGTGGGGAGCGGTCGTGTAGCGGATAGCGCCCTGCGCTGCGAACCCGCCGACCTGAGTTTGACTCTGGCTCACGGCCACTGACACGAGGCGAAGTCCACCTAGAGCCTCCCCTAGGTCGACTCAGCCTCAAGTGAGTACTTGGTGCGGTGTGTAAACATCGCCACTGGGAAGACAAAGGCGGCCGGGCGTGGTGTTGGCCACCCACCCCCTCGTGTGCCGTGCAAGGCCTTCATAGGTGCTGCTCGCTAACAGCACTTGCCCCAACAGTCTGTTAAGGCTACACGGGGGATCTTTGTCTTTTGTCAGTCGGACTTCTTTCACACCGTACGTATCCAGCCGTGCTAATCGGAGGCGTGTGTCAGCTCGTAGTGGTGGTGAAGGAGGTGGTGAAGGAGGTGGTTCTGGTGGTGAAGGAGGTGGTGGTGAAGGAGGTGGTTCTGGTGGTGAAGGAGGTGGTGGTGAAGGAGGTGGTTGTGGTGGTGAAGGAGGTTTTGGTCGCGGTGGTGGTGTAGCAGGTGGTCGTGGTGATGGTGAAGGCGGTGGTGGAGGTGGTGGCGAAGGACGTGGTGGTGGCGGTGGTGGAGGTGTTGAAGGCGGTGGTGGTGGTGGTGGTGAAGGACGTGGTAGTGGTGAAGGTGGTGGTGAAGGCTGTGGTGGTGGTGAAGGACGTGGTGGTGGTGGTGGTGGTGGTGGTGAAGGACGTGGTGGTGGTGGTGGAGGTGGTGGTGAAGGACGTGGTGGTGATGGTGGTGAAGGACGTGGTGGTGGTGGTGGTGGAGGTGGTGGTGGTGAAGGACGTGGTGGTGGTGAAGGCTGTGGTGGTGGTGAAGGACGTGGTAGTGGTGAAGGTTCTGGTGGAGGTGGTGGTGGAGGTGGTGGTGGTGAAGGCTGTGGTGGTGGAGGTGGTGGAGGTGGTGGTGGTGGAGGTGGTGGTGGTGGAGGTGGTGGTGGTGGTGAAGGCTGTGGTGGTGGTGAAGGAAGTGGTAGTGGTGGAGGTGGTGGTGGTGAAGGTTGTGGTGGAGGTGGTGGTGGTGGTGGAGGTGGTGGTGGTGGTGGAGGTGGTGGTGGTGGAGGTGGTGGTGAAGGCTGTGGTGGTGGTGAAGGTTGTGGTGGTGGTGGAGGTTGTGGTGGTGATTATTGTTGTGGTGGTGGTGAAACCGCTCCTGTCATTGACACAATGTCGAGCAATAAGCAGCCTCAGAAGCGAGACCGTGCCCTGTATCTATATACCCTATATATAAACCCTATATATATCATATATATATCCTATATATCTCTCCTATATTACAAATGAAATTTGTTTTTAAATCACGGGGGTGGGGGGGGGATGAAAAAGCCGCCCAGCCCCGATCTCCGGAGCAGTCCGCATCAGTATTCGCGAGCCGCTCACGCGAACACACTACCCCAGTCGCCTTCACTGGAGAAGAGAGCCCGACAACACCACCACCACCACCACCTCCACCACCACCACCACCACCACCACCTCCACCACTACCACTTCCTTCACCACCACCACAGCCTTCACCACCACCACCACCACCGCTTTCCTCACCACAACTATCGCCACCATCACTATCATCACCAGAACCATCACCACTATCATCACCACCATCATCACCACCACCACCACTATCATCATCACCACCACCACTATCATCAGAACAACCATCACCACTATCACCACCACCATCATCATCATCATCACCACCACTACCACTATCATCACCACCACCACCACCACTATCATCAGAACAACCATCACCACCATCATCATCATCACCACCACCAACACCATCATCATCACTGCCACCATCACTTTTCACGTACCCACGGCGAGCTGGTCTGACACCGTCACCAAAGATCCCCCGTATAGCCTCAACAGACTATTGGGGCAAGTGCTGCTTGTGAGCACCTATTAATGGCGTTAGGGCACAATCAAGGGGTGGGTGGCCAACACCAGGCCAGGCCGCTCTTTGCTGACATGAGCACAGCAAGTCCTCGTTTAACGCGGTTAGATGCGTTCCAGAAAGGTGGCGGGTTATTGTTGTTGTGGTCGTTGTTGCTGTAAATTTCTCGCCCCCCCCCATGCCCCCCCCTCCCACACTGGACATCTGTGAAGAACAAGAACAATAGCTTCCTAGCTCACCGGATTCCTCCCGTGGTCTCGGCCAAGATTCTGATTCCGAAGCGACAAACGCGTGAAGTGAAACAAAGAAAAAACGATTTCCCCGTAAACAATGTGACGGAGAAAGTTTGGCGGGATACAATGTCACTACTCACTGAGGGTGCGACGCCGTGTCACCGTATCACTCCGCGTCGCTCAGCCCCGCGGCGCAAGAAAGTAGTTCCTTGTGAGACCGTTCAGAAACCGCGCTATAACGGCACATGCACCACGCGTTATAACGGCACGTGCACGCCGCATTATAACGGCACGTGCACCACGCGTTATAACGGCACGTGCACTCCGCGCTATAACGGCACGTGCACCACGCGTTATAATGGCACGTGCACATCGCATTATAACGGCACGTGCACACTGCGTTATAACGGCACGTGCACACCGCGTTATAACGGCACGTGCACACCGCGTTATAACGGCACGTGCACCACGCGTTATAATGGCACGTGCACGCCGCATTATAACGGCACGTGCACCACGCATTATAACGGCACGTGCACGCCGCGTTATAACGGCACGTGCACCACGCGTTATAACGGCACGTGCACCACGCGTTATAACAGCATGTGCACCACGCGTTATAACGGCACGTGCACGCCGCATTATAACGGCACGTGCACCACGCGTTATAACGGCACGTGCACCACGCGTTATAACGGCACGTGCACCACGCGTTATAACGGCACGTGCACCACGCGTTATAACGGCACGTGCACCACGCGCTATAACGTCACGTGCACGCCGCATTATAACGGCACGTGCACCACGCGTTATAACGGCACGTGCACGCCGCATTATAACAGCATGTGCACCACGCGCTATAACGTCACGTGCACGCCGCATTATAACGGCACGTGCACCACGCGTTATAACGGCACGTGCACCACGCGTTATAACGGCACGTGCACCACGCGCTATAACGTCACGTGCACGCCGCATTATAACGGCACGTGCACCACGCGTTATAACGGCACGTGCACGCCGCATTATAACAGCATGTGCACCACGCGCTATAACGTCACGTGCACGCCGCATTATAACGGCACGTGCATCACGCGCTATAACGTCACGTGCACGCCGCATTATAACGGCACGTGCACCACGCGTTATAACGGCACGTGCACGCCGCATTATAACAGCATGTGCACCACGCGCTATAACGTCACGTGCACGCCGCATTATAACGGCACGTGCACCACGCGTTATAACGGCACGTGCACCACGCGTTATAACGGCACGTGCACGCCGCATTATAACGGCGCGTGCGCCACGCGTTATAACGGCATGCGCACGCCGCGTTATAACGGCACGTGCACCACACGTTATAACGGCACGTGCACCACGCGCTATAACGGCACGTGCACCACGCGCTATAACGGCACGTGCACGCCGCATTATAACGGCACGTGCACCACGCGTTATAACGGCATGCGCCGTTTCGCGGAAAGTGTTGCCGAATGCATGAAGAAGAGCGGTGGTGCAGTGGTTAGCGCACTGCGCTACAAATCCGGCGACAGACCGATGGGGCAAGTGCCGTCAGCGAGTAGCAGCTGTGAAGGCCGGCACTCCACACGGTGGGGTGGGTGGCCAGCACCACGCCCGACCGCCTTTGTCTCCCTAGTGGCAATGTTTACACACCGCACCAGGTACTCATTTGAGGCTGAGTCGACCTAGGGGAGGCCCAGGACCGGTTCAGATAATCGTCACTGGTGTTGGCCGTGAGCGGGAATCGAACCTGGGTCACTAGGTTCATAGCGCAGCGCGCTAACCGCTATACTACCGCTCCCGCACACACACAAAGATGCACACACGCACAAAGACGCACACACACACAAAGACACACACACAAAGACACACCCACACACAAAGACATACGCACAAAGACACACACACAAAGACGCACACACACATACGCACACACATACACACAGACACACAAAGACGCACACACACACAAAGACGCACACACACGCACAAAACACACAACGACGCACACAAACACACAGAAACGCATTCACAACCAACTCACACATCCTACACACAGACACACGACGCTCCGAGACAAAGATCCCCCGCATAGTCTCAACAGACTGCAGGGGCAAGTCCTGTTAGCGAGCACCTATTAGGGCTGGCACGGCACACGCGAGGGGGCGGGTGGTCAGCACCACGCCCAGCCGGCCGCCTTTGTCTCCCCAGTACTCAGATGTATTACCCAACACACAGGGTACTCATTTGAGGCTGAGTAGACTTAGGGGAGGCCTAGAACCGGTTCAGATAATCGTCACTGGTCGTGGCCGTGAGCGGGAATCGAACTCGGGTCGCCGGGTTCATAGCGCAGCGTAGCGCTAACGACTACACTACCACCCCCATGCACGCGTGCGTGTGTGTGTGCGTGTGTGTGTGCACGTGTGTGTGCGTGTGGGTCTATGTCTGCGTGTGTGTGCGTGTATGTGTGCGTGTGTGCGTGTGTGTGCGTGTGTGTATGCGTGTGTGTATGCATGTATGTGCGTGTGAATGTGTGTGCGTGTTTATGCGCGTGTGTGTGTGCGTGTGTGTGTACGTGTGTGTGTGTACGTGTGCGTGCGTGTGTCCGTGTGCGTATGTGTGTGCGTGCGCGTGTGGGTGCGTGTGTGTGTTTGCGTGTGTATGTGTGTGTGTGCGCGTGTGTGTGCGCGTGTGTGTGTGCGTCTGTGTGTGTGCGTGTGCGTGCGTGTGTGTGCGCGTGTGTGTCTGTGTGTGCGTGTGTGCGTGTGCGTGCGTGTGTGTGCGTGTTTGTATGTGTGTGTGCGTGCGTGTGTGCGTGTGCGTGTGTGGACAGCGCTCGCACAGTGGTTAGTGCTACGCTGCGCTACGAACCCGGCGACCCGAGTTCAATTCCCGCTCACGTCCACCAACACCGGTGACGATTATCTGAACCCTTGCTGGACCTCCCCTAGGTCGACTCAGCCTCAAACGAGCACCTGGTGCGGTGTGAAAATAAAAACCATCGCCACTTAGAGAGACAAAGGCGGTCGGGCGCGGTTCTGGCCCACCCACCCCTCGTGTGCCATTCGCGTCCTTCACAGGTGCGTCTCTCCAACAGCACTTGCCCCAACAGTCCGTTGAAGCCATTCGGGGGGCATCTTTGTCTTTGTGCGCGCGTGCGTTCGCTGATATATTCCCATCTCTGCGATAACCCCTCTCCGCGGGAACACGTGAATTTCAATCGTCAGGGCACGGGTTGCGCGCCTCCGAGTGTCAAAGCGCGGATTGTGGGGGGGGGGGGCGAGAAGGGGGGGTGGGGTTGGGGTTTGCGTCCAACATTCAAGCCGAAGAAATGGGAAACAATAAATCACGCGGACGTTCAAAATTCTTACCGCCCCCTCCTCTCTCTCCTCTCTCTCCTCTCCCCACCGTCAAATTTCCGCTCCGCCCTCCCTCTCTCCACTCTGCACGCGGTTTATTTATTTATTTTATAAATCAAAATTCGCTCTGTTTTTTTTTCAAGTTTCTAACCTTTTCGAAGGAACCGGCGGAGCGACCGGAGCGAGCCGACGTGCCGCTCCAGGCACGCGCGGATTGCCCCGGCTGCTACCGCAACCACCACCACCACCGCAACCACCACAACCACCACCACCACAACCTCCACCACCACCGCAACCACCACCGCAACCACCGCAACCACCACAACCACCACCACAACCACCACAACCACCACCACCGCAACCACCACAACCACCACCACCGCAACCACCACCACCGCAACCACCACCACCACAACCACCACAACCACCACCACCGCAATCACCACCACCGCAACCACCACAACCACCACCACCGCAACCACCACAACCACCACCACCACCGCAACCACCACCACCACCGCAACCACCACCACAACCACCACAACCACCACCACCGCAACCACCACAACCACCACCACTGCAACCATCACCGCAACCACCACCACCGCAACCACCACCACAACCACCACCACCGCAATCACCACAACCACCACCACAACCACCACCACCGCAACCACCACAACCACCACCACAACCACCACCGCAACGACCACCACCGACCGGAGCGAGCCGCCGTGCAGCTCCAGGCTGCGCCGCGTGTTCACCCTGGAGTCCGTCACCACCATCGCCACCATCATCATCACCACCATCGCCACCATCATCATCACCATCGTCGTCGTCACCGTTAAAACCACCATCATCACCATAATCACACTTAACGCCATCATCATCGTATTTGCCAGCATCACTACCACCATTATCATCATCATCACCATTAAACCTACCATAATCACCACCACCACAATCACCACAATCAACACCATCATCATCATCATAATTACCACCATCATCACCATCAAAACCACCACCACCATAATCAAAACCACCATCATCAGCAACACTACCATCACTACCATCACCACAATCAACACCATCATCAACATTATCATCATCATCGTCACTGGCACCATCATCATCGCCACCACCATCATCATAACGACAACAACCATCATTACCACCACCACCACCATCATCACCGACACCGCCACTACCATCATCACCAGAGCCATCATCATCACCACAGCCATCATTATCACCACCGTCATTACCAACAACAGCCGCCATTCGCCACTAAGTGGAGATGACGTCACGACAGCGCCTGTGCCAGGCTAGGTGCACTCCGAGGCCACGTGAAGTGTCGAAGGCTCTCTGACAGGAGGTCACGGGACAGACGCGGGATTCCGCACGGCGTGTTGGCCGTTTGTGACCACACTTCACCACTTCACCACTCCCGGCTTGGTTGACGGCGGAGAGCGTAGAGGTACAGTCCAACAACTGCCGCCGCCTGGCTGCGTAGCGCCGCAACCAGGCGCGTGGTATCCAGGTTCACCGCCTGCTTAGCTTTGTGTGACCCCGTGGAGTTTACCGGATCTCTTTGGGTGTCGGCAGAGCGATCTAACTAACTTCGAGAACTAACTTTTCATTTGTTTCCAGTTGAAGCCCACTGAGCTATATAAACTCTCTTCCGCAAGCGACCTGGTCTTCACAAATGATAGCTGGCCTGTTCACACAGCTCGCTGGACATCGTGCATCACTGCACGGTCGAATTAATCATCATCATCATTATTCATGAACACATTTATTTTACGCGATTTAAACCCGACAAGTGTGCAAAAAGCCACGGAGAGAGTGGTGCGCGTGGATTCCATTGAGGCACCGAGTGACAGAGAGAGAGCGAGACAGGGAGCAATATACACGATTCGAACTCAACATTTTTTTTATTTTACCAGGTAAAGGCGCCACTCTGCTGCTACGCAGCTGTTTTTCAGAAGCGATCTGGCCGCAAATGATAGCTCCGCGGAGTGGCTCATCATCATCACCATCATCACGTGGACATTTATAGCAGCAGGCAAACACTCGAAGCGCGCGGTGATGTCGATTCTAAATGTGGAGGGAAAAAACCAGAGGACCCAGAGAAAAATCCACGCGACCACGGGGAGAGAGACGCCGCAAACTCCAAATACACAGCAGCAGGCGTCAAGGGTCTGGATCGAACCCACGACCTCCTGTAGACCAGGCGAGGTAGTTAACATCTCCTCGCCACCGTGGCTCGCTTGCCCATCACTCGAAGGTCACCGCTGAACGACTTAGAGTTGGACGCCGCAGATTGCCCAGCAGGGCGCTGCTGTGGACGAGGGGGGAGAGAAGCAGCGCTGCTAAGACCTGCCCACACCTCACGGCAGCCACGATACTACGACACATGGCAAGCCCCGGTGGTGGTGGTGTTGGTTGGTGGTGTTCACCTAATCCGAGGACTAACCAGGCGCAAGCCCGCTCGGGTTGACCACTGTTCCTCCCGGAGACCAGACCCAGATATCTACGTTGAACTTCTTTCGCACCGTACGTAGCCAATGATCACGCTCAGTCACCACTCGGTCCGTCACCAGAGCCGTGCTGCGGCCTCATGCAAATGGAGATGAACGCAGCAAAAACAAAAATTGCGGCACAAATCAATCCACGTCGCCCGTGCACGGAGGCCAAATGTCAGCGTAAAACCCGGTACAGGTGGCAACCCTCCTCCCGCTTTAGCTGCCGGGGAGTGGCGAAATGCCCCACGGGCAAAAAATAATCCCAGAGACGTTCACTCGAGCAAATATGACGATGATGATGACGATGATGATAACGTGGACTCGTAGCGCAACGATGCCACCAACGCACGGTGCCAGCTCGCTCGCTCTCGTAGAGAGAGAGAGGGCGACTCAGAGAGAGAGGGCGACTGAGAGAGAAAGGACGACTCAGAGAAAGAGGACGACTCAAAAAGAGAGGGCGACTCAGAGAGAGAGGGGCGACTCAGAGAGAGAGAGGGCGACTCAGAGAGAGAGGGCGACTCAGAGAGAAAAGACGACTCAGAGAGAGAGAGGGCGACTCAGAGAGAGAGGGCGACTCAGAGACAGAAAGGACGACTCAGAGAGAGAGGGCGACTCAGAGAGAGAGAGGGCGACTGAGAGAGAGAGGGGCGACTAAGAGAGAGAGTGACGACTCAGAGAGAGAGGGCGACTCAGAGAGAGAGAGGGCGACTCAGAGAGAGAGGGCGACTCAGAGACAGAAAGGACGACTCAGAGAGAGAGGGCGACTCAGAGAGAGAGAGGGCGACTCAGAGAGAGAGGGCGACTCAGAGACAGAAAGGACGACTCAGAGAGAGAGGGGCGACTCAGAGAGAGAGAGGGCGACTCAGAGAGAGAGGGCGACTCAGAGACAGAAAGGACGACTCAGAGAGAGAGGGCGACTCAGAGAGAGAGAGGGCGACTGAGAGAGAGAGGGGCGACTAAGAGAGAGAGTGACGACTCAGAGAGAGAGGGCGACTCAGAGAGAAAGGACGACTCAGAGAGAGAGCGACTCAGAGAGAGAGGACGACTCAGAGAGAGAGGGCGACTCAGAGAGAGAAAGGACGACTCAAAGAGAGAGGGCGTCAAAGAGAGAAAGAGGGCGACTGAGAGAGAGAGGGGCGACTAAGAGAGAGAGTGACGATTCAGAGAGAGAGGGCGACTCAGAGAGAAAGGACGACTCAGAGAGAGAGGGCAACTCAGAGAGAGAAAGGACGTCTCAGAGAGAGAGGGCGATTCAGAGAGAGAGGACGACTCAGAGAAAGAGGGCGACTCAGAGAGAGAAAGGACGACTCAGAGAGAGAGGGCGATTCAGAGAGAGAGGTCGACTCAGAGAGAGAGTGACAACTCAGAGAGAGAGGGCGACTCAGAGAGAGAGAGGGCGACTCAGAGAGAGAGGGCGACTCAGAGAGAGAGGACGACTCAGAGAGAGAGAGGACGACTCAGAGAGAGAGGACGACTCAGAGAGAGAGGGCGACTCAGAGAGAGGACGACTCAGAGAGAGAGGGCGACTCAGAGAGAGAGGACGACTCAGAGAGAGAGGGCGACTCAGAGAAAGAGGACGACTCAGAGAGAGAGAACGACTCAGAGAGAGGGCGACTCAGAGAAAGAGGGCGACTCAGAGAGAGGGCGACTCAGAGAGAGAGGGCGACTCAGAGAAAGAGGACGACTCAGAGAGAGGGCGACTCAGAGAGAGGGCGACTCAGAGAGAGAGAGGGCGACTCAGAGAGAGAGAGGGCGACTCAGAAAGAGGACGACTCAGAGAGAGAGGGCGACTCAGAGAGAGAGGTCGACGCAGAGAGAGAGGGCGACTCAGAGAGAGAGCGACTCAGAGAGAGAGGACGACTCAGAGAGAGAGGGCGACTCAGAGAGAGAAAGGACGACTCAAAGAGAGAGGGCGTCAAAGAGAGAAAGAGGGCGACTGAGAGAGAGAGGGGCGACTAAGAGAGAGAGTGACGATTCAGAGAGAGAGGGCAACTCAGAGAGAGAAAGGACGTCTCAGAGAGAGAGGGCGATTCAGAGAGAGAGGACGACTCAGAGAAAGAGGGCGACTCAGAGAGAGAAAGGACGACTCAGAGAGAGAGGGCGATTCAGAGAGAGAGGTCGACTCAGAGAGAGAGTGACAACTCAGAGAGAGAGGGCGACTCAGAGAGAGAGAGGGCGACTCAGAGAGAGAGGGCGACTCAGAGAGAGAGGTCGACTCAGAGAGAGAGGGCGACTCAGAGAGAGAGGACGACTCAGAGAGAGAGAGGACGACTCAGAGAGAGAGGACGACTCAGAGAGAGAGGGCGACTCAGAGAGAGGACGACTCAGAGAGAGAGGACGACTCAGAGAGAGAGGGCGACTCAGAGAGAGAGGACGACTCAGAGAGAGAGGACGACTCAGAGAGAGAGGGCGACTCAGAGAGAGAGGACGACTCAGAGAGAGAGGGCGACTCAGAGAAAGAGGACGACTCAGAGAGAGAGAACGACTCAGAGAGAGGGCGACTCAGAGAAAGAGGGCGACTCAGAGAGAGGGCGACTCAGAGAGAGAGGACGACTCAGAGAGAGAGAGGGCGACTCAGAGAGAGAGAGGGCGACTCAGAAAGAGGGCGACTCAGAGAGAGAGGGCGACTCAGAGAGAGAGGACGACTCAGAGAGAGAGGGCGACTCAGAGAGAGAGGTCGACGCAGAGAGAGAGGGCGACTCAGAAAGAGGGCGACTCAGAGAGAGAGGGCGACTCAGAGAGAGAGGTCGACGCAGAGAGAGATGGGGGTGGTGGGGGTGGCGTGGTGGAAAGTGGTGGGGTGGTGGGGGCGGTGGCGTGGTGGGCGAGGTGGGGGGTGGTGGGGGTGGTGGGGGTGGTGGGGGTGGCGTGGTGGGGAGGGGGTGAGACATTAATGTGCGCGCGATCGCCGCCGCGCGCGCTCCCAACGCGAGTTGGGGATGAGCGCCTCCTGCGTCGCCCGCCGGTGACGGGTGGAAGCGGGCGGGCGGGCGGGCGGCTCGGGGCGCGCACGACGAGGACGCTGCCGTGCGGCGGTTACCACTCAAGCACTTGTCACGCTCCAGTGAATCTGAATCATCATCACCACCCTCCCTCCCTCCCCACCCTCTCCTCACCTCCCTCATTCGATCCCCGCTCCCTCCCTCCTTTTTTTTTCTTTTTACGATCAGAAGAAACAGAAAGATGATCGGGTTTTCGGCACTTTGCTTCGTTCATCGTGTCGTTTTTTGTTTGCTTTTGTGCCCCTTTTTAAAATCAAAGATATCGCACAGTTGTACCCGTGTAACATGAATGCCATTGTGTGCTGCTGTGTTCATCGACATCAACAAGAAAATTCACCCTCAAAAACCCATCACCAGATCTCCTGCATTCATCACATTATGCAAAGCACCTTCGGTAGTCCAACGCGTCGAGAAAGATGCGACACCTCCCGTCAACTGTGTGTACCGAAATTCCAGTCAAATTCTGGCAGAAACCAGCGCCTTGAAGATGCGGCAGTGGCTGGGGAAGCCGCTTTCTTTAATCTCGCATTTTCTGGCCCTATAGATGGCCAGTTTGGCGTGGTTCATGATCAAGTTCGTCAACCCCTCTATATCTTTGGTACCCTCGTTCCCCCTATATCCAAAAATAAGAATCGTGGGAGAAAAATGAAGATTGAATTTCAGTAGAATATTTCGTAGCAGCTCATAGTGTGAGTCTCGGCTTTTGCAGTGTCCGTATCGATGCGCCACTGTTTTGGGCTCACCACAGAATACGCATTCTGGATTAGTATCTGTGAAAAGTGCCAGCAATGTGTTCGTGGTCACAGTCCCATGGGCAATGCTCCAGCTCAGATTACCGTGGCGCTTGTACGATAGATTGGAGTAAAACAGCTCCCAATGAGGCCTCACGTGATCACTGCAGGGTATCGTCTCCCTTCAAGCGTAGCCTTTGTGACGTTATTATTTGTTGATGATGGAAATTGACCATTTGGGCGTACAGCTTCTTCCGGTCTACATCTGAGAAGCACCCCTCCTGGTCATTCCCTGAGGTGAGCCCCCAGTGCTGCTGTGAAGAAGAGAGTTGAGTGTGCTTCCTTGCTGGGACGACATTCAGTGTTGCTGGCACTGGGCCACCGCTGGCTGACTCGTCACCAGCACTCACGACAGGCGTGCTCCCCACTGCTGTTGAGAAAGACCTTCGCACTTCATTCACAAGTTTTGCAGCAAGTCTCACCGAGTGCATTCAGGCCATTGCAGCTATCTCGGTCGGGAGAAGCCACTGTCTCCCAGTACCTGGTCTCATTAAATCGCCCACCCTCGTGAGACGTGCATCCACCATGCGTTTCTCCAGGGCAGGGCCCACAAGAGAGGGTAGTGCCATGTTGGGGTTCTGATGCTGACCGAGGTTTATTCAGTCGTACGGTGACCAGGAAACTCCAGGTATGTAGGATACTCCGGTAGAGGTGGGGAATCTGCATGAGTGGAATACCCGCAATTATCCATAAAGAAGAGCTGCTTGCTGCACTGAAGGCCCCCGAGGTTATTTAGAAATATCCTGTAGAACACCACATGGGTGATGGGGCCTTGTAGAGAAACATCTGTACGGCTTGTAGGCAAAATGTAGAGAGTTGGCTCCATACACACACCATACCTTGCCCCCCTCCCGCAGTGGTAAGGCCAAGATACCAGCAGCCACACGGTGCTTCCTCTGTGACCAGAAGAAGGCAGCTATCAGTCTCTGAAGTTTGGCTATCAGGTATGCGGGTTGAGTGAGGGAAGAGAAGCGGTGCCACGAGGTGGATGCAATCAATTGGTTCACCACCAGGGTTTTTCCTCTAAATGTGAGAGATTTGCACAGGCACCCCCACGGCTCCAGTCGTTCCCAAGGCTCCAGTCGTTTCCTCACCTTCTCTTCCAAGAAATCCCAATTTTTCTGCAGTGGGTTTTCTCCAGGTCCCAGGAGCACGCCGAGATGGTGAAGACACTCATTGCTCCACGTTATTGTTTTGGTCAACTCAGGGAACCGAGCTTCGTCCCACTTCCCCACAAGCAGCCCACTGCACTTCGCCCAGTTCATCCTGGAGGAGGACGCACGCGGGGAGTAAACCTCTTGGCACTGGTGCAGCCGTTCGATGTCATCAAAGCTTAGTAAAAAGAGGAGAATGTCATCGGCATACGCTGTGAGGGTCACTCTCATACCGGGCTCCTTTAGAGTTAATCCGGTGAGTCGGCGTCGAAGTAGATGCAGAAAAGGCTCCAGGACGAGGGTGTAGAACTGTCCTGACATATGACAGCCTGGGCCATGTTGTACAGCAAACTAATGCATCCTATGAAGCGAGTCCCAAAACCAAAAGCTTTTAGAGTGCCAAGAAGATACTGGTGATCAACCCTGCCAAAGGCTTTCTCTTGATCAAGGGAGAGGCAGGCAAGTTGAAAGTTCAAATTCTCCGACAGACTGATCAAATCTCTGACTAGAAAAATCCCATCATGGATGGTCCTCCCTGGAACAGTGTATGCCTGGTCATTTGCAAAAACCTGAGCCAGCACCCTCTTAAGCCTTGCAGATGCAGCTTTCGCAAGAATCTTATAGTCTGTGCTCAGCACTGAGACTGGACGCCTATCTTTGAAGTGCCTGAGGTCGCCTTTTTTTAAATCAGTGTGAGAACGGCTCTCCTCCAGGACTGAGGCATCACGTTGGTCTCCACTTTTTCATCTAGAACAGCTTTGTAATCCTTACAAATGGAGTGCCAAAAATGGTGATAAAACTCCCCCGTCAGCCAATAAATCCCTGGGGATTTGTTCCTGGCAGGGCACTCACTGCCATGTCCAGCTCACTTTGTTTGACCTCTTCTTCTAGAAGGTCCCTGTCTTCTTCACCCAAAGTAGGCAGGTCCTTCCGGATTTCATTCTGGGCTACTGTGGATATATGCTTTGGAGAAAAGAGATTTACATAGTACTGTGCTACTGTTGTAGCTATTTGATTATTGTTTGAAACAAGGAGCCCCTTGTCATCAAATACATTCTCCATAGCTTTGCGTCTTCTGCTTCCATAATGATAAATAAAGTGTCGAGCTAGAGTCCATATCAAGGGTATCTTTTAGATATTCTAGGGTGTCCACATATTCCTGCAGTCAGCCTGGATTGTCCCTAAACTTCCGCCTTTGCTCTAAATTATGGACCCTGTTCTCTAGCTCACAAATTCCTTGCTCAATATTTCTTGTGTTTCCCCAGGCATACAACTGACAATGTTTTTTTTGTGTACTTTCCCTATGTCCGACCATTGTACTAGGTTATTAAACCGATCTTTCTTTCCCTGCCACTCCACCCAGAAGACCCCAAATAGATCAGTGAAGGTGGTGTCTTTCAAAAGGGCACGATTGAAAGTATGCTGATCCTCTTGGGACTCATCGTATTTTCATTTGAAGTAGTATAAGGTGAAGATCGGCCAATGGTGCTGCCTGAATACTGGATGGCACTGCACTATTTTCAAGGTCTTTCGAGATGTAAAAACGGTCGATCCTTGACTGTGACAGTGTCCTGTCAGCTCGGGTTCTTGTAAAGGTGAAACCTTGCCGCTTTGAATGTTGCATCCGCCACACGTCCACGAGACCTGATGTGCGGAGCACCTGCCGCAAGGTGTTCACGATGTAGTGGTGGTATTGACGTGCGCCGACTGTGACAGTGATGGATCACGGGGCGGCGCGGGGTGCGGGGTTGGGCACGCGTTGTGGGCGTGGTGTGGACGCGCGCGCCGGGAGTGACAGATGACGGGGCGGCGCGGCGTGGGTGGTGAGGCACGATGAGATGTGGGAAAAGAGGATCGTAGCCAGCGCCCGGCGATTGGTCGAATAAGTGGGTGCTCGCAGCGACGTCCGCAGGTGGGGTATAAAGGGGGACGCGCGAGAGCACTCGAGGAGAGTTACCCAGTTGAAGACCCGAAGACGGAGCTGAAGACCTAGTGCCCCGAGACCCCTAGTCCCGCCGTCCTTGTGGGGACCGGGGCCCTGTGTGGCTCGGAGGCGAGGCTGTGGGACCCGGGGTCCGACGCCCCCGTGGGTCGGGCTGGGGACCCACAGTCGAGACGGATATCCCGGGCAGGGAGTGTCCCGAGTAGCTCAGTGGCGTTAGTCGCCGAGTAGCTAAGTGGATGTTGGTCATCCGAGTAGCTCAGTGGGCGTTAGTCGCCGAGTAGCTAAGTGGGTGTTTGTCACCCGAGATACTAAGTGGATGTTGGTCATCCGAGTAGCTCAGTGGGCGTTAGTCGCCAAGTAGCTAAGTGGGTGTTTGTCACCCGAGATACTAAGTGGGTGGTTGTCACCCGAGATAGCTAAGTGGGTGTTTGTCACCCGAGATACAAAGTAGGTGTTAGTCACCTGTAAACGAGTTTGATAAAATAAAGAGTGTGTTACCCGTGAAGTCGTCTCCCGCCGAGTTACTACATTACAACTGGCGTCAGAAGTAAACCTGTCTTCAAGGAGTATGGACACGAGGAAGACTACCCGTACCCACGAGCGAGGTCGGGACGACGACGGCGTACCGGGGACACCGACCTCGGGAGTAGAGGACGAGGAGTTGCCGCCGATGCAGCACTTCGCGGTGATGGCCGACGCTCCGCTTGCCACCGACACCAGCCTCCAGGACGCGCACGCCCGGTTGGCGGAGTTGCTACTCGCCGCCGCCGCTGTCTTGGCCGACATCTCCGTTCCGGCGAGCGGAAAAACGGCTGCGGGGGTCGTGGAGGAAGCGACGGTGGAGGATTCCCGCCAAAAGGCGCTTCGCGCCGAAAGTCTGGAAGTTGCCGCCGTTTTTGGGGGACCGCCACCGATTGGCGGGAAAGACGGACGCCACGTGGCCGGACACCTCCGCGCAGCGCAGCCCACGTCATCAGCGCGCGCCGGAGCCCTCCATTTTGCGCCTGACAACCGAGCCGACATTTTACACAACTACAGCGGAGCGCGGGAAAATCTCTCCGACGTCGACGACGATCGGGTCCTCCAGCAAAGATTGCCCGCGCTGTCGGCGTTCAAGGCGGATGGGGGCGACTGGGGAGCCTTCCAACGAAGGTTCCTCGCTCATCAGGAGATGTCGGGGTGGTCCGACACCACTGCCCTGCGTGCGTTGCCAGCGATGCTTGACGACGACGCGCTTGCAGCCTTCACATCTGCTGCAAGGTCGTCCCGCTCTACGCTCCAGGCCGCACTACACCTGATGGCGAAGGTGTTCGGGCCGCCCTCCACGTGTCGCCACCAGTTCTACGATCGGCGGAAGGTGGCTGGAGAAACGACGCTCGCCTATCGCACGGCACTACTCGCCTTGGCGGACGCAGCTTTTCCCCGCATGGATAAGGAGGGGAAGGACGCCATGGTGACGGAGCAGCTGCTGGTGTTGGCCCACGAGTTGGGGGTCCCCATCAACGTGGCGGACGAGATGGATATATGCTCCCTGGCGATCGCCACGAGCATTCACGCGTACGAGGTCCTCAAACGCAAGCCGGGGGTCGTCTGCAAATGGGCGGGGAACGCGGCACTGGCCGCCACGATCGCCGAACCTCAGCCAGCTGCGGTGCAGGAGCAGGCCTTCGCTGCATCACGTCCGGGGGAGTGGAGAACGGGAGGTCGTTCGCCCACACGTTCGCCCCGCAAGCTGGAGCAACCGAAACCTACGACGTCCGTCGTCTGCTACAACTGCGGCCTTCGGGGTCACGTCGCAGCCGGGTGCCGGGCCCCGCGTCAGCGCGCCACAGGACCACGTCGGGACGACGACCAGGGCCACAAGTCATCCCAACAAAACCCGGCAAGTCGCGGCACCTCACACGTTCGGTCCACAAACACGGCACATTCGGGTCGCCGCTTCGCGGTGGGGGGTTCGCGGCTGGGTGCCGGGGGTTCATTTCGGCGAGGGGGGTCCGTACGCGGCCCGCAAGCAGTCGAGTGGTCCGAATTGGCCCACAGGATCGTGGCTGCGTCGGCCGGGTCGTCCGTGGTAACGGGGTTCATTGACGGGGTTGAGGTCCGGGTGCTTGTTGACACGGGTGCGTCGGCCACCATCATCTCGGACCTTATTTATAACATTCTTCCCGTCCAAAGTAGACCCCTTCTGCCAGTAGACGTGCCATTTTATGCGGCGAATGGGGGATCCCTGGGGATCATCGGCCAGATTCGGGCGACTATTTGCATTGGTGACATCAAATTGGCGGGCCCTATTTTTGTATCATCATCGCTGGCCGTTCCCTGTTTGCTAGGTACGGACTTTTTGTCCAAAATGCCCATCAAAATTCTTATAGATCAGGCCTGCATAGAGCTTCCGTCAGGTCGGCGGGTTGCGTTCTTGTCGAGCCCTACCAAAGTGCGCACGGTTTGTGCGACGGTGCAGGCGCTGGCGACTCACACTGTACGGGTGCCCCCGGGATCGCAAATGTTAGTACCCCTTCGGTTCAGGAAGCCACTTGAGGTGGGTGCGGAGGCACAGGGGGTGCTGTTGGGGCCGTCTAACAGAGCCAGTAGGGGCCTCGACTTAGCGGTTGCTCAAACCATGGTGAGAGGGGACAGTGAGCCGTTCGTAATGGTCCTGAATACGGGGTCGCGGCCGGCCGTAATTGCGCAGGGAACGGTGCTGGCTCACGCCGCGCCGCTACCCGTTGAGGAACGGCTCGTGGCTCAAGCAGATTTCACTGTTAAGTCGCATCCTCCAAGTGATGAGGGGACTGAGTGGTTGGACTCGTTGTGTGCCGGTTCTGCTAACTTGTCCGGGGTGCAATTGGGAGCATTGAGGGGTTTGCTAATCGAGTTTGCTGACGTGTTCAGCAAACATAAGTACGATATCGGCTGCACTGACCTGTTGCGCCACCACATAGCTACAGGGGACGCGGCCCCTATTCGTCAGAATCCCTTCCGGCTCAGCCCAGCCGAGAAGGAACATGTGCAATCGGCGGTTAATGATATGTTGGCGGCCGATATCATTTCGCCCTCTTCTAGTCCGTGGGGTGCTCCTATTGTCCTAGTAAAGAAACAGGACGGGTCCTTGCGGTTTTGTGTCGATTTCCGCCGCTTAAACAAAATCTCGATGGCGGATGCGTAACCGCTCCCCAGGATGGATGAGTCGCTGGATGCCTTGGCGGGAGCGCAGTTTTTTTCCACACTCGATCTGCTTTCTGGATTTTGGCAATTGCCACTCGATAACGAGTCTAAACCTAAAACTGCTTTCCGGACACCTGGGGGCCTATTTGAATTCAACCGTTTGCCCATGGGCTTACATTCCGCTCCCGCCACGTTCCAGAGACTCATGGAATTGGTTTTGTCGGGCCTCCAATGGGATACCTGTTTGATTTATCTCGACGATATCATCGTCTTTAGTCGGACTTTCGAGGAGCACCTCCAGCGACTGAGAGCGGTGTTCCTCAGGATGCGTTCCGCTAAGCTTAAATTTAAACCGGCTAAATGTTTTCTGCTTCGGGAATCGGTCAGGTATTTGGGCCATATCGTGAGTCGTTCAGGGATCTCGACGGACCCTGCTAAGACGCATTGCGTCAGCTCATGGCCAACGCCAACCTCGGTCACGGAGGTTCGTAGTTTCATTGGTTTCGCCTCCTATTACCGTCGTTTTGTCAAGCAATTTGCCACCATAGCCAAGCCCCTGCACGCTTTGACGGCTAAGGGTGTGAGGTTTCACTGGGGGGCGGAAGAGGAGGCTGCGTTCTGCTCCCTCCGTGACGCCTTGGTGCAGGCTCCCCCCTTGTGTTACCCCGATTTCACACAACCGTTTTTGCTTGACACGGACGCCAGCAATACGGGTATCGGGGGGGTGCTCTCACAGGTGGTCGGGGGGGTTGAACGGGTGGTCGCCTACGGTAGTAGAGTTCTTTCCCCCGCCGAACAACGCTATTGCGTAACTCGTCGTGAATTGTTAGCCATTGTGTTTTTTACACAGCAATTCAGGCCGTATCTTTACGGCCGTCATTTTACGGTCCGTACGGACCATGCGGCTCTACAATACGCTATGCGCGTGGCACAGCCATCGGGCCAATTGTCCCGATGGTTGGAGGTCCTTCAAGACTACCAATTCACGACGATTTACCGCAAGGGGTTGCGACACTCAAATGCGGACGCCTTGTCGCGGTTGCCTCCGTGCACGGACTGCACATGTTTGTTGGGATCGGCGCGGTGCAAACCCCCGGTCGCCGGCACCCCGGGAGTTGCGCTCGCCGCCACTGACACCCCGGGAGAGGACGCCCCCACGGGGAGGGATTCGCTGTTGTCGTTGCCCCTCATTGAGTGGGGCCGCCTCCAGATGTCCGACAGCTCCCTACTTACGCTACGTCGGAAAGTTGGCGCTCCCGAGGAAGGGGAGGTGCGGGTCGGTTCCTGGGTGTGCAGACAGGGCCTTTTGATGAAGTGGGACAACATGTCCCGGCGTCACGTGCTCGTTGTGCCTGTTGCTATGCGGGGTAGGGTTGTTCTGGCAGCTCATGAACGGCTCATGCATCTGGGTTTTCACAAAACGCTCGCCCTAATCCAGCGAGACTATTATTGGCCGGGGATGGGTAACGACGTGGCGAATATTCTTAAGGGATGCGTAGGGTGCGCCAAAAGGAAACCGCCACCATTGGCAGCTAATCCACCGCTGCAATCCATTCAGGTTTCGCGTATAAACGAATTGGTAGCGTTGGACATCTTGGGGCCCTTTCCGGCTACACCAAGGGGAAATAGGTTCCTGCTGGTTGGCGTGGAATACTTCACCCGATGGCCTATGGCATGGCCGCTCGCCAACCAGTCGGCTGCGGCGGTGGCGGACGCCTTTGTCCAGGGTTATGTTTTGGACAAGGGCGCCCCCGAACGCTTGCTGACGGATCAAGGAAAGAATTTTTCGAGCGTTTTGTTGCGCGAGGTGTGCGACCTGTTGGGTACAAAGAAAGTGCGTACTTCCCCCTACCACCCGCAGACTGACGGGATGGTTGAGCGTCTGAACAGGACGATTACGTCTATGTTGTGCCAACAGGTCTGCGACGATCAGGTTGATTGGGACTTACAGGTGCCGGGGGTACTCGCGGCCTATGGAATGGCCCCTCATGCGGCGACGGGGTTTTCCCCATTTTTTCTTATGTATGGGCGGGAGGCCGATCCGGCCATGGACGTCCAACTGGGGATTTCCCAGCCACGTGCAAAATCTAAATTGGCAGACCACATCAAATTTAATATCGCCAAATTGACTGAAGCGCGGGAGGCGGCAAGGTTGAATTCGCGGTCGCGGCAAATTGCGAACGAGAAATTGCATGAGCGGAGGGTGCATACGCATGATTGGAAACCAGGCGATAAGGCCTGGCTGCATTGTCCACATGCACCGTTGGCTACGTCCCCCAAGTTGTTGAGACCTTGGAGGGGACCGGTGGAAATTGTGCGGGTTGCACGACCCCAGAGTATACAGATTAAATGGGGGAAACGCCGTTGGTACGTGCACCCCTCCCGACTGAAGCCCTATGCGGCACCGTGTGACCCCGTTCTGTGCCGTGACGACCGGGCGTGTGATGTGACCGTCGACTCGGAGAGGGAGGTGTCGCAGGCTGATCCTCACGTGTCTCCACCTGACCCACCCCCAGGTGCCTCGGGCTTGACGGCTGCTGACCGTCGAGAGCCTGAACCCCGGGGCACGCACGGGTCCTCGATGCCTGGCCGATGTCTTCCTGAACCGCCGGCACCACCGGACGTTCAACCGCGTCTGGTGCCGTACGACGGACCGGCAAGGCGGACTCGGGCTAGGTCTCAACAATTTTCATGAAGACGTTTTTTTCTCTACACCGAGCTCGCCCGGTGTTCCCCTCTGCCGGGGTAATGTCCCGTTGTAGGGACGCTCGGAAGAAGAAGGGGACACTGCACGAGTCGAAAAAAAAAAAAAAAAAAAAATTTTTCCATTTATTTTCCTTTTTGCATACACATTGCTATTGTCACTCGCCGGTTTGTATATATTGTTCTATTGTCGCGGTGGCATTGGTTGAGGGTTGCGGATGGTAGTGTTCGCGTCGTGTTGTGTTGTTAAGTTAGTTGTTGTTCTTGTTGTTGTGTTGTGTTACGGGGCACACAGGGCGGTTTGTATATTTTTATAGCAGCCGGGTCGGCTGCGAGCTATGTGGTAGGGGGTGATGTAGTGGTGGTATTGACGTGCGCCGACTGTGACAGTGATGGATCACGGGGCGGCGCGGGGTGCGGGGTTGGGCACGCGTTGTGGGCGTGGTGTGGACGCGCGCGCCGGGAGTGACAGATGACGGGGCGGCGCGGCGTGGGTGGTGAGGCACGATGAGATGTGGGAAAAGAGGATCGTAGCCAGCGCCCGGCGATTGGTCGAATAAGTGGGTGCTCGCAGCGACGTCCGCAGGTGGGGTATAAAGGGGGACGCGCGAGAGCACTCGAGGAGAGTTACCCAGTTGAAGACCCGAAGACGGAGCTGAAGACCTAGTGCCCCGAGACCCCTAGTCCCGCCGTCCTTGTGGGGACCGGGGCCCTGTGTGGCTCGGAGGCGAGGCTGTGGGACCCGGGGTCCGACGCCCCCGTGGGTCGGGCTGGGGACCCACAGTCGAGACAGATACCCCGGGCAGGGAGTGTCCCGAGTAGCTCAGTGGCGTTAGTCGCCGAGTAGCTAAGTGGATGTTGGTCATCCGAGTAGCTCAGTGGGCGTTAGTCGCCGAGTAGCTAAGTGGGTGTTTGTCACCCGAGATACTAAGTGGATGTTGGTCATCCGAGTAGCTCAGTGGGCGTTAGTCGCCAAGTAGCTAAGTGGGTGTTTGTCACCCGAGATACTAAGTGGGTGGTTGTCACCCGAGATAGCTAAGTGGGTGTTTGTCACCCGAGATACAAAGTAGGTGTTAGTCACCTGTAAACGAGTTTGATAAAATAAAGAGTGTGTTACCCGTGAAGTCGTCTCCCGCCGAGTTACTACATTACAACGACACCGGTTTTGCACTGCTCGGTGCCAGTGCCGTCGAGGACATCGAGTGTACAGTTGAAATCTCCTCCCAAAACCAGACACTCGTCATTTGTGATGTTTTTGAGATAGTTCTATAACCCATTGAAAACAATTTGTTTTTCTGCTTCATTGAAGGGTTTATAGATGTTTATGAGGTGGACATAAATGTCATTAAGTTTGATTGTTACGTTGAGGGCTCTTCCCGGTACTACCTCAACTTTCTTAACTATGGTGGGTGTAAACCCCGGTGCAAATAGCGTTGCCACTCCTGAAGAATAATGCGAAAGGTGACTGAAAAACAAATTCCCTTTCCATTCTTTCCCATTCATTTTCCTCGCTGGTTGTAAGATGCGTCTCCTGCACAAAGAGCACCGAGGCCACGTGTTTTTTTTTTGCGAGAGGCAGCACAAAGTGTCTATTGAGTGGACCTCTACACCCATTTATATTAATTGCGGCTACCCGCAGCATTACGTGTCAGTGGCGTTGTTGGCAGGTGTGTTTTCTTTCCACGTAGTTATTTGGCTCAGCAAGTACCTGATCTTTTTCCTTTCCTTTCCAGATGACGACTTTCCCTGTCTCTTGAAGTCCTGCTCAATGTGGAGTAGGGAGGCTATAATTGCCTACACATTTTGCCACATTGAGCCATGCACTCCATCTAAAAAGTTCCATAGCTCCGACTGTGAGAATATTGGTGCCCCTTCAGTCACCTCAGCAGATGTCAGGCTCACCCCACTTCCTGCGCTGAGGGTTTCTTCCACCTCCTCTTCTTGGCTTCCCTCCTCAGCCCCGAGGCTTCGAGGATTCTCAGTCGTTGTGGTATCCTCTGTCGGTGCTTTATTGGGTGATGCCGCTTGCACCTCCATAGACAAAAGTCGAAAAATAAGCAAACCAACAGAAAGATAATAACGTAAACATACTCACAGCACAATACAAGGGGGGTCTAAAGGGGATGCACTGTACTCACACCAACTCGCGAGGTACAGTGCTAACACGGGTTTGTTCACGTGGAACCGCACCAGGCAAAAGCACTAAAACAAATATCACGAAAAATCACGAAACTCAAAAATAGTTTGAGGAACAAAGTAACTCAAAATAGAAATAAAAATAAAGAAAATAGTAATTATGAAATAAACTATCAAATTATAAAGTGGGGGATGTGCGGAGAACAAAGACACCAATACACTGCAGAGAGCACAGCCGCGCCCTGAACAGTGAAAAACAACAGAAAATAAAAAAGAAAGAAAAAATAACTCTAAATAAACAAACAAACTGATCATGACACTTACTGTTTGTGAAAATAAATCCTAAGAAAAAGGTGAAGAAAATAAAGCTGTAGAGGTAAGGCCAGGAGCTCTGCTTGAAAACACGTCCCTCCCCTCCCCTGACCTGGGTCCGTCTGGTTCCACGTGCGAGATTGGACCTGGGTCCGTCTGGTTCCACGTGCGAGATCTGACCTCGGGCCGACGAGCTGCATTGGCCTTCCCGTTGCCGAACGGATCACGTTGTTAGAAAGTCGGCGCTCAGTACACACAGACACAAAGTGCTTCTTGCCACGAATGGAGAGCGACACGTCGCTGATCCCGCCATGGAGCAACAAGCCACCATCACGCCGCCTCCCTCCCGTCACCGTCGCTGCGGCGGCAGCGGCTTCGGGCTGCTGCCGTCGGACAAAGGCGGCGGTCGCCGCGTCGTCGCGCGGCGCTTTCGGATGCGCTTCTGCGGCCGTCTGGAACGCGCTTCACTTCCGGCATTAGGAAGCCACTGGGAGCTATGCACCTTTAAAATCATCTAGAATTTAAATTGCATTTCTTTAGAACTGCGTTTTGTTGTGTTTAGTTTGTTGTCCTTCCCCCGCAACCTCTGATTAGCTCGGTTGGCTACGTACGGTGCGAAAGAAGTTCAACATACTTCACCATCAACACCACCTCCAGTACTACTACGATCACCTTCTCTACCACCGCAACAATAACTACCGTGACCACCACCGCCATCACCTTCTCCATCATCACCACCGCCACCGTCTCCACCATAACCGCCGCCATCACCACCACCGCTACCGCCTCTACCACCACCACCACAATCCCGACCACATAGATACGTGCCTAGCTTAGACCGTACCGTCCCACAGACCCCCACCCCCAGCCCCCCCCCCCCCCCCCCTTACTCTACCTACCTTAACCCGAATACCACTGCGGAATGCCCTAACCCAGTAGCGGATTGACACATCGGGATGCACACGGCACGTGCAGGCGAGTTAAAATCCCATTATCCACCATCATCATCATCTATGATCACGGTGGGGTACATAAATTCGGCAGCACTTTATTGTTTTTTCTTAAGAGACGAGAGCGTGGCCGACGTCGATGACTCTTCAACCGAGGATTGAGGGAGATGCAGGGACGATGCAGAGGTGCCCCGAATCGAATGACGACATCGTAGGACCGAGAAGAATTGGGCCGAGGCTTTGGGGGACCCCCCTCCCCCCAACAGCCCCCACCAACCCCCTCTCATCCTGCAGTGGATTCAACACGGGCTGAAGCTTTGCCGCTGATGCTCTCCCACTCGGAGAACGACCCCCACGGACCTGAATTTAATAATTCTTTGTTTCTTCTTATTTCCTCCAATAATTGTCTTCCCATCAAAAACAAAATGAATTGGCTCGCGATTAACGGGCTGCAGCGCAGGAGTCTAGTTGATTGTGACGGCGGGCGGGCGGGCGGGCTGCCTGCAAACCCGCGTTGGCAAAACCCTCGCAACGAACCGGTTCGCACCGATTTTGAAGCACGTGCCGCGACATCTGGAGCGGTACACACGAAGCGAGTCGAGGCTACTCAACTGAAACACCAAGACACCAGCTGCAGCTGCTGTTGCTGCAGCTGCTGCTGCTGATGTAGCTGTTGCTGCAGATGCTGCTGATACTGCTGCTGATGCCGTTTCTGCTGATAATGCTGCTTCTGCAGCTGCTGTTGCTGCTGCTACTGCAGCTTCTGCTGATACTGCTGCTGCTGCAGCTGCTGTTGCTGCTGCTGCAGCTGTTGTTGCTGCTTCTGCAGCTGCTGTTGCTGCTGCTGTTGCTGCTGCTGCTGCTGTTGCTGCTGCACTTCTGCTGATACTGCTGCTGCTGCAGCTGCTGTTGCTGCTTCTGCAGCTGCTGTTGCTGCTGCTGTTGCTGCTGCTTCTGCTGATACTGCTGCTGCTGCAGTTGCTTGCCACGGTGGACGTTGGAGCGGTCATCAGCGGCCAAGCTGGACTCCGCAGGTCGCCTCTCCTGCAACCCGGGGCCGACGGTTCGACTTCACCTCCTTACGCGGCAGCTGAAACTATGGTGGCGAGTTTATTTAGACCCCTCCCTCGCAGCCCCCTCTCCCAGCCTCCATCATCTCCCACGCCGCCTCTGTCCACCCAACAGCAGTACAAATGGGCTAAATGAGGCTAAACTAAACTAAAACTAGTTTTCTATTTAATTTTACCAGCTAAGGCCCAACTGAGCTATATATATCTTTGTCAGAAGTGCACTGGCCACAAATGATAGCTCAATCAAGTGGCGTATCATCATCACGTCTAAAATGTATCGTGGCCAGATCACTGTCAAGGCGTAATGCTGATTCTAAAGGTGGAGGGGAAAACGCGGAGGACACGGAGACAAATCCACGTGACCACGGGGAGAAAGAGACACGCAAACTCCAAATATACAGCAGGCGTCAGGGTTTAGAATCGAATCCACGACCTCCTGTATACCAGGCGAGGTAGTTAACATCTCACCACTGGGAGAGAGAGACACACACACTCCAAATATACAGCAGGCGTCAGGGTTGGAATCGAACCCACGACCTCCTGTATACCAGGCGATGTAGTTAACATCTCGCCACCGTGGCGCCCTAGTCGATGATTGGGGAGGCAGCGTGTGGTGGGGTAAAGTGTGGGTACTCCTTCCCCTTCCAAGACACATTTGGCAGCGTGGAAGAGTAGACCAAATACACCATCTAGAGCTCCCTCCAGTCGAGACCCCCTCCGCGGGAAGTGGCCCTTACGTGTGTACGTTAAACTTCTATCGCACCGTACATACCCAACCGCGCCAATCGGGAGATGCAACAAAATATCCTTCAGAGGGCACTTGCAGGGCTGCGCCTTTGCATTCTAACCGAGTGACGCGGGCAACAACAACAACAATTCACATAGGCACACAGAGAGACAACGTCTCTGTGTCGAGGCCTTAAATAGAGAGAGAAGGGGGTTGGGGCAGAGGGGGAGTTGTGTGGAATTCCTGCCCATGGCGGCCGGAGGAAAGAATTAACTTTTAAAACACATTCCTGCGGAGGGAGCTGGTAGGAACGTTGGGTTGCTCGGTCAATGGCCAGGGTCAACGGCGGCGTGGTGTATTCCGCAAATATGGCCGACTGTGAGAGCGGGCACAAGCCGGCGTGAGTAGGTTAAACGTTGAGTTTTATAAGGGCACCACGGGGTGACCAGCCCCTCCCCACCCAGCCCTACCCCTCCTACCCCCCACCCAGCCCCACCCTCCCCACCCAGCCCCTCCCCACCCTCCCCTCTCCACCCAGCCCTACCCCTCCCATTTTTGGATCCACGACGGACGGACGGACACAATAATCCCCTGTGGGCTGGTGTAACCAGGTGGTTCCTAACAGTACAAGCAGGGTAGAATTTGTTTTCAGTAAAACTAGGAAGTGTAATGCAATGCAACACAGAGAGCCGGTTAGCACACAGTTAGCGCATAGCCTGGTTGGTCGCGTTCTTCCGAAGATTGCTAAATTAGAAGTTGAGTGTGAAACAAACAAGCACGGCAAACCCTCCCGTCGAGGTGGTTCAAACTAGACTCGCGGTTTTCGTGACTGCAGGAATCACTCTTCGGTTCTTTCGGTAAAGTCGCGTAGAAAGAAATCAAAATAAGTAATAATAGAATAAGAAAACAAACAAGGTAAACTTAGAAATATAACGCAATGCAACACAGAGAGCCGGCCAACACAACAGTCAACACCCCACCTGGTTGATTGCGTTCTTCCAAAGATTGCTAAACCAGAGACCTTTCTAGATTTGAAGCTTTCGTGACTGCAAGGAATCATCTTCTTAGGTTTTTTCGGTAAAGTCACGTAGAAAGTAAAATAAAATAAAAACAAAAATCACGACGTTTCGGAGGCAACACAAGTCTCCGTCATCAGGTGGGACCGTCACAGCCAGATTAGCTGTATCAAGTGAGGCAATGATTCAAGATGTAATCCCTTAAAAGCGAGTTGAGGGGGGAGGGAGAGGGAGGGGGGAGCTCATCAGACTATGGTAGCCAATGAAAGGAACGTATCGGGAGGGAGGGGGGGCGAGGCCAAAAGGGTGGCCGATGGACGTGGAAGCGCTTGTGCGCAAGCGGCCAATTACTGCACACGCCAACACAATGGAGCGATTGTGCGCAAGCGGCCAGCCACTGCACCCGCCAGCACGGGTGCATCCGCCAGCACGGGTGCAGTGGCTGGCCGCTTGCGCACAAGCGCTTCCACGTCCATCGGCCACCCTTTTGGCCTCGCCCCCCCTCCCTCCCGATACGTTCCTTTCATTGGCTACCATAGTCTGATGAGCTCCCCCCTCCCTCTCTCTCCCCCCTCAACTCGCTTTTAAGGGATTACATCTTGAATCATTGCCTCACTTGATACAGCTAATCTGGCTGTGACGGTCCCACCTGATGACGGAGACTTGTGTTGCCTCCGAAACGTCGTGATTTTTGTTTTTATTTTATTTTACTTTCTACGTGACTTTACCGAAAAAACCTAAGAAGAACAGAGACCTTTCTCTTAGTTTTATCATTCATTCGTACCTGATGATGGTTGCTTGTGTTGCAATCGAAACGTCGCATTCTATTATTACTTAATTTCTTTCTTCGTGACTTTACTGAAAGAACCAAAAAGTAATTCCTGTAGTCACGAAAGCTTCGAGTCTAGTTTGAACAACAACAACAATTGTTTACCACGTGGCGACGTTTGGCGAAGCGTTCGTCAATGGCACGCCACGGGATGGCGGTTCCCCGACCGTCGGAAACCCACTAACCGATTGCGAAACCGGTGACTGAACGAGGTTACCGTTGAACAAACTCTCTTACAAGTCCACTGTCGTCTGCCCCCCCCCCGCTCTTTCTCTTTCCCAAAATTGAGAGAGAGAGAGAGAAACATCAGAAGCTAAAGTGCCACCCTCCTGAATTACATTTTCTGCGAGATTGCATCGTGGCTATAAACACGTTGCTGCGGCGCTGCCAAAGCCAAGATTACAATCTGTACTCTCAGCGGCTCCGAGACTCTCTCAGCCGCCCCCCCTCTCTATCCGACAGGCTCCATCCCCACCACCACCTCTCCAGCCACCCCCCACACCCACCCACCCCTTCAAACTCCCCCTCTCCATCGCACCCCCACCCTCTCCGATTCTGCAGCGGGAATCTTAATTCGCTCAGGGCCGACGGAACGTTTCACTCAGAGAGCGCACGGGGGGAGGGGGAGGAGTCGCTCAGTGGATTTAGTGCGGGGGGGGGGATGGGGGGCGAGGGGGCGGGGGTCCTGAAGGCCACGTCAGAGGCTTTCATTGAGCCACCACCAGCGTTGGCCTGGGCTCCCAATTCTGGGGTTCCAACACGGGCACACCCAGAGACCCATGGACTCCTCACACAGAGACCCATACACTCATCACACAGAGACCCATAGACTCCTCACACAGAGACCCATAGACTCCTCGCACAGAGACCCATAGACTCATCACACAGAGACTCTCACCCAGAGACCTATAGACTCTCACCCAGAGACCCATAGACTCATCACCCAGAGACCCATAGACTCATCACAGAGAGACTCTCACCCAGAGACCCATAGACTCATCACCCAGTGACCCACCCACTCCTCACACAGAGACCCAAAGACTCCTCACACAGAGACCCATACACTCATCACACAGAGACCCATAGACTCCTCACACAGAGACCCATAGACTCCTCACACAGAGACCCATAGACTCATCACACAGAGACTCTCACCCAAAGACCCATAGACTCTCACGCAGAGACCCGTAGACTCATCACACAGAGACCCATAGACTCATCACACAGAGAGCCATATATTCCTCACACAGAGACCCAGAGACTCCTCACACAGAGACCCACACACTCCTCACCCAGAGACCCATAGACTCATCACACAGAGACCCATAGACTCCTCACACAGAGACCCATAGACTCCTCACCCAGAGACCCATTGACTCCTCACACAGAGACCCATAGACTCTCACCCAGAGACCCACAGACTGCTCACCCAGAGACCCATAGACTTATCACACATAGACCCATAGACTTCACACCCAGAGACCCATAGACTCTCACCCAGAGACCCATAGACTCACACAGAGACCCATAGACTCATCACACAGAGACGCATAGACTCATCACACAGAGACCCATAGACTCATCACCCAGAGACCCACAGACTCCACACCCAGAGACCCATAAACTCATCACACAGAGACCCACACACTCCTCATACAGAGACCCATAGACGCCTAACACAGAGACCCATAGACTCATCACACAGAGACCCATAGACTCCTCACACAGAGACCCATAGACTCATCACACAGAGACCCATAGACTCCTGACACAGAGACCCATAGACACCTCACAAGGAGACCCATAGACTCCCCGCACAGAGACCCATAGACTCCTCACAAAGAGACCCATAGACTACTCACACCATGACCTATATATATAGAGACCCATAGAGACCCATAGACTCATTACATGGAGACCCATATACACCTCACATAGAGAACCATAGACTCACACAGAGACCCATAGACTCACACAGAGACCCATAGACTCACACAGAGACCCATAGACTCACACAGAGACCCATAGACTCACACAGAAACCCATAGACTCACAAAGAGACCCATAGACTCACAAAGAGAAGCATTGGCGAAGGCCTCCCCCTGCAATGCCACTCACGAGGTGGGGATCGGGTGGGTGTTTGACCATACTTCACCACGCTGGTAACAGCGTGGAGTCCGTGAAAGTGTTCGTGGTCACGCAGGCCCAGTTTACGAAATAAATACCTCGGCCACTGATCAAAGCACAGAACTCGGGCTCGCTGGGGTTGAGGCGCGCGGCGTGCTAACCGCTGTGCCACCGCTCCCCCACGGCGCAACGCGCTAACCGCTGCACCACCGCTCCCCCCACTGTGCAGCGCGCTAACCGCTGCGCCACCGCTCTGCGGTCCACTCCGTCCGTGGCGCGTGGTGAACGTCGCCCGTGGGACGCGAGCGGCAGAGGGGGGAGGGAGGGGGGGTGGAGGGGGGGTGGTGGAGGGGGTGGTGGAGGGGGGGGGCGACGAGGAGGCTGCGACGTGCGGCACGGACGGGAGCCCTCTGTCAGCGGCGTAATTGCCCAACCTTAATTTTAAATTGCAAAAAAAAATGGAACTTCTGAAATTAACATTCAAAATCACGTCAGCCGCCGGGGCTAAAAACCCCGAAAGGTTAAGAGGAAACAGCTCAGCGATTTGACATGGCCATTACGCGTTTACCCCCCCACGTCCCTCCATCTCCTCCCCCCAATCCCCCTAGCCCCCTAAACGAGTGGATGGCGGAGCGGCGTTGCGGGCTGCGATACGAACTCGCCTTACCCGAGTTCGACTCCTTATACACAGATAACATAAAATATACTAACACGATCAGTGGCGAGTGATATCTCAACCGATCCTGGACACCCCCCCCCATCCCATTCACTGTCCCCGGCACTCATGACCGTTGTGGTGAAGTATGGTCAAACCATATCCACGCGACGGAATTTAAAAACACAGAACCACAGAGGCATTGTGTCTGGCTGAGTACCCCGACGTAGGCCATTGTGAACCCTTTACTGCAGCCTTGCCCCCCCCCCCCCCCCCTTGGTTCTCAATAAAAAAAAAGTGATTGTGTTAATATAAATACATAGGGGGTTGATGACACAAAGTAAGTTATAGCTCACGTGCCCGTGCTGAGCTTGCGTTTTCGATGGTTTAAATTCAAAAACAAATCTGGCCACGTCTCGCGCCCCCCAGAAAGGGCATTTCGCACCCACAGGGCGGGCGTGCACCCCAGGTTATGAACCACCGGTCTAGTGGGAGATAAGAGTGGGGCGCTGTGTGGTGTGCCTGGCTAGCACATCACACAACACACCACACAGTTGCTCTCCCGTGTCTCTGCACTGGCTGCCAGTCAGATATTGAGTGGACTGCGAGATCCTGGTGCAGAGCTACAAGGCGCTCACGGGGTTAGCATCGTAATGTCTCCAGGAACCGGTCTATGTTGACTCTCCAACGAGGTCGACCTGTGAAACTACCGGACATCTGTGAAAAATAGCTCCATAGCACATCGGATCCCCCCAGTATCAATAAATATGTCTGACTCCGAGGTATCTGAGATCTTCGAAGGACTCCGAGGTCAATTCTCTGATCCCGCAAGGGCTGGTCGAGCAGTTGCCACTGCGCAGCTCCCAAACTTTCGGAGCGACGCTTTGTGCCTTTGCTAATCAAGAGTCGTGTAGCTCTGTGAATGTCGTGGGTTTATTCTCCAGCACACCGATGTGCAGCTGAAGGAGCAACTCATTGGCATGTTTTGTTTAAGTGACGAACCTTACCACTCACTTTGGCTGTGTCGGGTGGTGGCGGGTTTAACGATACAGTTATATTTACAAAAAAACCCGCCTTCATTACGGTTCATATTGTTCGCGAAAGCATCCTACCACTAAGCGTTACACGAATGTTTAAGCCCCGTTTTGAAAAGTCACCTCTTTAAATTGGCCTTATTACCCCCCGGTTAGTGCTGGTCGTCTACCGGAGAGGTTCTGTTTATTTCCCGGCTTTCCATACACGGTGGCGCATTGGTGGGATCCACGGATTAAATGCCATCTTACAAATTTTCAAATAAATGTTAGTGTAGTCCGGGTCTCAAACCCAGAACCGCAGAGGTTTTGGTTCAGTGTCTTGGCACGGCCATTATGATCATTTTGAGAGAGAGACTCGCACACAAAGATACACATTTAGACCAGGTCTCAAACCCAGGTCCCCATTTTCTTTGGCTCAGTGTCCTGATTCGGCCATCGTGATTCGGTGATCGTGAGAGACACTGAGACCAGGTCTCAAACCCGGAATCTCAGTGGCTCTCTGGCTTGGGCACGGCCATTATAATTCCCGCTACGCTGCTTCCTTCTCAACGGCTCTCCCTCCCTCAATCCGACAGTCTCCCTCCCTCCCCCTCCCTCCCCCAGCAAATAAATAGCCGAGTCCCCCCCCCCCCTCCTGTCCGCCACTGCCTCCACATCCCACAGACGTGACGACGACTCAACGCTTCCTGACATCTTTATCAATTCACTCACTTGGGGGCCTCGGGTTCATTCACTCGCCCGTTTAAAACCAATCGGAGGCAATAAGTGCGCCTGACGGCTCTGATACAAAAAAATCCGTGGCGGGGCGCGCTGTGCCGTGGGAGAGCGGTGGCGCTGCGGTTAGCGCGCTGCGTCGTGGGGGGAGCGGTGGCACAGTGGTTAGCGCACTGCGCCGTTTGCGAAATCCGGCAGAGACGCCCCCCCCCCCGAGTTCGATTCCCGCTTCACGGCCACTGCCACCATCAAAGTCGGCGACGATTCTAGGTGGACTCAGCCTGAACATGCGTAGCTTCTTCGGTGTGTGTTAGCGCAGAGCTCCCTCTGTGGTTTCTTCTTCACACAGAACGGAACCCACGGAAGCGGATATCACAGAGCTACCTCTGAGATCCCCTCCTCCTTCTTCCTCTACTGCTTGTGACACTCTCGTGCACACACAGTCGAAGGCAGCACTTTTCCACCCGCTCTGCCTATGGTTCTCTATGTAAGTCTGTGGGTGTCTATTTGAGTCTATGGGTTTAAATTTGAGTCAATAGGTTTCTATTTGAGTCTGTGGTTTTAGACCTGAGTCTATGAGTGTCTACTTGAGGCTATGTGTCTCTACGTGAGTCCATGGGTCGTTGTGCGAGTCTATAGGGACTCTACGTGATTCTGTGGATCTTTAAATGAGTCTGTGGGTCTTTATCTGAGTCTATGGATTTATTTTCGAGTCTATATGCTTCTGTGGGTTTCTATATGGATCTGTGGGTCTTTATGCGAGTCGATGGGTTTTGATGCCGGCCTGTGGGTCTGTGTGTGACCTGTCTGAGACCGTCAACTCGCTATGCTCGACTACCCCGGTGTGGTCACCGTGGTTGGAGATTCAACCCCGACCGGGAACTGAGCGTTCTCATCAGCGGTGGCGGCTCCACCTCGTCCTCCTCTTCGTTCTCCTCCTCCTTCCTCCTCCTCCCTCCTCCTCCATTCTCCTCCCTCCTCCTCCCCCATTGCCCTCCTCCTCCCTCCCCCCTCCCCACTCCTCCCTCCTTCCCCCATCTCCCCGCCGTCTCCCCCGTCCTCGATGCAATGCGGAGGTGGGAATTTAAATGTTGGTGAGCGATGTCTCCTGCTCGTCTGTTCCACCCTGCGTATCTGCAAGACATATTCAGCTTTTGTTTTTCTCTTCCCGAAAGAACACGTGTGTGTGTGTATATTAAACATAAATATTATACCGGGGGTGTTTTTTTCGTGTTTTCCCTCCAAAGGCCGTAGAGTCGTCGCGCGGCGCACGATTAACGAGCGATGCTACAAGCGAGCGAGGCGGCGAGCCCGTGCCACCCCCCCCCCCCCCAAGTGAGGGGGGGGGGACGCAGCGATAAAATTAAAATACGGCACGATTTAAAAATACAATTTTGAAATTAAATACATTCGCGAAAGGCGAGTGGCAATTTTTTGGACGCGAATTTAATAAGCGGGATACCTTGTGTTTCTTTTTTTTTATGTTTCGGTTTTGCGACGAACATCGTCGTGGCCGCCGTGTGCGGGGGGTCGTGTCAACGCACGTGGTCGGCCGTGCCCTCCACCACCCAGCGACAGAGCCCGTCACATCCGGTGGTCGCGTCACGTGACCAAGCGCGCCTATCGGGTTGGGGTTTTCAGATGAGGATGAGGACGAGGAGGTGGAGGAGGGCGAGGGGGGGGCGAAGAGGAGGAGGGCGAGGGGGAGGGGGAGGGTAAAGAGGAGGGCGAGGGGGAGGGCGAGGGGGAGGGTGAAGAGGAGGGCGAGGGGGAGGGCGAGGGGGAAGAGGAGGTGGAGGAGGGCGAGGGGAAGGGCGAGGAGAAGTGCGGGGAGGAGGGGGAGGGTGAAGAGGAGGAGGGACGTTCACCATCTCGAAGCAAGTTCTCGAGCGAGGTTTCGCTGGAGTTGACCATCGCGGCGCCACGCGGTGTCAAGGCGAGCCCTGACTCTCTCCTCGGCCTGGCCCAAGAGGAACTCATTATGAATCATCGTATTGGTCGAGAACGCCTCTAAGTCAATCGGCGTTATACTTCATCGTTCTTATCATTCTGACTAAGAAAAAGAGTTTTGTCGCCTGGCTGGCTGGCTCTCTGAAGGGAGGGAGGGATGAACACGTCGAAAGAACGTACGCGTTGCTCCTATGTAGACACACACACGCACACGTATATTTATTTAAGTAAATAAAATGCATCGCTTCGCGTTGTGTTGGCTTGTTTAATTTCAGAATGTGGGTTTTTATACTTGGGGGTGGGGGAGGGGTGAGTGATTTGGCGCGTTCAATCTATTGCTCACACACACTCAACAACACAACAACAACCGCCATTCGCCACTAAGTGTCGGTGAAGTCACCACGACACTTGTGCGAGGCCATGTGCACCTTGAGGCCACGTGAAGTGTCGAACGCCCACTAGCAGGAGGTCACTGGGCAGACCCAGATGCCACGGGTTGACTGAATGAGATGACTGGCTGATGCACCACCTGTGCCACCTGCTGTGCCAACTTTCTGTGCTTTAGTCACCCGGCGCTCCGCTCTTTGTTGTGAGCGTCGTTCCTCTGCCCTCCGTTGTTGTTAGAGGGCGACTGCCTCCAACTGCTCAGTAGCGTCCTTCTACACAGAGGCCGATCTTGACACCGCTGGTACCAGTTATCGGCAAGTCCACTCAGCTCCACATCCTCCTGTACCACATCACTCCATCTCTTTTCTAGCCCGCGGCGCGCCCGTTTTGCCCCCTCGATCCGGCCAAACAAAAGCTGTTTAGGCATGCGGTGGCTGGGCATACGGGCTACATGGCACAGCCAACGCAGCCTTGCCTGCCAGAGGAGCTCACTGATGGGACTTTGTCCAGATCTTTCAAGGATTTGTGAGCTCACACAATCCAGCCTGGTTAAGCCTAGGATGGGTCGTAAGCAGGCCAGCCTAAATGTTTCTAACCGGCGAAGATGTTCCATTAGGGGGGTCCACGTTTCGCAAGCGTAGAGAAGGGAGGGAATAACCGTGGCCTAGAAGACCTGAAGCTTCATTCGGAGCGAGAGACCAGGTAGCTTCCACACAGCGTTACACAACCAATGAAAATATTATTCCACTCGACTGATTCGGAGTGAGACCACTGCTTGTTAAACCAAAGCGGGTCATGAGCACACTGCCCACGTTTGGGAAACTCTCCACTCTCTCCACAACTGCCCTATCACCAATCGGGAATTGTAGGGGTGGAGTGTCCGACGGCACAAAATACCCAGGCAGGTGCTTAGTTTTGGTGGGGCTGATGGTAAGGACCCACCTCTTAGTCGCAAGCTCCAGGTTCAGCAGCAGCGCCTTCAACTCATCCTCTGAGTGAGCAGCAATTACCAGATCATCGGCATACATAACATGGTTGAGCAATTGGGAGCCGTCCCTTGACCGCACCTGGGCATCGATCAGCCTCCCATTGTATCTGTACCAGATTGAAATTTCTCCAGTACAGCTCTTGAAGGCTTCACGAACTACGTGGTCAAAATAGATGTTAAATAATGTGGGAGCCAGAGGACATCCCTGTGGCACCCCAAGGTGTAAAGGGAATGGCTCTGACTCCCATCCACGTAGTTTAACCCGGGCCCGCTCACCATCATGAAGGTCCTTAATGAGCGTGAGAAGAGGGTCAGGGACTCCGAAAGCACAAAAAACAACCCAGAGCCCAGGCCTACTGATGGTATCATAGGCCTTGACCAGGTCAATAAAGCAGAGATGTAGGTCTTGTTGTAATTCCCTACACCTCAGCTATAGCAGACGGACAGAAAATATGGCATTTGTGCAGGACCGCCCTTTCCTGAAATCGCATTGGGGCTCCGCAAGCCTCACCTCAGCATGCCAACAAGGTGATGTTGAATAATCCTTGCCAGGATCTTTCCCGGCACACTGAGGAGTGAGATGCCCCTGTAGTTGTTACAGTCTGTGCGGTCCCCCTTATTAAAGAGGGGGGCAACAGGGCATCCTTTCAATCCTGCAGAACCCGTCCAGTGGCCCAGACTGTTGTTATGATATCATGTAGGGCAGTCTGCGCACAAACGCCACCCTCCCTCAGTATTTCGTATTGAGAGATCATCTCTGCCCGGTGCCTTTCCTGGCCTCAGACGCTGGATCGCCTTCAGTACTTCCTCAACAGATGGCAGCCACTCCTCCAATATTTGAGGCACCGCAGCCTCAGCAAGGTCATCCTCACTTTGTCTCGTGATGTTTTCCAGGCTGAGGGATTTCCCCTCCCCCAGGACCTCACAGAAATGCTCAGCAAATCTGCAGACCTGTTCTTGGGGGTCGGAGATTGGATCACTGCTCTTTCCCCTAATGATGGTAATAGGTGTGGTGCTGCAGGTTACTTTTTTGATGAAGTTAAATATGGATTTGTGATCGCGGGCCATTGAGGCAGACTCCATCTACTCAGCAACCCGCAACCACCACTCATCCTTGCAGCGCCTCATGGCTCTCCGAATGTCCGATCGAAGGCTGTGCTAAGCCTCTTCATTCTCTGATTTGGGATGCTGTAGACGATTTGAGTGGGCCTGTCCCTTTTTCTCAAACATCCTGAACACCTCCTCTGTCAGCCAGCGTCTCTGGGGAGGTCTGGACCGCGTACCCAAAGCAGCCATTGCAGCTTCATGAGTCACAGTCCTAAACCTCGCTAATTTACCCTCGACATCAGGAGGAGTGGGGGACGATGCCAACCCCAGCTGCAAGCGATGATTAAATTCTCACTTGCAACTTCCATCAGCTATCTGAGACCAGGCCACCTTAGGTTGGAATGGGGTCCTGGGTGTACACCCACCATTGGAGTGGAAGAATGGCAGGCGCATCTTACCGATGACAAGTCGATGGTCAATAGGCAGAACAGCTCCAAGTTAGGTCCTGGTGTCAAGAACATGGGCTCGCATCCGCTGGTCTGTCACTATGTAATCCAGCAAATCTTATTGCTTGGACCCGGCATGCCTCCATGATGTTGTGTGGATGTGCCGATGCTGGAACAGCATGTTGGTAATTCCAAGCCCATGGGCTGCACAAAAATCTTGCAGCCTCCTACCGTTATTATTGAGCTGATCTGGCGCATTGCTTCCAATCACTCCAAATCAGGTGCCAGCATCATGACCAACTCGGGCATTGAAGTCACCCAACAAGATGACTCTATCCCGAGGGGTTACTTTAGCCAGCACCCATGACAGGAGGTCATAGAAGGCATCTGACTCATCGGCCTTGCCTGCATCCCTCCACAGATGTTCGTCTTCAGTGGGGGCATAAGTTACCATGACCACCACTCCTCGCGTCTGGTTAATGGGAAGGCGAGCCCAAAGCATCCTGGGGCTTACAGCTTCCCACACCTCAAGGTCACGCTCCCATGCCTCCTTCATTCTTTTGTTCAGAAGAAGAGTCACTCCCTGTTGTTTGGCAGTCTCCTGCCCCGAGTAGAGGACTGTCCACCCCTCATGGTGGTAGGAGCCAGAGCCGGTCCACCGGACCTCCTGAATGCCACAGAGATCCAGGCGGTATCGGTCCAGCTCCCGACAGAGGAGTGGCAGCCTCTCCTCCGCAGTGAGCATTCGAACATTCCACGTGGGCATCCGTAGTGGCTCTTTGTTGTTTCTGGAGGAGCCCCGAGGGTAATGATTTAATCTCCTGGCTCCGCCAGGAAACGTCATAGACGCCTGTCCCCCCGGGGCCTCCGGCACAAGCTTATTAATTAGATATTTTAGAAGTGGTTTAGTGGTCATTTATTGAAGGTGGAGGGGTTACCAGCCCATCGCACCCGTCCAGAGCCCCCATTTAGCTGCTGTGGTAGCTACAAACGCCCTCAGGGGAAAGTCCAATCGGAATTGGCCCTCCCCCCACGGCACTGTCCACGACAGCATTGCCCGTCTGGCACCAAAGGAGGTAGGGGGTTGTTTTGCCAAACACAAGCACACACAGGAACACACACACACACAGGTAAACACACACATAGGTAAACGCACACACAGGAACACACACACAGGTAAACACACACACAGGAAGACACACAAAGGTAAACACACAGGAAAACACACACACAGGAAGACACACAGGAAGACACAGACACAGGACGACACACACAGGAAGACACACACAGGAAGACACACAGGAAGACACACACACACAGGACGACACAGACACAGGAAGGCACACACAGGTAAACACACACAGGAAGACACACACATGAAGACACAGAGAAAGACACACACAGGAAGAGACACACACAGAAAGACACACACATAGGGTTATATTCACACAGGTAAACACACACGGGCGCATCTTCACACACCCATGCACACACACATATCCCCACAGGCAACACACATACAAAGACAACGATCCCCCGTATAGCTCTAACAGACTCTTAGAGTTAGCAGGCACAATCTGCCGGCGTACGCCTTGGCGCTGGATGAGAAAAAGGGCGTTCGATACATTTTGAATGGGCCTTTCTATTCATGGTAATGAGCACATTCGGATTTCCCCGACAGTCCATAGACATGTGAAACTCCTGTACACAGATCTCACGGCCGCAGCTTTGAAAAATGGATTCACATCTGAGAGTTTTTCGCTGGGCGAGGGGGAACGAGACAGGGCCGCCCGTTCCCCCCCCCCCTCACTCTTCATCCTGGCAATGGAGACACTCGCCATACGGGGGAGGGAAACTCACTCTACTGAGGGGGGGGGGCGGGTGAAGTGTGGGCAAGGTTCGTTCGTTCGTTTCTCAGTCCGCTTGTCCTGGCGGCGGCGGCGGCGTGTTGAGTGGTGACGGTCCACACCTCCTTGTCCCTGTCGAAAGACTCCAGCACTACTACACTATACACTACTATACACTATGCACTACTGCACTATACACTACACTATAAACAACACAAGACACTACACTATATATTACACTATACAGTGCATCATACGCTGGAATATGCACTACACTATACACTACGCAATTATACACTACACAACTATACACTATACACCACAATACACTACACGACTATACACGACACTATACACTACACTATACACTACACTATGCACGACTATACACTACTATACACTACACTATACACTACGCGACAATACAAACTCTGGCTCTTCCTGGGGAATTCCCAGGCGTTCCCAGGCCAGCCGAGCGACATCGTCCCGCCGCCAGCAGCAGCAGCAGCGTGTCCTGAGTCTTCGCCTAGGTTGACAATAAAATAAGCCTCGACGCTGACGATATCTTGATGACATTGATGAAAGCGAAGTCATCAATTCCCGCTACACTAACCTCGGTAGCGGAACATGGAAAGACATCGGGATACAAGTTAAGGGTAACAACAATCTGAACCAGTGCCGACTGTCAGCAGCATCTCCTAAACCCCGCGGATGAGCTGGTCCCATTTAAATGGTCTCCATCCAACATGAAATATCTCGGTGTGATCATGCCGCCCTCTTCTCTAAACTCACTCTTGTCAATGACCTTTGGCCCGGCGCTTCGGGAAACAGCCGCGTCGCTAGCGGCACGGGCAGATGCCCCAACTCTCTTTTTATGTAGCAGAGGACATCTAATTAAGATGATGATCCTTCCCTAATGTCCATATCTCACGAGTATTGTCCCCGCACTCAAATCCCGGGGACTTTTTTTTTCTGCGGCGTTAGACTCCAGGATCTCTTCTTTTGCATGGCGTCGCAATTTCGCGCGCATCGGTTATTCTCGCCTCACAAAGCCATCCGCTCAGGGTGGCCTGGCTCTCCTGGATTTTCGAAAGCACCATAGGGGCGGTAGGCCTTCATAACACGAAAGGCCGGTTTGACACACAGACCCAAGTAATTGCCAAGAACTGGGAGCAGGAGCCTGTCAGACCACGCTGCTCCCTTGAGAGATTTACACTGCCTAGCACTCAGACCAGACGGCGAGGGATACAACAACCGCCCTGGACGATCATCTCGACTCTGGCAAGCCGGAGGAACGAGGGACCTACCTACAGAGCACCCTCCATAGGGGATCGATGATTATGGGGTAATCCTTGACTGACAGGTCTTGCATTCGGACAGCTAGAAAATCCCTGATATAGAAAGGGTAAATGACCAATGATCTTTGGACAGAAGGGTGTTTACCCTTCGACGAGGTGCAGACTAAATACAATATCCGACACTCTCAATTCTTCAGATACCTACAAATTATGGGCGTGATAGTGAAATCAACGGATGATAATCTCGGGGATTTTACATCACCCAATTATGAGGTGGCTAGAGACTCCTAAAGATAAGTATAGTTCATCGGAGGCTAACTGGCTTCGGGGAGATGGGGACTCTGTCCTTGAGACCGGCCGACAAGAAATTGTGTCGAATGTCTGTGCCCTGCGTGATCACACCGCAGACTTGGAACAGGATATAGCGAACCCCTAAGGCAGGCCCAAGAGCTCCTTCGCTCAAAGTCATTCAAACTTAAACTGGTGCATGGGGCATACTAAACCGATGAGAACGGGGCAAACGTCATGAACATTTATTCAGACTGCCCGAGGTTGTCCTCCAGGCTCAGTGCAGAATTATAGTCCACGCCTTCCGGTATTGCCCGGATGTTGCAAATCTTTATGGCGAAATAACAAGGTTCTTTGATGATGACTTTTGTGGCACAGATTTGACCCACAATCAATACGGGAGACCTGATGGGGTTTAAGGCCTCCCGCGGCCTCAACAGGACACCAGCACGCTCTTCTGCAAACCTTCAACATCGTACCCAGAATGTTATTTTGACTCAACGGAAGAACCACGAACCACCCACCTGGAGACAATGGTGCAGTACGCTAGTGGCGCACTATGAAATCTAACACCTGAGCCATGAGCTTAAGGGGAAGGAGGGGGAATTCCAGCCCAGATGATCCCCCCCCCCACCATCCTCATACAACACCTGAGAAACAAGTTACCAGGATGGAGGGTTTGGCAAGCAGGGACCGAGGCTGCGGGGTATGACCACCGCAAGATCAGACGGCGAGCCGCAATGGGAGGGGTGAAGAGAAAATTGCTCGCTTGGGTCGCCTCTTGTCTTTTTATTTCACTTCATGTCAGCTCTGTTTGGGTCATATCCCTCTCTCTCTCCCCTCGTCATCCCTTTCCCCTTTCAGTTGTGCCACCTCCCCGCCCCCCTCCCCCCACCCCCATGTGGTTTGGGGCAGCGAGGCCGTTCCACATCTTTCTACCTCCTGCTTGATGTTGACGGTGTTGTGTACACGTGCGTCACAGCGCGATGCGTCGGGCCCGCCCATTGCCTGAAATGAACAACAAAACACAGACCGTTGGGGCGAGTGCTGTTAGCGAGTAGCACCTTACGAAGGCCCAAGGGTGGCACAGTCGGGTTTTTTACCATCGAGTTTAATTGTCTTTTTATATTAAACCCGATCATCTGAGATTGGGAGAAATCCGGTTTAATTGGTTCTAATTGCAGAACCGCACTTCGCCAGCGGCCCGCCGGACACCGCGCCTGCTTCCGCCCATTTGCGCAGTTGACGCCATTTTCTTATTGAGTGATTTCCATTTTCCAACAACGATGATGACAGCAGCGCCGTGTTGCTCGTCTCCGGTGGCGACGAGATCATGTTGATCGACAACTATGATGAAGAAGACGCCGACAGCCCCGAGCAACGGCCCAAGAAGCGTGGCCGTAAGACAGCCGACGTTTGGGAGCTCTTCACCGAAGCCAGCCAGCCGCACAAGGCCAAGTCGAACATGTGCAAGCATTGCAAGACGCTCATCAATTATCACAAGAAGATTGAGTCGGTCAAGGTGCACCTGAACAAGTGCTCGCCCTTCCAAAATCTCATGAACGGCATGGAGGACGCGGACCGGCCGGATTGGTACAAGCGCAACGCCATCCATTACAAGCTATGGAACTCACTGGCTCCCACAATTATGGAGAAGCTCGTGTTCATCAAGACCAACCTGCCCGCATTCTACGACTATCCCGTGCACGACGGCCCCCCGAGTACGATAATAGCAGCACCGACGAGGAAGCAGCCTAAGCCTTGGATCAGAGTTTGTATTCATTAAACCAGGTTTTAATTCCCCGAAATTGGGTTTAATTGTATTCAAGAGAAAACCCGATGCCTGCCGCTGGAAAAATCGGGTTTTTTCCACCCATGCAAAGGCCGGTACGGCACGCGAGCGGGTTGGATGGCCAGCACCACGCACGACCACCTTTGTCTCCTGAGTGTCGATGTTTTACACATCGCACCGGGTACTCATTTGAGGCTGATTCGCCCTAGGTCAGGCTAAGGAACTGGTTCAGATGACCCGTGGTCGGGAATCAAACTCGTGTCTATGGGTCTCGATGTGAGTTTACGGGTTTCTGTGTGAGTCTATGAGTCTATGTATGAGTCTATGTGTCTCTGTAAGAGTCTATGGGTCTCTGTGTGAGTCTATGGGTCTGTTTGTGAGTCTATGAGTCTCTGTATGAGTCTGTGGGTCTCTGTATGAGTGTATGGGTCTCTGTGTGAGTCTATGGGTCTCTGTGTGAGTCTATGAGTCTCTGTATGAGTCTATGGGTCTCTGTATGAGTCTATGGGTCTCTGTGTGAGTCTATGAGTCTCTGTGTGAGTCTATGGTTCTCTGTGTGAGTCTATGGGTCTCTATGTGAGTTTACGGATTTCTGCGTGAGTCTATGGGTCCTCTGTGTGAGTCTATGGATTTCGATGTGAGTTTACGGGTTTCTGTGTGAGTCTATGAGTCTTTGTATGAGTATATGGGTCTCTGTAAGAGTCTATGGGTCTCTGTTTGAGTCTCTGGGCTCTGTGTGAGTGTATGAGTCTCTGTATGAGTCTATGGGTCTCTGTGTGAGTCTATGGGTCTCTGTGTGAGTCTATGGGTCTTTTTGTGAGTCTATACGTCTCTGTATGAGTCTATGGGTCTCTTTGTGAGTCTATGGGTCTCTGTGTGAGTCTATGAGTCTCTGTGTGAGTCTATGAGTTTCTATGTGAGTGTATGGGTCTTTTTGTGAGTTTATACGTCTCTGTATGAGTCTATGGGTCTCTTTGTGAGTCTATGGGTCTCTGTGTGAGTCTATGAGTCTCTGTGTGAGTCTATGAGTCTCTATGTGAGTGTATGGTTCTCTGTGTGGGTCTATGGGTCTCTGTGTGAGTCTATGGGGCTCTTTGTGAGTCTATGGTTCTCTGTGTGGGTCTATGGGTCTCTGTGCGAGTCTATGGGGCTCTGTGTGCGTCTATGGGTCGCTGTTTGAGTCTATGTAAGAATGTATGTTGAACTTCTTCCGCACTGTACGCAGCCAAACGTTCTAATTAGAGGCGCGTGGGGGAAGGAGAACAAACTAAAACACAAGAAGCAGTTCTAATGAAATTAGTTTTCAATCTCGATGATGATGATGATTTAAGGGTGCGTAGCTCCAGTGACTTCCTAATATCGGCAGGAAGAGCGTTCCAGACGGCCGCAAAAGCGCATCTGAAAGCGCGCAGAGCGTTTACCACTTACACCAACGCTCACAACACCTACACACAAACACACAAAGATTCTCCATTTATCCTTTAACAGACTGTTGGGGCAAGTTCTGTTAACGAAAACCTATGGGCCTCCCCTAGGTCGACTCAGCATCAATTAGTACCTGGTGCGGTGCGTAAAAACATCGCCACTAGCAGGGGCGGTTTCTTCATTAGGGCGATTGGGCGACGCACCACCAATGTCATTCAACCACAGAGTTTCGCGAGCCGTTACTGTGCCTCTGGATATAGTCCAATCAGCGTCATGTCACGTTCTGTGGAGTACCGCCTCTTTTTGGGCGATTTCACTCCGGCTGAGAATCGCCCAGAGTGTTCCCATAGACTTACATTCAAAGATGTTTTTTTTCGAACGGCGGGCGCTGCAATGCATTCTCTATGGCTTCCGGGAGGGCTCGCACTAAAGTGCTTACGTCATCATACGTAAGCACGTTTCAGTCAACAATATTATTTGTCGCCACCTAGTAGAATCTTTAATAAAATAAACTGAGTGGATTGTATTAATAGTGAGTATAGAAACAAACAAGATGTATTGTAAGAGTCACTTTATTTTTCATTAATATTAAAGAAGTGAAGTTGCCTTTACATGCTTAAGCTGTTAATTTATCCATTGCATGGGTGGACCTTATCCTTATCAATCATCCAGACATTTGCCCCCCCTGAGAGATTTTTCAGGAGCCGCCACTGACCACTAGGGAGACAAAGGCGGCCGGGTGTGGTGCTGGCCACCCACCCCTTCATGTACCGTGCTGGCATTCATAGTTGTAATGCGGGCGTAAACGGCCTCGCGGATATGACGTCACGGGGGGAGGAGTTAGGTCACGTGAGAGAGAGGGGTGAGGTCTTAAGGGAGAGATACCGGAAGGGACGGGAGAGAGTTGGGAATAGAGACAGAGTGAGGCCACGCAGGGCGGAGGTTGGAGAGTGGCGAGATCGCCACACACACAGTTAAGACTCGGCACCGTCGGCCAGCGGTGACGAGCACGGAGGAACGGGGAGCAGCGGTGGAGCTGCAGTGAGAGCAGCCAGGGGACTGCACAAAGGGGACCTGCAGCGGGACTGCAGGAACGAGGAAGGCTACGGGAGCGAAGGCAGCTGTCGGGCTGCCAAGCGGGGAGGCTCTGAGCGAGGACCGTGTGGGACAAGTGTAAAGAACCCAAATAAAGGACAACGGAGACAGACCCAGTGAACGAGTCCTTTATTACACTGGAGTCAGAAGTGAAACGGCATGTCAAAACAGCTCAGAAGAAAGAATATTCCTGCGCCATCATCTGCTACATCATCCGACGACGACGACCTTCCTCAGGCGGTGGACCTGCCTGCGATGGAGGAGGAGATCCTTGCGGGAACGAGTACGGGTCCGGGAGTCCAAGATGTCGCCGCGTCGGTGGACCCGTCTGCGCCGGAGGACGCGGACTTGCGATGGAGACAGATGGCGGCGCAGCTGGAGACACTGAAAATCGTGCTCGCGCAATTGTGCGAGCTCGTCACGCCGAGGACGGCGTTGGGGAGAGCCGATGGAGGTCCGCAGGTCGCCGCCTTGCCTCCGCTGTCGGCGCCATCGGCTACGTGGCACGAAGACGCCATCTTGGGCGTGGCAGGAGAAGAACGGCGGGAAGCCGCCATCTTGCGCTCTCCGCGGCGGGAGGCCGCCATCTTGAACACGTTGCGATGCGACGCCATTTTGAATATGCCGCCTGATGAGTCATCGGCTGAGGACGGCGCAACAAGGAGTCGCAGTCGTCATCTCACGACCGTTAAAGAATTCTCCATCGGTGGCGATTGGAGTGCTTTCGCCTGCAGATTTTTGGCGGCGGTACGCTCTGCAAGGTGGAAGGACGCTGAGGCATTGGACGTTTTACCGACTCTTCTCGATGACGAGTCGGTGAGATTCTTCCGTTCAATAAAGGCCGAGAAGAAGAAAACATTGAGAGGAGTTTTCGACGAGATGGCAGATGCATACGAGCCACCGGATGATGCTCATCGCCGGTTTGTTCAACGCCAGCGAGCACCCGAGGAGTCACCGGTGGCATACAGGGGTGCGGTATTGGAGTTGGCCATGGCCGCATACCCGGAGACGGAGCCTGACCTGCTCGAACCTCTCATCTTGGGTAAGATGCTCGAGCTGTCCCGGGATTTGGGGATTCCTATGCCGGTGTGTGGCCACGAAAAGCTGACATCCCGGGCGGCCGCTAAATGTCTGGATGCCCAGTTCAACCTTCGCCGTTGGAAGCAAGTCACGGCGTGGACGGGGGGGCCCATCGTCGAAGGAGGTGCCGTGGGTTGGGATCCCAAGAAGGCGGTGTACGTTCCTGACGGTGGGGGGCCCGCAGGAGCTGACAGCCGCCTCCGCTCAGTGGTCGGCCCGTAGTAGGCCGGGGCCACGATCTGCGCCGCCGACATGGGAGCATCGGGACGGGGGGCCTGCGGCGCGGCGCAACGACGTCGACTGCTTCCGCTGCGGTCGTAAGGGCCATTAAGCCAGGGACTGCTGGGCCCGTGTCCCAGGTCCGCCCCAGCAGGAGGCCTCGACACCGGACGCGCCGCGGAAGGATCCTCCAGGACAGGCAAGTCGGTGCGCACCAGACACCTGGCAAGGCTTGACACCTCACTCATCACCGTTGTTTTGCGATCCGGGTGTTGTTAATAACGGGAGGCCATCGACTGGGCCATGTCGCTCGGTAACGCAGTGGCGTAAATTGGCACGGCGGGTTGTCGCGGCCGCTACTGGTTCGTCCACTGTACCTGGTTCTATACAAGGGGTGGACGTGCGTATTTTAGTGGATTCCGGAGCGTCCGCGACCATTATATCGGATGTAATTTTCCATCTGTTGGGCATCCCACCAGAGGCCGTGCGTCCGGTTTACGATTCCTGCGTCGCTGCGAACGGGGGTAGCATGGGCATTGTGGGCCAGGTGGATGCTAAAATATCTATCGGGGGAGTGTCGGCCTCGGGAATTGTGTTAATTTCGAGGTCCCTTGCAGTTCCTTGTTTGTTGGGAACTGATTTTCTGGCCAAGATGCCCATTCTAATCAGAATTAATGAAAACTGCATTGAATTACCGGGTGGGCGTAAAATTACATTTCTGCCGTCGCCCTGGGGGCGGCCTGCTCCGGTCGCCCAGGTGCAGGCGCTGTCCGAGGTATCTGTTGACATTCCACCTGGCTCACAGATGCTTATCCCTTTGCGATATCGGAAGCCTGTGCCAGGTCGTCAAGGTGCAATTGGGGTTTTGTTGTCGCCGTCCACCACCATAACGGGCGGATCGGCGCTCGTCGGGGCGCAAACTATTGTCCGGCCGGACCAGCAGCCATTTCTGCAGGTGCTTAATGCAAGTACCGAAAATGTGTGTGTGCCGGCTGGTACGGTTGTGGCACATGCCACTACGGCGTTTACGGCACAGGATTGTCGGGGCAGCCAGGTCATGGTTGGTGGTGTTTCAGGCCTTGGGGCCGCAGATAATCGCTGGATCGCCGAATTGTGTGGGGAAAATCCTTCCCTTTCCGGGGAACAATGTTGCGCGCTTCGTAAATTATTATTGAGTTATTCTGATGTGTTTAGCTCCGACGATTTGGACTTGGGATGCACCTCGTTGCTTTACCATCATATTGACACAGGGGACGCTGTCCCTATTCGGTTAAACTCGCATCGGATGAGTCCGGCGGAGCGAGATCAGGTTCGAGGGGCAGTGGATGACATGTTGGCTGCGGACATAATATCTCCATCTAACAGCCCATGGGGCGCGCCTGTTGTTTTGGTTAAAAAGAAAGACGGCAAATTGCGATTTTGTGTGGATTTTCGGAAATTAAATAAAGTGTCTGTGGCGGATGCGTACCCCCTGCCACGTATGGACGACTCCCTCGATGCCTTGTCGGGGCGAAGTTCTTTTCGACGCTAGATCTCTCTTCGGGATTCTGGCAGCTTCCCCTTGACGAGCCCTCGCGGGAGAAGACTGCTTTCCGTACGCCGCAGGGGTTATTCCAATTTAATTGTCTTCCGATGGGGTTGAATGCTGCTCCTGCCACATTTCAAAGGTTGATGGAGTTGGTATTAACGGGGTTGCAGTGGGAGACATGTCTGATATATTTAGACGATATTATCGTCTTCAGCCGCACATTTGATGAGCATTTACTGCGGTTGGAGGCTGTGTTCGCCAGGATGCGTTCCGCTAATTTGAAATTTAAGCCTGAGAAATGTCACCTACTGCAACGGTCCGTGCGCTATTTGGGGCATATCGTCAGTGCGGACGGGGTGGCCACGGATCCAGACAAGACAGCGTGCGTCCGTGACTGGCCAACCCCGGCCACGGTGGGGGATGTACGTCGGTTTTTGGGGTTTGCCTCATATTATCGGAGGTTTGTTCCGAATTTTGCGACGATCGCGAGGCCCTTGCACCTCCTTACGGGTAAAGGACGGAAATTTGCTTGGGGACCGCCGGAAGAGGCGGCGTTTCAGGGCCTGCGCGATCGATTGGCTACGGCGCCGACGTTGGTTTATCCTGATTTTGATCACCCCTTCATTCTGGATACGGACGCGAGTGACACGGGCATTGGGGCCGTGTTGTCGCAGTCCAAAGGTGGTGTGGAGCGCGTGGTGGCGTACGGTAGCTGGGTATTGTCTCCTGCAGAAACCCGCTACTGCGTCACTCGCAGGGAACTTTTGGCTATTGTTTTCTTTCTCCGCCAATTTCGCCCGTATCTCTATGGTCGTTCGTTTATTGTACGCACGGATCATGCGGCCTTACAGTATGCTCTCAAGATGGACCAACCATCCGGACAGTTGGCGCGGTGGTTGAACACGCTGCAAGAATTTTCCTTCCAAATTCACCATCAGAAGGGGGTGCGTCACGCGAATGCGGACGCGCTTTCTAGGTTGCCGCAGCGATCCCCTTGCGCGTGCACGTCTGGGACGCATAGATGTGCGCCGATTCAACATCCCCCTCGGCCTGTTGCGTTGGCGGTCGAGGTGCCTGAAGCTCCAGGGGAGCCGGGACCAGCTGATGGGATTTTGAATCTTCCAAGGGCTGTGTGGATTCGGGAACAAATGTTGGACGATTCATTGGTGACTTTACGGAATCGGCCTGCGAAGAAGAGTGGGGGACCGGGTACGGGGGTATGCCGGAAACCGCTCTCCGCGATGGTCTGCTGATGTGGAGAGAAGGGTTACAGGAACGCTGGCGTCTGGTTGTACCGGCATCCTTGCGGTACGAATTGATTAGGACTCTGCATTGCGACACTCTTTTACATCTGGGGGTGCAGAAGACCCTATTGACGTTGCAGCGAGATTACTTTTGCCACGGCATGACAACAGATGTCGTCGGTTACGTTCGCGCGTGTCCCGATTGTGCCCGGCGAAAGCCACCTAAACAACCATATGTGCCGCCGATACAGTCTATTCAGGTGTCTCGAGTTAATGAATTGGTGGCGTTAGATATTTTTGGACCCTTCCCGCCATCCGCTAAAGGTAATAAATACTTGCTGGTTGGGGTGGAGTACCTCTCCCGCTGGCCGATGGCCTGGCCGTTGCCCGACCAGTCGGCGGCGTCTATCACAGACGCCTTTCTATTTGGGTACGTTATGGACAAGGGGGCGCCGGAGAGGCTCCTCACAGACCAAGGCCGGAATTTTTCTTCTAAATTGTTGGGGGAAGTGTGTGCGGCTCTTGGAACTAAAAAGATACGGACATCTCCCTACCACCCACAAACGGATGGTATGGTCGAACGGCTAAATCGGACTTTGTCCGCCATGTTGTGTCACACGGTGAGTGAAAAACAATCAGATTGGGATTTGCATATCCCTGGGGTACTTTCGGCATACCGGATGACGCCGCATGCGGCTATGGGATATTCGCCGTTTTTCCTTATGTACGGTCGCAAAAACGTGCCGCCGATGGATGTGCAGTTGGGAACTGGAGTGAGGGGACCTGCTAAGCCTCTTCCTGATTACATTCGGGACACCGTTCGCCGCGTTACTGAGGCGCGGGAAGGGGCCCGCATGGCTACGGCCAAAGCCCAGGCCCGGAACGAGCGGTGTGCTCGACGCTCTAAGGGGGAGTGCCCCTGGAAGGTGGGGGATATGGCCTGGCTCCATTGCCCACAGGTGCGGCCAGGTACCTCTCCTAAATTACATAAACCATGGCAAGGGCCGGTTCGCCTCATCGAGGTTCCCAACCCACAGTCTGCGCGTGTTCGGTTTGGATCTCGGCGTTGGTTCGTTCACACGTCTCGCTTGAAACCATATGTGGCCCCTCGAACTGATGCGTCATCTCCTGATGTTGCCTTGCCGGGGTCTGTTGCTGCCGACTCACCCTTGCCTGTGCCTGTTGACCTTGCAAGAGCGCCTGTCGTGCCTTTTACAGACAAGCCGGCCGTGACACTGCAGGAGACAGGGGACTCTGCTCGGGGTGTGCCTACCACGGCTGCGGGGACTCCGAGCCCCACTGCCCTTCCGACCCCGCCGCAGACACGATCGCGGGACACCCCCGACGCTGGGCCTTCAGGGATACAGGACCGGGACGTTGACGGGCCTCCAATAGCGACAGGAGAACTTCATCCTGTCGCTCCTAAAACCCCGTCACGTTCCCGGTCTGCAGGAGGGCCGCCGCCCGTCCGGGACGGACCGGCGACCCGCACGCGGTCGAAGTCCCTTACATTTCGTTGAATTTTACTGTTGTGTTCTTGTTGTTATTGTTATATTTATTGTATGCTTCGTTGTCCTTGCATGTGTGATGGTTGTGTTCGCTCGCATTACTTGTTGTCGTTATTGTTCAGCCGAGGTCGGCTGGATTTTCTCTACGGGGGAGGGTGGTGTAATGCGGGCGTAAACGGCCTCGCGGATATGACGTCACGGGGGGAGGAGTTAGGTCACGTGAGAGAGAGGGGTGAGGTCTTAAGGGAGAGATACCGGAAGGGACGGGAGAGAGTTGGGAATAGAGACAGAGTGAGGCCACGCAGGGCGGAGGTTGGAGAGTGGCGAGATCGCCACACACACAGTTAAGACTCGGCACCGTCGGCCAGCGGTGACGAGCACGGAGGAACGGGGAGCAGCGGTGGAGCTACAGTGAGAGCAGCCAGGGGACTGCACAAAGGGGACCTGCAGCGGGACTGCAGGAACGAGGAAGGCTACGGGAGCGAAGGCAGCTGTCGGGCTGCCAAGCGGGGAGGCTCTGAGCGAGGGCCGTGTGGGACAAGTGTAAAGAACCCAAATAAAGGACAACGGAGACAGACCCAGTGAACGAGTCCTTTATTACATAGTTAATCGCTAACAGCGCTTGCCCCAACCGTTTGTTAAGGCTATACAGGGGTCTTTGTGTCAGTTTGATTAAGTGTGTGTGTGTGTGTATCTGTGTGTGTTTCTGTATGTTGGATGGGGAGCGGCAGTGTAGTGGTGCGCACTACGCTGCGCTACGAACCCGGCTGCCCGTGTTCAATTTCCGCTCACGGCCAACACCCAGTGACAATAATCAAAACCGGTCCTGGGCCTCCCCTAGGTCGACTCAGAATAAAATGAGTACCTGGTGCGATGCGTAAACATCGCCACAGGCGGACGGGCGTGGTGTTGGCCACCCACCCCCTCGTGTGCCATGGCAGCCTTCATAGGTGCTCGCTAACAGCACTTGCCCCAACAGTCTGTTAAAGCTACACGGGGGATCTTTGTCGACGAGTGTTAGTATGTGTGTGTAAGTGTGTGCGTCAGTGTGTGTGTCAGGGTGTGTGGCTGTGTGTGTGTCAGTTACCGCAGCCTTCGCTCGGAGGTTCGGAGAGCCGTAAGGCGCTGTAAGGATGGGTGGTGGTCGCGGGTTGATGAGGAGATGGAGTCTGCCTCAGTGGCCCGCGATCACAAATCACTATTTAACTCCATCAAAAAAGTAACCTGCAGCGCCACACCTATTACCATCATTAGAGGAAAAAACGGTGATCCAATCTCCGACCCCCAGGAACAGGTTTGCAGATTTGCTGAACATTTCTGTGAGGTCCTGGGGGAGGGAAAATCTCTCAGCCAGGAAAACATCATGGCACAAAGTGGGGATAACCCTGCTGAGGCTGCGGTGCCTCAAATATTGGAAGAGGTCACCCCCTGTGAGTGGCTGGCTGAGGTACCAGCTGTTGAGGAAGTACTGAGGGCGATCCGGAGTCTGAGACCAGGGAAGGCACCGGGCAGAGATGATCTCCCAAGCGAAATGCTGAGGGAGGGTGGCGTTTGTGCACAGACTGCCCTATATGACATCATAACAACAGTCTGGACCACTGGACGGGTTCCGCAGGACTGGAAGGATGCCCTGGTGGTCCCCCTCTTTAAGAAGGGGGACCGTACCGACTGTAACAACTACAGGGGCATCTCACTCCTCAGTGTGCCGGGTAAGGTCCTGGCAAGGATTATTCAACATCGCCTTGCTAGGCACGCTGAGGAGAGGCTTGCGGAGCCCCAATGCGGTTTCAGGAAAGGGCGGTCCTGCACAGATGCCATATTTTCTGTCCGTCTGCTACAGCAGAGGTGTAGGGAATTCCAAAAAGACCTACATCTCTGCTTTATTGACCTGGTCAAGGCCTATGATACCATCAGTAGGACTGGGCTCTGGGTTGTTCTTCGTGCTTTCGGAGTCCCTGACCCTCTGCTCACGATCATTAAGGACCTTCATGATGGTGAGCGGGCCCGGGTAAAACTACGTGGCCGGGAGTCGGAGCCTTTCCCTGTACACCTTGGGGTGCGACAGGGATGTCCTCTGGCTCCCACATTATTTAACATCTATTTCGACTGCGTAGTTCGTGAAGCCTTCAATAGCTGTACCGGGGGAATTACCATTTGGTATAGATATAATGGGAGGCTGATCGACGCCCGGGTGCGATCAAGGGATGGCTCCCTATTGGTCAACCACGTTATGTATGCCGATGATTTGGTAATAGCTGCTCATTCAGAAGAGGAGTTGGAGACGCTGCTGCTGAGACTGGAGCGTGCCACTAAGAGGTGGGGCCTTACCATCAGCCCCACCAAAACTAAGCACCTGCCTGGGTATTTTGTACCATCGGGCACTCCACCCCCACAACTCTCAATCGGTGATGGGGCAGTTGTGGAGAGAGTGGAGAGTTTCCCATACCTGGGCAGTGTGCTTATGACCGGCTCCAGTTTATCAGCAGAGGTCTCACTCCGAATCAGTCGAGCGGCAATATCTTTTCATCGGTTGCGTAACGCTGTGTGGAAGCTACCTGGTCTGTCGCTCCGCACGAAGCTTCAGGTCTTCTCGGCCACGGTCATTCCCTCCCTTCTCTACGCTTGCGAAACGTGGACCCCCCTAGTGGAGCATCTTCGCCGGTTGGAAACATTTAGGCTGGCCTGCCTACGATCCATCCTGGGTTTAACCAGGCTGGATTGTGTGAGGAGCTCACAAGTCCTTGAAAGATCTGGGCAAAGTCCCATCAGTGAGCTCCTCCGGCAGGAAGGCTGCGTTGGCTGGGTCATGTAGCCCGCATGCCCAGCCGCCGCATGCCTAAGCAGCTTTTGTTCGGCCGGATCGAGGGGGCTAAACGGGCGCGGCACGGGTTAGAGAAGAGATGGAGTGATGTGGAACAGGAGGACGTGGAGCTGAGTGGACTTGCCGATGACTGGTACCAGCGGTGTCAAGATCGGCCTCAGTGGAGGAGGCTCGTGAAGGACGCTACTGGGCAGTTGGAGGCAGTCGCCCTCCAACAACAACGGAGGGCGGAGGAGCGACGCTCACAACAACGAGCGGAGCGCCGGGTGGCTAAAGCACAGCAAGTTGGCACAGTAGGGGGCACAGGTGGTGCATCAGCCAGTCATCTCGGTCATCTCGGTCAGTCGACCCGTGGCACCTGGGTCTGCCCCGTGACCTCCTGCCAGCGGGCGTTCGACACTTCACGTGGCCTCAGGGTGCACATGGCCTGGCACAAGCGTCGTGGTGACGTCACCGCCACTTAGTGGCGAATGGCGGTTGTTGTTGTTGTTGTCAGTGTGTGTGGCTGTGTGTGTGTCAGTGTATGTGTCAGTGTGTGTGGCTGTGTGTGTCAGTGTGTGTGTCAGTGTGTGTGGATGTGTGTGTGTCAGTGTATGTGTCAGTGTGTGTGGCTGTGTGTGTGTCAGTGTGTGTGTCAGTGTGTGTGGCTGTGTGTGTGTCAGTGTGTGTGTCAGTGTGTGTGGTTGTGTGTGTGGCAGTGTATGTGTCAGTGTGTGTGGCTGTGTGTGTGTCAGTGTGTGTGTCAGTGTGTGTGTCAGTGTGTGTGGCTGTGTGTGTGTCAGTGTGTGTGGCTGCATGTGTGTCAGGGTATGTGTCAGTGTGTGTGGCTGTGTGTGTCAGTGTGTGTGTCAGTGTGTGTGGCTGTGTGTGTGTCAGTGTGTGTGGCTGTGTGTGTGTCAGTGTATGTGTCAGTGTGGGTGGCTGGGTGTGTCAGTGTGTGTGTCAGTGTGTGTGGCTGTGTGTGTGGCAGTGTATGTGTCAGTGTGTGTGGCTGTATGTGTGTCAGTGTATGTGTCAGTGTGGCTGGGCATGCGGGCTACATGACCCAGCCAACGCAGCCTTGCCTGCCTAAACAGCTTTTGTTCGGCCGGATCGAGGGGGCTAAACGGGCGCGGCACGGGCTGGAGAAGAGATGGAGTGATGTGGCACAGGAGGACATGGAGCTGAGTGGACTTGCCGATGACTGGTACCAGCGGTGTCAAGATCGGCCTCAGTGGAGGAGGCTCGTGAAGGACGCTACTGGGCAGTTGGAGGCAGTCGCCCTCCAACAACAACGGAGGGCGGAGGAGCGACGCTCACAACAACGAGCGGAGCGCCGGGTGGCTAAAGCACAGCAAGTTGGCACAGTAGGGGGCACAGGTGGTGCATCAGCCAGTCATCTCGGTCATCTCGGTCATCTCGGTCAGTCGACCCGTGGCACCTGGGTCTGCCCCGTGACCTCCTGCCAGCGGGCGTTCGACACTTCACGTGGCCTCAAGGTGCACATGGCCTGGCACAAGCGTCGTGGTGACGTCACCGCCACTTAGTGGCGAATGGCGGTTGTTGTTGTTGTGTCAGTGTGTGTGGCTGTGGGTGTCACTGTGTGTGTCAGTGTGTGTGGCTGTGTGTGTCAGTGCATGTGTCAGTGTGTGTGGTTGTGTGTGTGGCAGTGTATGTGTCAGTGTGTGTGGCTGTGTGTGTGTCAGTGTGTGTGTCAGTGTGTGTGTCAGTGTGTGTGGCTGTGTGTGTGTCAGTGTGTGTGGCTGTATGTGTGTCAGGGTATGTGTCAGTGTGTGTGGCTGTGTGTATCAGTGTGTGTGTCAGTGTGTGTGGCTGTGTGTGTGTCAGTGTGTGTGGCTGTGTGTGTGTCAGTGTATGTGTCAGTGTGGGTGGCTGGGTGTGTCAGTGTGTGTGTCAATGTGTGTGGCTGTGTGTGTCAGTGCGTGTGTCAGTGTGTGTGGTTGTGTGTGTGGCAGTGTATGTGTCAGTGTGTGTGGCTGTGTGTGTGTCAGTGTGTGTGTCAGTGTGTGTGTCAGTGTGTGTGGCTGTGTGTGTGTCAGTGTGTGTGGCTGTATGTGTGTCAGGGTATGTGTCAGTGTGTGTGGCTGTGTGTATCAGTGTGTGTGTCAGTGTGTGTGGCTGTGTGTGTGGCAGTGTATGTGTCAGTGTGTGTGGCTGTATGTGTGTCAGTGTATGTGTCAGTGTGTGTGGCTGTGTGTGTCAGTGTGTGTGTCAGTGTGTGTGGCTGTGTGTGTGTCAGTGCGTGTGTCAGTGTGTGTCAGTATGTGTGGCTGTGTGTGTGTCAGTGCGTGTCAGTGCGTGTGTCAGTGTGTGTGTCAGGGTGTGTGTCAGTGTGTGTGTCAGTGCGTGTGGCTGTGTGTGTCAGTGTGTGCTCGCTAACAGCACTTGCTCCAAGTATGTGAAGGCTATACGGGGAATCTTTGTCTTTGTGCGCGCAACTCATCGCATAGCGCAGCTCAAATCAACGCTGAATGGCGAGGGGAGCAGAGAGCGAGGGCAGAGGCAATGGGGAGAGGCAACGCATCAACCGAGGCGGCGTGTGGTTACCATGGAGACGCGAACGATCCCCCCATTGCCCATCTACAACAACAACCGCTATTCGCCACTAAGTGGCGGTGACTATGTGAAACTTGTGGCCACATGAAGTGTCGAACGCCCGCTTGCAGGAGGTCACGGGGCAGACCCATGTGCCACGAGTCGACTGACTGAGATGAGTGGCTGATGCACCACCTGTGCCCCCTACTGTGCCAACTTGCTGTGCTTTAGCAACCGAGCGCTCCGCTCGTTGTTGTGAGCGTCGCTCCTTTGCCCTCCGTTGTTGTTGGAGGGCGACTGCCTCCAACTGCCCGGCAGCGATGACTGGTCCCGCTGGTACCAGTCATCGGCAAGTCAATTCAGCTCCACATCCACATGTACCACATCACTCCATCTCATTTAGCTTGTGCCGAACAAAAGCTGCTTAGGCATGCCGTGACTGGGCATGCGGGCTACATGGCTCAGCAAACGCAGCCTTGCCTGCCGGAGGAGCTCACCGATGGGACTCTGCTCAGATATTTCAAGGATTTGTGAGCTCCTCAAACAATCCAGCCTGGTTAAACCCAGGATGGATCGTAGGCAGGCCAGCCTAAATGTTTCCAATCGGCGAAGATGCTCCATTAGGGGGGTCCACGTTTTGCAAGCGTAGAGGGAGGGAATGGCCGTGGCCGAGAAGACTTGAAGCATCATGCGGAGCGACAGACCAGGTAGCTTCCACACAGCGTTACGCAACCGATGAAAAGATATTGCCGCTCGACTGATTCGGAGTGAGAACTCTGCTATCAAATCGGAGCCGGTCATGAGCACACTGCCCAGGTATGGGAAACTCTCAACTCTCTCCACAACTGTACCATCACCGATTGGGAGTTGTGGGGGTGGAGTGCCCAATGGTTCAAAATACTCAGGCAGGTGCTTAGTTTTGGTTGCGCTGATGGTAAGGCCCCACCTCTTAGTGGCATGCTCCAGTTTCAGCAACAGCGCCTCCAACTCCTCCTCTGAGTGAGCGACAATTACCAGATCATCAGCATACATAACGTGGTTGATCAATAGGAGCCATCCCTAGACCGAACCCGGGAATCGATCAGCCTCCCATTGTATCTGTACCAGATGGAAATTCCCCCGGTACAGCTGTTGAAGGCTTCACGAACTACGTGGTCGAAAAATATGATAAATAATGTGGGAACCAGATGACATCCCTGTCGCACCCCAAGATGAACAGGGAATGGCTCCGACTACCGGACATGTAGTTATACCCAGTACCGCTCGCCATCATGAAGGTCCTTAATGATCGTGAGCAGAGGGTCAGGGCCTCCTGATGATATCATAGGCCTTGACCATGTCAATAAAGTAAAGATGTAGGTCTTGTTGGAATTCCCTACACCTTTGCAGTATCAAACGGACAGAAAATATGGCATCTGTGCAGGACTGCCCCTTCCTGAAACCACATACAGGCTCATCAAGCCTCTCCTCAGCGTGCCTGGATAAGGCGATGTTGAATAATCCTTGCCAGGAACTTTCCCGGCACACTGAAGAGTTAAATGCCCCTGTAGTTGTCACAGTCTGTGCAGTCCCCCTTCTTAAAGAGGGGGACCACAAGGCATCCTTCCAATCCTGCAGAACCCATCCAATGTTCCAGACTGTTGTTATGATGCCATGTAGGGCAGTCTGTGCACAAACCGCACCCTCCATCAGCATTTCGCTTGGGAGATCATCTCTGCCCGGTGCCTTTCCTGGTCTCAGACTCTGGATCGCCTTTAGTACTTCCTCAACAGATGGCAAATCAGCCAGCCACTCACAGGGGGTGACTTCTTCTTCCAATATTTGAGGCACCGCAGCCTCAGCAGGGTCATTCCCACTTTGTCCCACGATATTTTCCATGTCGAGGGTTTCCTCTCCCCCAGGATTTCACAGAAATGCTCAGCAAATCTGCAAACCAAGTGCCTGATGGTCGGAGATTGGATCACCGTTTTTTCCACGAATGGTGGTAATAGGTGTGGCTCTGCAGGTTACTTTATTGATGGAGTTAAATAGGGATTTGTGATCGTGGGCCATTGAGGCAGACTCCATCTCCTCAGCAATCCTCGACAACCACCCATCCATCCTTGCAGTGCCTCACGGCTCTCCGAACCTCCGAGCGATGGCTGCGGTAAGCCTCCTCATTCTCTGATGTGGGATGATGTAGACCATTAGAGTGGGCCTGTCGCTTTTTCTCAGCCATCCTGAACACCTCCTCTGTCTGCCAGGGTCTCTGGGGAGGTCTAAACCGCGTACCAAAGGCAGCCATTGCAGCTGCAAGAGTCACCGTCCTAAACCTCGCCCATTTACCCTCGACATCTGGAGGAATGGGGGACGATGCCAACCCCAGCCGCAAGCGATGATGAAATTCTCACTTCCAACTTTCATCAGCTAGCCGAGATCAGGCCACCTTAGGTTGGAATTGGGTCCTGGGTGTACACCCACCACCATAGTGGAAGAATGATAGGCGCATCTTACAGATGACAAATCGATGGTCAGAGGGCAGATCAGCTCCACGGTAGGTCCTGGTGTCAAGGATATGGGCCCACATCCGCTGTTCCGTTCTTATGTAGTCCAGCAGATGTTGTTGCTTGGACACGGCATGTATCCATGATGTTGTGTGGATGCGCCGAAGCTGGAACAGCGTGTTGGAAATTACAAGCCCATGGGCTGCATAAGAATGTAGCAGCCTCCTACCGTTGTTATTGAGCTTATCTGGCCCATTCCTTCCAATTACTAAAGACCAGGTGCCAGCATCATGACCAACTCGGGCATTGAAGTCACCCAACAAGATGAACACTTTAGCCAGCACCTGTGACAGGAGGTCATAGAAGGCATCTGACTCATCGGCTTTGCCTGCATCCCTCCATGGATGTTTGTCTTCGGTGGGGGCATAAGTAACCACAACCACAACTCCTTGCCTACAGTTGATGGGAAGGCGAGCCCAAAGATGCCTGGGGCTTACAGCTTCCCACACCTCACCGCCACGCTCTCACGTCCCCTTCATCATTTTTTTCAGAAGAAGAGACACTCCCTGTTGTTTGGTAGTCTCCTGCTCCGAGTAGAGGACTGTCCACCCCTCATGGTATCAGAAGCCAGAGCCGGTCCACCGAACCTCCTGAATGCTCCCGACAGAGGAGTGGCAGCCTCTCCTCGGCAGTGAGTGTTCGACCATTTCACGTAGCCATCCGTAGTGGCGTTTTGTTGTTTCTAACATGTTGGGCGGGTCAGGCATCCTGGCAAACATGTTGAGTGGGTCAGAAGGTCTCTTTGCAGAGACTCTTGGTGTAGACGGGTCAGGCATCCTGGCAAACATGTTGGGTGGGCCCAGAGGCCTTTTTGCAAAGACTCTTGGCTCGCACGGCCCCCTCAGTCCCGCATCATCTGCGGGAGGAATGACACGTCTGCGCTGTGGGTTAGGTACTAACGGGGCGACATCCGGCTCGTCGGGCATATCACACGCTCGGCCCTCGTGTTTTGAGTGTGACGCAGAGCCACGCGGAGCAACAAATGGCTTCAGACGAGAGGGGTGCACGAACCAGCGACTTCGTCCCCAACGGATTTTAACACATTGTGGGCGCATTATCTCGACCACCTGAACCGGACCTCGCCATGGTTTAAGGAGTTTAGCCGATGTGGACACCGGCACCTGGGGGCAATGAAGCCACGCCATATCACCTGGAGCCCACTGATGCACGGACGTGCGAGGGGCTTGCAACCTTGAATTAGCCCGCTGGCGGGAGGCGCAATTTTCGATTGCCGCATCACGAGCCTCAGACAGCTTTTGTAGGTTGAACCGCAAATGGTCAGTGAGCTTCGATGACCATGGAAGCTGCTCTATCCCTAGCCGCACATCAGCGGGGGGAATGGCCTCTCTGCCATACATTAGGAAAAATGGGGAGAACCCTTTCGCTGCATGTGGCGCCATGCGGTAAGCAGCGAGGACCCCTGGGATCTGCAGGTCCCAGTCTACGTGGGATTCGTCAACCTGATGGCATAGCATAGAGGTGAGGGTTCTATGCAACCGCTCCACCATGCCATCTGTTTGGAGGTGATAGGGCGAAGTGCGCACCTTCTTAGTGCCCAACAGGCGGCATACCTCACTCAGCAGGGTACTTGAAAAATGTATTCCTTGATCGGTCAGCAACCGTTCTGGAGCGCCCTTGTCCAGCACATAGCCTTGAACAAAGGCGTCCACCACGGCTGCTGCCGACTGGTTGGGGAGGGCCCAGGCCATAGGCCACCGTGTAAAATACTCCACCCCAACCAGAAGGTACTTGTTACCACGAGGCGTCGTAGGGAAAGGCCCCAAAATGTCGAGAGCAACCAGCTCGTTCACACGTGATACCGTGATGGGCTGCAGCGGTGGGCATGCCGGCTTCGCTGGAGGTTTATGTTGCGCACATTGGGTGCAGCCCGTTAAAATATCAGTTACGTCGCGAAGCATGCCCGGCCAGTAAAATTGTAATCTTAGCAACCCAATGGTTTTGTGCACACCCAAGTGCGACAATCGCTCGTGTGCTGCGCACACAGCTGTACACCGCAAAGCCGATAACACTACAATTTTGTACTGGCAAGAATCAGCATCCCAATGCATGAGCAGACCGCGGTGCATGGCAAAAGACGACGCAGAAGCAATAATGACGCATCGTTCATTTGGTGCCGACCCCATTCGTCTAACGTTATCCCCGGCAAGTCGTCACTTGCAGGCGGATTTTCGTGGTCCGCACCCGGCGCAGGATCGGAAGGAAGGGCAGCAGAAACCGTTTGAGGAGGTGCAACCGGGCGTACTATTTGCGGTTTGCACCGGCCAGAACCCGTAAAACAGGCGCATTCTTCTGACGGGAGGCGAGATAGCGCGTCCGCATTATTGTGCTGTGTACCCTTACGGTAAATCACCATAAAATTGTAGTCCTGGAGGACCTCAAGCCATCGGGAGAGCTGGCCAGACGGTTGGTCAATGCGCAAAGCGTATTGTAACGCAGAGTGATCGGAGCGCACGGTAAACCGTTGACCGTACAGGTATGGCCTGTATTGTTGTATAAAGTAAACAATGGCCAGCAGCTCGCGTCGGGTTACGCAATAACGTTGCTCTGCAGGGGACAAAACCCTGCTTCCATAGGCAACCACCCTCTCAACGCCATCAACGATTTGGGACAGCACCCCGCCGATCCCGGTGTTACTGGCATCGGTGTCCAGAATAAACGGCTTTGCGAAATTGGGGTAAGCCAGGGGTGGTGCTGCTACTAGAGCGTTCCGTAAGGAGTCAAATGGGGCCTGTTCCGCGTCTCCCCAATTTAATTTTAGCCCTTTCACTGTAAGAGCGTGTAGTGGCTTGGCGATTGTAGCGAAACCAGCCACAAAGCGTCGGTAATACGACGCGAACCCGATAAAACTGCGAACATCCCCAGCAGAGGTGGGGGTAGGCCATTGGCTGACACATTTAGTCTTTTCAGGGTCTGTGGAAATACCCGAGCGGCTGACTATGTGGCCCAGATAGCGCACAGACTCACGCAGAAGGTGGCACTTCTGCGGTTTGAATTTGAGGTAAGCAGCTCGCATCTTTTCGAAAACAGCGCGCAACCGTTCAATGTGTTCGTTGAACGTGCGGCCAAAGACGATAACGTCATCAAGATAGATAAGGCATGAGTCCCACTGGAGCCCAGCGAGGACCAGCTCCATGAGCCTCTGAAACGTCGCTGGGGCCGAATGGAGCCCCATGGGCAATCTATTAAACTCGAAAAGGCCCTGTGGTGTCCGAAAAGCAGTCTTTGGCTTTGACGCTTCGTCGAGGGGGAGTTGCCAAAACCCTGACAGAAGGTCCAAAGTGGAAAAATAACGCGCCCCTGCCAGAGCATCCAATGACTCATCCATACGTGGAAGAGGATATGCGTCAGCCACGGAAATTTTATTTAGGCGCCGAAAATCTACACAGAATCGAAGACTGCGATCGTGCTTTTTGACCAGCACTATCGGAGGACTCCAGGGGCTGTTGGAAGGAGAAATGATATCAGCCGCCAGCATGTCGTCAACTGCCCATTTAACATGCTGTTTCTCTGCAGGGCTGAGCCGAAACGGGTTTTGGCAGATAGGGGCAGCGTCACCAGTGTCAATGTGGTGACGCAGCAGCTTGGTGCAGCCAATATCAAATTGTGATTTGCTGAACACATCCGAAAATTCCCGCAAAAGAGCTCGCAATTTACTCTGCTGTGACCCGGATAAATCGCCGGCATCCGCGCAAAGAGTGTCAATCCATCCCTCGTCTACGTTATGAGGGCGAGGCTGCTGACTGTTCGCTACGTGTCCAACAACCCCGGTCCCCAGGGGCGCCACCGTCGCATGAGCGAGCACTGTCCCCTGTGGAATGACGGTGTCGGACAGACCGACATTCAAAACTTGCATAAATGGCTCCCTGTCGCCCGCTACAAGAGCCCCAACATCGAAGGTGGTGCCGCCGGGTGGGATCCGTCCAAAGCCGTCTACGTACGGCACGAGAGGGGGCCTGAGGAGCTGGAGGTAGCATCGGTACAGTGGGCTACTCGAGGGGGCGCGGAGTTGTGCTCGGGCCCACCGCTGCAGGATCGGCGAGACAGAGGGGGAGCCGGACGACGAGCCGACGCGTCGTGCTTTCGCTGCGGCCGTCGGGGACACTTCACAAGGGAGTGTTGGGGTCGCTCTCGGCCGCCTCTCCAGCCGGATGTCCCTGCCAGGGACGCGACGCGGGAAAATCAACCACGTCAGGCAAGTCGGTGTGCATCAGACACCCGGCAAGGCCTGTCATCTCATGCATCACCATCACTATACGGTCCGGGAGACATTTCTAACGGGGGGGGCGCTGAGAGATCCGCGTCGCTCGCTGACGCAGTGGCGGAAATTGGCACGGAGGGTGGTTGCGGCCGCTACTGGGTCGTCGACTGTGCCGGGCTCGATCCAAGGGGTTGACGTGCGCATTTTGGTGGACTCGGGTGCGTCCGCGACCATTATCTCCGATGTGATATTCCATCTCCTGTCCATTCCGCCGGGGCGGTTACGACCAGTTTACGACTCGTGCATAGCGGCGAACGGAGGGAGTATGGGCATCGTGGGTCAGGTGGACGCGAGTATATCGGTTGGGGATGTTTCGGCTTCAGGGGCAGTGTTGATCTCCAGGTCCCTCGCGGTGCCATGCTTATTGGGGACCGATTTCCTGGCGAAAATGCCCATTCAGATAAGGGTGGATCAGAATTGTATTGAATTACCGGGGGGCCAGAAAATTTCCTTCTTGCCGTCACCGTGGGGCCAGTCCGCTCCTGACCGCCAGGTGCAGGCGCTGTCCGAGGTTTCGGTTGACATTCCACCTGGCTCGCAGATGCTTATTCCGCTGCGGTATCGGAAGCCAGTGCCGGGGATCGAGGGCGCAGCGGGCGTGTTGCTGTCGCCTTCCAAAGCGATTACGGGTGGCTTGACGCTGGTCGCAGCACAGACGATTGTTCGGCCGGGTCAGCCTCCGTTTTTGCAAGTGTTGAATGGGAGCGGGGAAAATGTCATTGTGCCGGCCGGAACGGTTTTGGCACATGCTACGACTGCCTTCACGGCCCATGACGATCGGGGCCACCGGGGCCTCATAGGGGGGGTCTCGGCCTCGACGGCACAGGATAATCGATGGATTGCCGAGTTGTGCCAGGAAAATGTGTTCTTGACTGCGGACCAACGGTCCGCGCTTCGCGCGCTGTTGGGGAAGTATTCGGATATCTTTAGTTTGGACGATTTCGATCTGGGACGCACCTCGCTGCTCTCCCACCATATTGATATGGGGGATGCCGCTCCGATTCGGATGAACCCACACTGGTTGAGTCCGGCGGAGCGGGATCATGTACGCGTCGCAGTGGAGGATATGCTGGCCGCTGACATTATTTCCCCGTCCAACAGTCCGTGGGGCGCTCCAGTGGTCCTTGTGAAGAAAAAGGATGGGAAATTGCGATTTTGTGTCGATTTCCGCAGGTTAAATAAGGTGTCGGTTGCGGACGCGTACCCCCTGCCGCGTATGGATGATTCCCTCGATGCCTTGTCTGGAGCGCAATTTTTTTCTACTCTTGATCTCTCGTCGGGATTATGGCAGCTTCCCCTGGACGAGTCCTCGAGGGAAAAGACGGCTTTCCGTACGCCGCAGGGCTTGTTTCAGTTTAATTATCTTCCCATGGGCTTGACCGCCGCCCCCGCGACATCCCAGCAGTTGATGGAGCTCGTGTTGACCAGTCTGCAGTGGGACACGTGGTTGATATATTTGGATGATGTTATCGTCTTCAGCCGCACGTTTGAAGAACATCTTCGGAGATTGGACGCGGTATTTGCTAGGATGCGTTCCGCCAATATAAAATTTAAGCCCAAAAAGCGTCACCTGTTGCAACAATCCGTGTGCTATTTGGGCCACATAGTCAGTTCGGACGGGGTGGCCACGGACCCGGAGAAGACAGCGTGCGTCCGAAACAGGCCGACTCCGGCCACAGTGGGGGACGTGCGTCGGTTCGTTGGGTTCGCTTCCTATTACCGCAGGTTCGTTCCAAACTTTGCCACGATCGCTAGGCCGTTGCACCTCCTTATGGCAAAGGGCCGGAGGTTCAGCTGGGGGCCGACGGAGGAGGCGGCGTTTCAGGGCCTACGCGATCATTTGGCGTCGGCGCCGACGCTGGACTATCTAGATTTTACTCGGCCTTTTATTCTGGATACTGACGCTAGTGACACCGGGATTGGGGCCGTTCTGTCCCAGTCCAAGGGCGGCATCGAACGCGTGGTGGCTTACGGTACCCGCGTGCTATCTCCGGCGGAGACCCGCTACTGCGTTACTTGTCGGGAACTCTTGGCTATGGTGCATTTTCTTCGTCAATATCACCCGTATTTATACGGCCATAAGTTTATTGTGCGCACGGACCATGCGGCTTTGCAATATTCCCTGAGGGTTGACCAACCGTCTGGCCAATTGGCACGATGGTTGGAAACCTTGCAGGAATTTTTGTTTTAGATTCAGTATCGTAAAGGATCGCGTCACGCAAACACGGACGCGCTCTCCAGATTGCCGCAGGGGCCCCCTTGCGCCTGTGCTTCAGGCACGAATAGGTGCACGCGGTTTCTGCAGCCCCCGCAGCCTGTTATGTCCACTGTGGAGGTGCCTGAGGCTCCCGCGTGTCCGGAACCGGCTGATGGGGTTTTGAATTTGCCGCGTTCTGTATGGGTTCGCGAGCAATTGCTCAATGAGTCACTGGGGGCCTTGCGGGGTCGGGCTGTGAAGGAGAGAGGAGGGCCGCTGTCCAATGGGACGCCGGGAGCTGCTCTCCATGATGGCTTGTTGATGTGGAGAGAAGGCTTGCACGATCGCTGGCGTCTTGTTGTGCCGTCGTCGTTGCGATATGAGTTGATTCGGACTCTGCACTCTGAGAAGTTGTTACATCTCGGGGTGCAGAAAACCTTGTTGACGTTACAGCGGGATTATTTTTGGCACGGCATGACGACTGATGTCGTCGGGCACATTCGGGCGTGCTCCGACTGTGCTCGGCGGAAACCGCCTAAACACCCATATGTTCTACCAGTGCAGTCCATACAGGTGTCACGGATTAACGAGTTGGTGGCGTTGGATATTTTGGGGCCCTTTCCGCCGTCCGCTCGGGGGAATACATTTTTGTTGGTCGGGGTGGAATATCTTTCCCGCTGACCGATGGCCTGGCCCTTGGCCGACCAGTCAGCGGCGTCTATCACGGAGGCGTTCCTGTTCGGATACGTAATGGACAAAGGGGCACCGGAAAGGTTGCTCTCGGACCAAGGGCGAAATTTTTCTTCCAAACTGTTGATCGAGGTGTGCGCTGCACTGGGGACCAAGAAGGTTCGGACGTCTCCCTACCATCCGCAAACGGATGGGATGGTTGAACGGCTGAATCGGACCCTGTCGACCATGCTCTGTCATACGGTTAGCGAAAAGCAGGCTGATTGGGATTTGCATATCCCTGGGGTGCTCTCCGCATACCGGATGACGCCACATGCGTCGACGGGGTACTCACCTTTCTTTTTGGTGTACGGCCGCGAGAATGTGCCGCCGGTGGAAGTGTAACTGGGCACGCGGGCGAAGGGTCCTGTCAAGCCTCTCCCTGAGTATATTCGGGACACCGTTCATCGCGTGGCAGAGGTGCGGGAGGCGGCCCGAATGGCTACGGCCAAGACCCAGGCCCGGAACGAACGTTGTGCACGGCGCTCGCATGGTGAGTCCCCCTGGCGGGTGGGGGACATGGCCTGGCTGCACTGCCCACAGGTACCGGTGGGGACCTCCCCTAAGTTGCACAAACCGTGGCAGGGGCCGGTTGTGCTTATTGAGTTTCCTAGTCTGCAGTCCGCGTGTGTTCGGTTCGGATCGCGGCACTGGTACGTTCATACGTCTCGATTGAAAACCTACGTGGCCCCGCGGGTGGATGCGTCATCTCATAATGTTGCCTTGCCAGTGTCTGTCGCGGCCGACGCGCCACTGACCTTACCTGTTCAACCTGCAAGCGCACCTGTTGTGCCTCCTGTAGACGGACCGGCTGTGATCCTGCCGGACACAGGGATTCCTGCACTGGGTGGGCCTACCACGGTGATGGGGACACTTGACCCCGCTGCCCCTCCAACCCCACTGCGGGTGCAGTTGCAGGAGGCCCCGATGTTGGGCCTCTCTGGGGAACGAAACGCTGGGATTGACAAGCCTCCACCATGATCTGTCAAGATCACGGTCTGTGCGGGGGCCGCCCCCCGTGCAAGACGAGCCGGCGACCCGCACTCGTTCTAAGTCTCTCCCCTTTTGTTAATTGTTGTTGTTCTAATCTCCGTTATGTCTTGTGATTCCTGATTGTCATGTTGTTGCTCGCATTATTATTGTTCTGCTGCAGCCGGGGACGGCTGGCTTTTTCATCAGGGGGGGGGGGGGTCATGTAATGCGAGCATAAATGGGGTGGTTGCTGGCCTCCGCGCCAATCACACGGCCTGGATCATTGGGGGGCGGAGCCTGGTCGGTGGAGCGTGTGGGAGGAGCCACTGCTCACCTCGGCTCCAATGGGAGACGAGGTGAATGGGGGGCGGAGACGGGGGTAGTACGGGAAGGAGGAGTCAGGGTCACGTGATGGGAAGGATATAGGGAGAGAGCCGGAATAGATCGAGGAGTCGGAACGGAGCGAGAATAGGGGAAGCCACGCTGGGCAGTGCGGGAGGAGCGGCGCCATCTGCCACGTGGTCGAAGACTGACGCAGACCGTCGGCCAGCTTTGTGCGTGGGGTAGATGGGGCTAGCGGTGTGTGAGGGGCTAGCAGAAAGTGCGGGGCACGCGTGGCTAATGAGTGACTAGCGGAGTGTGCGGGGCACACGGAGCGAGCGGTGTTGCTGGCGGCGTGTGCGGGGCACACAGAGAGAGCGGAGTGGCCACCAGCGAGTGCGGGCCACACGGAGCGTGCGCGGGGCGCGCGGCGGAGGCGGCGCGGGTCCAGCCGAGGACCAGCGGGGTGCAATACGAAGAACCTAAATAAACGACAACGGAGACCAAGAGAGCCTGACAGAGTCGTTTATTACACTTCCTCGACAGATGGCACCTCAGCCAGCCACTTACAGGGGGTGACCTCTTCCAATATTTGAGGCACAGCAGCTTCAGCAGGTTCACCCCCACTTTGTGCCACGATGTCTTCCTAGATGAGGGATTTCCCCTCCCCCAGGACCTCACAGAAATGCTCAGCAAATCTGCAAACCTGTTCCTGGGGGCCGGAGATTGGATCACCGTTTTTCCAACCTAATGATGGTCATAGGTGTGGCGCTGCAGGTTTATTTTTTGATGGAATTAAATAGGGATTTGTGATCGCGGGCCACTGAGGCAGACTTCATCTCCTCAGCAACCCGCGACCACCACCCATCCTTGCAGCGCCCATGGCTCTCCAAACCTCCGAGCGAAGCCTCCTCATTCTCTGATGTGGGATGCTAAAGCGGATGAGAGTGGGCCTGTCGCTTTTTCTCAGCCAGCTTGAACACCACCTCTGTCAGCCAGGGTCTCTGGGGAGGTCTGGAACGTGTACCCAAAGCAGTCATTGCAGCTGCATGAGCCACAGTCCTAAACCCCGTCCATTTCCCCTCGACATCAGGAGGAGTGGGAGACGATGCCAACCCCAGCCGCAAGCGATGATGAAATTCTGGCTTGCAACTTTCATCAGCTAGCTGAGACCATGCCACTAAGGGTTGGAATGGGGTCCTGGGTGTACACCATCCACCGGAGTGCAATAATGGCAGGTGCATCTTACACATGACAAGTCGATGGTCAGTGGGCAGATCAGCTCCACGGTAGGTGCTGGTGTCAAGGACATGTAGTCCAGCAGATGTTCTTGCTTGGACCCGGCATGCATCCATGATGTGGTGTGGATGTGCCGATGCTGGAACAGCGTGTTGGTAATTACAAACCCAATAGCTGATCATAAATCTAGCAGCCTCCTGCCGTTGTTATTGAGCTGATCTGGCCCATGCCTTCCAATTACTCCAGACTAGGTACCAGGATCATGACCAACTCGGGAATTGAAGTCACCCAACAAGATGACTTTATCCCGAAGGGCCACTTTAGCTAGCAGCTGTGACAGGAGGTCATAGAAGGCATCGACTCATCGGTCTTGCCTGCTTCCCTCCACGGATATTCGTCTTCAGTGGGGGCATAAGTAACCACGACCACCACTCCTCGCCTCTGGTTGATGGGAAGGTGAGCCCAAAGTAGTCTGGGGCTTAGGGCTTCCCACACCGCACCGCCACCTTCCTAAGCCCCCATCATTTTTTATTCAGAAGAAGAGCCACACCCTGTTGTTAGGCAGTCTCCTGCTCCAAGTAGAGGGCTGTCCACCCCTCTGGGTGGCAGGAGCCAGAGCCGGTCCACCAGACCTGAATACCACAGAGATCTCGGTGGTACCGGTCCATCTCCCGACAGAGGAGTGGCAGCCTCTCCTCCGCTGTGAGCATTCAAACAATCCACGTGGCCACACGTAGTGGTTTTTTGTTGTTTCTGGAGGAGCCCCGAGGGTAAAGATTCAGTCTCCTGGCTCCGCCAAATGGGGTTTGGCCAGGAGACGTCATAGACGCCTGTCCTCCCGGGGCCTCCGGCACAAGAATATTTATTACATTTTGTGGTCGTGGGTTAGTGGTAATTAATTGAATGTGGAGGGGTTACCAGCACCACGAAGAGGTAGGGGGTTGTTTTGCCATAATCAACCACCCCAACTCACCCACACTCATTCAACCATCCACACTTGCCCACACTAACTCAACCACACACACACACCCACACTCACTCAACCATCCAAACTCACCCACACTCACTCAACCACCCACACTCACGCACACTTACTCAATCACCCACACTGACCCAAATTCACTCAACCATCCACACTCACCCACACTCACTCACCCACCTACACTCACCCACACTCACTCACCCAAATTCACTCAACCACCCACACTCACCCACACTCACTCACCCACCCACATTCACCCCCACTCACTCACCCACCCACACTCACCCACACTCACTCAACCACCCACATTCACCCACACTCACTCAACCACCCACACTCACCCACACTCACTCAACCACCCACACTCACTTAACCACCCACACTCAACCACACTCACTCACCCACCCACACTCAACCACACTCACTCACCCACCTCCACCCACACTCAACCACCTCCACCCACCCACACTACACTACATCGACCACCCCCTCAATTACGTACACCACCACCTCTACAACTCCCACCTCCTTCACCATCATAACCATCCACCATCTCTACCACCACCTCTACCACCACCACCACTACCCTCTCCACCACCACCGCCTCTACCACCACCTCTACCACCACCACAACCACCCTCTCCACCACCACCGCCTCTACCACCACTACGGCCTCGAGCACCACCACAACCACCCTCTCCACCACCACCGCCTCCACCACCACCACAATACCGACCAATCCGCTCGCTCCAACCAAATAATCGGCGCTCACTCCACCCCCTCCCCTCGGCCCCCTCCCCTCGCCATGGCAACCGCGATGCTCAGTGCCGATCGGCGCGCGCCCAGCACGGAGCAGCAGCAGCAGCAGCGTGAGCTCACCAGCCCTGGTGAGGAGCGCTCACCACTCCTGGTGAGGAGAGCTCACCAGCCCTGGTGAGGAGCGCTCACCACTCCTGGTGAGGAGCGATCACCAGCCCTGGTGAGGAGAGCTCACCAGCCCTGGTGAGGAGCGATCACCACTCCTGGTGAGGAGCGCTCACCACTCCTGGTGAGGAGCGATCACCAGCCCTGGTGAGGAGAGCTCACCAGCCCTGGTGAGGAGCGATCACCACTCCTGGTGAGGAGCGATCACCACTCCTGGTGAGGAGCGATCACCAGCCCTGGTGAGGAGAGCTCACCAGCCCTGGTGAGGAGCGATCACCACTCCTGGTGAGGAGCGATCACCAGCCCTGGTGAGGAGCGATCACCAGCCCTGGTGAGGAGCGATCACCACTCCTGGTGAGGAGCGATCACCAGCCCTGGTGAGGAGAGCTCACCAGCCCTGGTGAGGAGCGATCACCACTCCTGGTGAGGAGCGCTCACCAGCCCTGGTGAGGAGCGATCACCAGCCCTGGTGAGGAGAGGTCACCACTCCTGGTGAGGAGCGATCACCAGCCCTGGTGAGGAGCGCTCACCAGCCCTGGTGAGGAGCGCTCACCAGCCCTGGTGAGGAGCGCTCACCAGCCCTGGTGAGGAGCAATCACCAGCCCTGGTGAGGAGCGCTCACCAGCCCTGGTGAGGAGCGATCACCAGCCCTGGTGAGGATCGATCACCAGCCCTGGTGAGGAGCGATCACCAGCCCTGGTGAGGAGCGATCACCAGCCCTGGTGAGGAGAGGTCACCAGCCCTGGTGAGGAGCGATCACCAGCCCTGGTGAGGAGCGCTCACCATCCCTGGTGAGGAGAGCTCAACGGCCCTGGTGAGGAGCGCTCACCACCCCTGGTGAGGAGCGCTATACCCCCTGGTGAGGAGAGAGCGCTCACCCCTACTGCTGTCCCCGCGGCGAGCACGTGGTGAGTGGTGGTGGGGGGGGTCGATCGTGGGGGTGCTGCCGCTGCTGCCACTGTTTCCGCTGCTGGGGGTCTCTCTGCGTGCTTGCCACTGCTGTGCTCACTCCGCTGCTGGGGGCTCTCTGCATGCTTGCCACTGCTGTGCTCACTCCGCTGCTGGGGGCTCTCTGCGTGCTTGCCACTGCTGTGGTCACTCCGGGTCACTCGCGACCTCTCTGGCCGGGGTTCATCTGGCTCACGCCTCCCAACTGACCCTCCGTTCGTCTGTCTGTTTCTCTATCCATCCATCTGTCCATTTGTCCATCTGTCCGCCTGTCCCTCTGTCACCCTTATCCTCATAAAGACGATCCAACATTTAACGAATGCAAAGCATAAAACTCGCATTGCCGTTCGGCACTTTACCCCACAGATAACCGGGCCATGTTGATCTCAGCGTTGTTGCAAACAGATTGACAAAGGGAGGGACTGAAGGACACACAGACAGACAGATGGACAAATCGAGGGGTGGACGAACGGATAGGTTGACAGACGGATGGACTCACACATTGATGGACAAACGGAGGAATGGGCGGAAGGATGGATTGATAAACGGAGGAATGGACGGACTGATTGCTTGACAAACGGATGGACTCACACGAAGATGGACAAACCTACAGACAAACCGACGGATGAACGGACACAGCCCAGAGTAGAATCCCGCATCCGCCTCTTGCCCTGGCCGCTTCCCCATGGCGCGCCACGCGGATTCACTGCTCATGAAGAGAGACAGCGAGACAGCAAGAGAGCGAAATCCACACGTGAGAAGTGATCTTGTTTTTCCCGCCAACTTGCTGATTATATATATACGTTTCTTTTAAAAATAAAATATCATTGGCCAAGCATCTCTAACGAATGATCCTCTTGAAAACAACTCTTGAGGGGATTGTGAGACCGAGATGGAATGTGGCACCGACTCACTCCACTCATTGATGGCAGAGTTCCTGCCACGACGGCTTGACCGACAATCATGGTGATGACGATGATGGTGATGACGATGATGGTGATGGTGGTGACGATGGTGATGGTGACGATGGTGATGATGACGATGATGGTGGTGATGACGATGATGGTGATGGTGATGATGATGATGATGGTGACGATGATGGTGATGACGATGATGGTGATTGTGATGGTGATGGTGACGATGGTGGTGGTGACGATGGTGATGGTGACGATGATGATGATGACGATGGTGATGGCGATGATGATGGTGACGATGATGGTGATGGTGGTGATGACGATGATGGTGATGACGATGATGGTGATGATGGTGACGATGGTGATGACGATAATTCTGCGAGCGCTGCTAATTGTAATTAAGAATAGTCTTCAACGTATCTTGATGACGAACGTGCTTATTGATTTGTAATGAATACCAATGGAATGCGTGGCAACTTACATCTGTTGAAAATAATGGACTTTTATCTATCCTAAATATCACGCTTAACATCGCAAAGTATTTTTTTTTATTTTATGGGCTCGGTGCGATTAGAACCAAGGGAGCAGGCGTACAGGATGTTCAGAATTCTAATTACAAATCGATTTTTTTGTAGTTTTTAGATGAATGATTTATTGTTTTGTGCCAGGGACTAGACTCGTGACACGCGGAGAGGTGGCGGCGCGTTGTAGCCACCGGAATGGGGGCAAGTGGGGGAGGGAGTGGGGGAGGGAGTGGGGGAGGGAGGGAGGGAGAGAGTGGGGGGAGGGAGTGGGGGATGGGGAGGGAAGTGGGGGAGGGAGTGGGGGAGGGAGGGAGGAGAGAGAGTGGGGGAGGGAGTGGGGGGAGTGGGTGAGGGAGTGGGGGGGAGGGACGTGGGGGAGGGAGTGGGGGAGGGGAGGGGGGGGGGGAGGGAGTGGGGGAGGAAGTGGGGGGAGGGAAGTGGGGGAGGGAGGGGGGGAGGGAGGGGGGAGGAAGTGGGGGAGGGGAGTGGGGGGAGGGGAGTGGGGGAGGGAGGGGGGGGAAGGGAAGGAGTGGGGGGAGGGAGGGAGTGGGGGAGGGAGGGAGTGGGGGAGAGGAGTGG